>NW_009260758.1:4317261-4398123 GCF_000687185.1 Egretta garzetta
ACTGCTAATGATCTGTGTACGGGTATCTTGCAAAGCTTAGTGACCTAAGGACAACAAACCTTAGAAATGCAGCGGGCAGCCCAGCACACCTTGTTTCTGTGCTCCTTCCAGGACATCAGTGGGGAGTAAAAGAGGTTTGCTTATTGTAATTGCAACGTCACATTGTGAGTTGTAGCCACCTAAAGGAACAAAGTCATTAGTCCTTAATTGCTACACCTGTGCTAGCCTGCTGGCTGGGTCTGGACCCAAACCCAGAAAGTACTAACTACTGCCATCCAGGAGGCACTGGTTTTGCAGATCCTGGGCTGGGCAATGCTGAGTTTTAATGCTCCACTTTGCACTTTCCCATAGATCTTTGATCTTAAATCTCCCAATGCTAAGCCTCACAACTAACCTCTCAGTGCAATGTATCGGGCCACAGAGGCTTGGATGATTCCACTTTCTACCATAGCTTGTCCTCGACAAAGTGGCAAGTGGGCATGTATGAATAAAGACACTGACCCAAAGCATTAAGAGCCAGAAAAGGAGAAAACTTGCCCCACATACCATTTCTTAGAGAAGTACCAACGAAGATGCACATTGGTGGTCCTTGCTCTTGTTGTCCTAAAGAGGACATTTCATGTGCAATGGCTGCAAGGAGCTGAAGAGAGGAAACCAGAGGGTGGCATACCCAAAAATGCTGCCGGTGAGGGACCCAGAGAAGGGGAACTTGTCTTGCAAGCCAGGATGTCTTGTTCCAGCTCTCAGCCTGCAAGGTAATACACATTGACTGTACTGGCATCACCCACGGCAAGTGAGGTCTCCATGCATCAGCTGTGGAGCTGAATTAAAGACTACTGGCACAATGATTATTTTTTTTTTTTCAACTCTTTTCCTAGGAATCATTATTCAAAAGAGCTTTTTTTTTTATGTTGTAATCCATAGGTTGGCAAACCAAGGTCATGTCTACTATAGGGCATGGGTAAGGTCAAAGACAGAATTACAATGGTCTCAGCCATAGTCATGGCTAGACAGGATGTCCCAACAATACGAACTGAATCACACTGTGCGATATATTGAGAGCTGCTGTTGTAGTTAATAGTGGTGTTTTAAACAATGCAGCAACATCTCTTGCCTAAAGTGTACAATGGCACATTACTCGGTTTCCTGGTTTAGGAAGCAGATTCTCAGAGGCCTTCTATATGAGCAATGAAACCTTGAAAAATGTGTTATTTCATACAATGTAGCAGAAGAAGCAGCTTACAATGACTTTGTTTTCTGTCCTAAAATTGTTATTTGCAACACTGTATTTTCATGGCACACAGGAACCCTTTAATACACTGACACCAGAGCAAGTCAGTCAGATTTTTCCATTAACTGTTCCAGAAACTGAGTCTCCTCTTTGGAAAGCCATCCTATTCCCACACTAAACTGACTTCCTAGGCCAGAGAAATGCCCATTTATCAGATCTGAACAGGGGTAGACATTCCAGTGAAACAGAAATATTTGGAACAATTCAAGACCGTCTCTGTATTTTTTATTTACTGGGAAGGAAGGTCTGAGCACTTGAGTAGGAGGCGTTTGGGTGGATGGCTGTTCTGAACATGTTGGACTCAGCTGTGCTCCCAGAGAGATGTCAGCTCCGCAGCGTGTGAAACCAGCTCCTCAGAACAACAAATAGAAGTTACCATTTTGCAAACGGGAACATCGCTCCGACACGCCGCCTCTCCTCAGCACCATAAATGCGCCGACAGATTGGTTGGGGGAAGAGAGAGACAGAGATAATAACGAAGAGCTATATTGCTACCTTCCACAGGAAGGGACCATGGGGTGCTCTCTAAGGATCTCCTCGTGGAAATGACCCAGCAGTCTCATCCTTGAGAGGAAAATGTCTTTTCACCTCCTTTCACTGTGTTCTCAGGACACAACACAGATTAGGATGCAAACCCTTTACAGCAGAAATTGGCATTTGCTGAATATTGTACTGCACAGAGAGGACTGAACATGAAAGGCCTCAGGGTGCTTCCAAAAGGTTAAAGACCAGTTATCTCAAAGGAAACGAAATTCTCTGACTGAACATCAGCCCTTCCACGTCGTTCTGGTGCCTTACTGTCCATGCACACTATGAATCCCTTCAAATATGGGGTGAACAAAAATTGGCCTATGTATACCCCCAAATACAGGGATGGAGCATATTATACTATCTCCGTTGACTTTCCTCTGCTTCCCAGAGCATTTTGATCATCCATACTCTCTTAAGCAATCACAACCAGAATGACCAACGTCTTCCAAATGTCAAGACAACGCACAACTCTGCCTTAACTCCAGTGCTGCTTAGGGATTCAGGCGGAGTGCTACAGCAGAGCTCTAGAAGACTTTGGTTCTCAGGAAGAAAGCAAAATATGGGAACAATTAAAAAGTTCACAATTGTATTTCTCCTATTGTTACGCTTGTACAGTATCAAAAAATGTTCAATGGTGTTGGACTAAGAATGGATGTATCTATTAAATTTTTCTTTTAATTACATTAAATGGGTGGTTCCATTGCTTTAACCTCCATCTATGTCAAGCTATATTTTAGGTCTCTTAAATGCAAGGTAAGTTTCCTATTATGCAAGAAAATAAGTTTACCAAACAGACTGGGATTTCCAGGCATTGCTCCATTATAATTCACAGTTACTCAGTATTAATCATGATTAATAATCTATCATTCCTGTGGGTTTTTTTTAAAAAAAGGGGAGGGAATTATTGAGAAACTGCACTTTCTCTTAGCATACTTCATATAATTGCACAACGGAACAATTCTATGGAATTCATTATTCTGCTGGTAATGATCTAGATTTCCTTAACATTGCACATGAATAGGAATCGTTGCCATCTGATACATGTTCCATGGCCTGTGCAAAATGAGTTGGTGGGTGCAAGCCAATTCATAATGGATGTGTGCCCGTATCACAAAAAAAACACCATTATAATTGGTATCCTTAGGAAAAATGCCAAGGTCTGAGTGTAAACAGAGCACTTTCTGTCCCAAGAGCTAGCTCCTCTGTGGTCAGAGTTGAAGTACAATAGAAAGAGCAATGCTGAACTGCATCTGCTGCCTCTGTAAAGGGCTTCACTCTCCTGAGGTAGCAAGTTGGCATCTCAGGTCCCCTTTAAAATTAGGAGAAAATTCACTCTTAAAGGACACACTCATTGCAACTCTTCCCCCTCCGCACCTACTAAAGTCATCATGGAGGTTGCGCAAGTATAAAATGAAACAGAGCCAGTGGTTGTTGCAGTATGTAATTTGTCCTCTGGTGTATCCAGGAAAAAAAAAAATCTATTGCCACTAAATGAAAAGCACCTATTCATCAATCCCCATCAGAAAGCTAAGAAATCCACAAATCAGAAAACGCCCAAAGTCACTGACTTATCTCCTCCTGCTTTCCAGGGGTGAGCCACTATTCTCCTTGCACTGAAGAGGGACCGTGGACTTCCAACAGGCCAGTTCACAGGCCACTGGAGTATATGGCCTATAAAATAAAAAGAAAAAAAAAAAGATGTCTCATGGACATTCAGTTGATGGCCTGTCTGAGCAGAGCAGTTTAAGTGACAAAGTAATATTGGAAGTCTGCTTCCTTATTAGAGAACCTTGCAACTGAAACAGTCATTCTCATGCTCATGCCACAGTATATTAAAATGACCATGGTACAAAGAGAGGAAAGAAACCCCCACCTTATACAAGCGCACAAGAAAATCACCATCAATATCATTAAAATGCAGACTCAATTTATGTTGCCAGTTTTGCCATGATTTCTACGAAGTAAAAAATAATGCCAGAGAGCAGTGAAGAAAATATTATTAGATCAACTGTATAAAAAGCATGAGTGATTCCATTAGCAAGCACAGCTGAGAAAAGACAGGATTTAAATAAAGTCTAAATATGATAAGATTATACAGCCAAAGTGACACGTCCAGTTTAGAAAACATGCAGGGCAGGGGCGGAAGAAGGAAAACAAAAGTAGAATTGTGGTTTTGTGCTGCAAAACATGTTCCATCTTACACAGCATTTAAAAACCTGACGGAAGCATCCTGTTAGCTCCTCAGTTTCATACTGTACTTGTTCTAGGTAAACAACACGTGTGCAGTTCATTTACAGGGACACCCTTTGTTCATATCTATTGCAGTATTTTTATATCATTCATCCTCTCAGAGAGTCAATATGTACCTTATCACTCGATAGAATCATCATAGCACAAACTCTTCTACTCAGCGAAGCTGCCCGCAGCACCACGGTTTCAGCTCCTAAAAACTTTTGGGGTGTTGCAATGTGTCATTGCTCCACATGGAGGGTGAAGCAAAACGTGCCGAAGGTCGGTGTTAAATGGGACAGTCAATTATTTAAAATAACTCATGAGCCTTTTCATCAAAAATGTAGCTGGAAAAATCTCTCTCCAAGAAGCATTTTTTGGATAGTACAGCACCCAAAAAAGTCTACTGTGTGTATATATATAGAGAGAGAGACAGGTAAAGGGTTAAGAAGCAGAAAGAGATGGGGTAGCTTTGGGTAATGTGACTGATAGCAGTTGTTACTAGCCTGTGATCTCCAATTGGAAGAGTTTTCTCTCTTCGGGGTAATCTTTGTGATTTCTTCTGCACCAGAGGCAAATGAACCACAGTATGAAAGCAGGACAAACATCAGTGGGCCTTTGCTCCGGCTCCGGAGATTTCTGCTTCCTTATGCGCTGCCCACTCCTCTCCTTGTTTACATCCAGATGGTCTCTCTGAAATAAGTTTCATTGCTAAGGGATTTCAACTCAGTTCAGATCAGGAGTGGAGAAGGACATGCATTGATATTCATCTTCTCAAAGATATAATCAAATATTAATCCATTTTAAACCCCTTGATTTTACTATGCATTTCAATTGTCCCTATAATCTATAACCCATACACACCATAAAGTCATCACTGAGAGGGGAAGCTGGAAAAATCCAGCTACCTTTCCAAATGGAAATCAGAAGATGTATTTTTAGCTACATTAAGCCAACTGCATGCAGCTCTGCACACTTATGTAATTCCAACATAAAAATAATCCATAATATTCCAGAGGAACAAATCCAATTCTTAGTCATATAAATTTTCATATAAGTCCATCAAAACCCATTCCAAAAATGTCTCGGTCTCTCTGAGCTCTAGAGTTGGAACAAAAGAGTGAGTCCTTTAAAATGCCTTTGGAGCTTCCAGAGATGTTAAATCTAATTGCCCTTAGCATAGCACCGATCCACAAAGGTTTAAGTCATGGAAAATGTATTTTACCTTTATACAAGATACGCTATGCAAAGTTTATCATGGCACAGTAAAGTCAGATCTAACTTACTTTGTGCAAATTTCAGATGGAAAAAAATTAACCTTTGATGCTTCACTTTGACTAACCAGGACAGAAAAACGTGTCTTCTCATCGTGGACACACAGTATTATGTTAAGTTATATGACAGTATGGTATGATATGGTAAAACATCCATTTGTGCACTTGAGTGTGTATGTGTATGTAGAAATTTGTATTTATACTCACAGATTATTTATAGCAATGCCTCTATGTTCCAAGAAGCAGGAAAGGATGGAGAGTGGGCAAAGATTAATTGTGAAGAAACCACCTTAAAACAAAGCCAGAACCAATGTTATTTGTTAATACCTTGAGAAGCTGTATAATTACCAGAGCTACGGTTGAGCAGATATTTTCCAGCAAAATGGTTGTTTGTGACAGAGCGATCATTTGCTAAAGCAGACCTTGCAGCATGACAGGCAAGGTAGTGTTGGGAACTACTTGTTCCCTGGAGGGCTCCAGGGGCTTTGCCAGCCCACAGAAAGAAGAACGACCCAGGTGCTTTCCTGAAAACCTGGGAAGTCCTTGAGATTCAGGTCAACCACCTGTTCCACTCCATTAAAATATAAAATAAGAACGAGAACAGAAACCTTCCCTTTTTTCCAGAATTAGTTTTCTTTGATGATCCTTCTACATGAGTTCTAACGTCTATCTGAACCAGCATTTTTCCCCAAACTCCACAATCTCTGGTGGAATAAACCCTGCTGCCTTTGCCTGTAATGGCTCTGTCACGACCGGCGTTTTATAGCCATGGGAGGAAACTATGTCTGACCCAGAGAGCTCCTAATTCTAAAGACGAAAGAGGGAGAAGTATAAGACTATACAGTCTGCAAACAGGAAAGCAGAATGAAGGGACCAAGGGTGAATTTTTTCCTCTGAGAACTTTATTTCTCAGCCAGAAATCTGATTGGCAGCGAGGAGGGCCAAGGGAGAAGCCATGTTTATAACAGAGCCAAGGACACCGTTCCCTTGGTTCAGTCCCCCAGCACACTCATCACCCCTAAGCTGCTTCTATTCTGTAAAGGCCCAAGAAAACTTAAGCAGCCTTAAAAAAAAAAAAAAAAAAAGAATTTGCAATGGCACGTCTTCTTAGCCAGCATCATGGAAAAGTCACGCTGCTCTGCATATAGCCTTCAGGATTGTGTCTGTAACACTTGAAATCCTGCCCAAGTCTGGCTTCGCTCACACTAACAGGTACTCTGTGTGCTTCTGCATCTTTTCCTACAAGCAAATGTTGCAACTTTCCTATTGCGACAGCTGTAATAGGCATTCACTTTACTCTGTTTTTCCTTAACACTCCTGATTCCTTTTATATCTAGTTGGGAATACACTCAAGCGCTAATGGCACTTGTTCAGCCATCCAGAGAAGGCGCAGCGTCTCTAGCTATTTGTGTTTCTTCATTTTGGAAATCTGAACTTTGCCGAGATCTAAATGCCTGATATTTAACTTAGATTCATCCCTCTTAGGGTCAGAAGGCACCATTAAAATTATCTGGCAACACAAGATCGGCATCTACTTGGAGAAAGGAGGTTTTAAATCAGTCATTCCTTCCTCTTTCTTCTGTTTGGGCAGTAAGAGGATTTCAGGTGCCAGATAATTAAGTCACCACTGACAGATGAGACAGCTGATAGACCTGCATCCATATGCTGTCACTTCCAGTTTGGTAACCTCAAGGGATGTGGCTCACACTGCACGATAGTGATCTACAGCTGCTGGTGTTTGCTGATCGGTCTCTTTCTGCCAGGCTCTTTCTGCCACCGCCTGATGGAAAACTCCTAAAGGGCTGGGAAGAAAGGATTGAGAGGAGAGCAGCCCTGCCAAGAGGGACTTGGGGGTGCTGGTGGATGAAAAACTGGACATGAGCTGGCAATGTGCTCTGGCAGCCCAGGCGGCCAACCATACTCTGGGCTGCATCCAAGAAGCGTGGCCAGCAGGTCGAGGGAGGTGATTCTGCCCCTCTACTCTGCTCTGGGGAGACCTCACCTAGAGTACTGCGTCCAGCTCTGGAGCCCCCAGCACAAGAAGGACATGGAAGTGTTGGAGCAGGGCCAGAGGAGGGCCACAAAAATGATCCGAGGGCTGGAGCACCTCTCCTATGAGGACAGGCTGGAAAAACAGGCGGGAAGAGTTGGGGTTGTTCAGCTTGGAGAGGAGAAGGCTGCGGGCAGAGCTGATTGCAGCCCTTCAGGGCTTAAAGGGGGTCCATAGGAAAGGTGGGGACAATCTTTTTAGTGGGGACAGCTGTGACAGGACAAGGGGTGATGGTTTTAAACTATTTATTTAGGGTAGGTTTAGACTGGATCTAAGGAGGAAATTCTTTACAATGAGGGTGGTGAAACCCTGGCAGGGGTTGCCCAGAGAGGGGGTGGAGGCCCCATCCCTGGGAACATTCCAGGCCAGGTTGGATGGGGCTGTGAGCAACCTGATGTGGTTCAAGGTGTCTCTGCTCCCCGTGGGGGGGTTGGGCTGGGTGACCTCTAGGGGTCCCTTCCAACCCAAAACATTCTATGATTCTATGATTCTATGAAATGTGGCTCTTAAGACTCCAAAGGCATCATTTCATGGAAAAGGACCTGCTTTGGGGTTACAGACCTTAAGTGCTTTCTGCTGTCAGTGCTACAGGGTGGTTCGAGGTGTAGGGGACAGCATCAGTGCAGTCCTACACAACGGCAAATGGACTGAACAGCCTTGCAAGCCACTTCCTAACCTTTGAATCCATGTGTGAAAAATGGCTCGAATGGTATAAGAACAAATGGCATTAATAAGCCCTGTGAAACCCATTGGTAAGGCAAAGCAAGGAGAGCTGCAGGGGAGCTGAGGGAGCGTGGTGACAGCCAAAAAATTCAGAAATTCCTTCAGCAAACAGGGAGAGAGACATACCATCACCCAGGCAGGTCTGACATAAGGGTTTTGAACAGGAGCCTTCAAAGTTTTATTACCAGGCTCCTTTTTGTAAGGCAGGGCACAGCAAATACTCCATTTAAGGTTTCTGTGGAGTAGAACCAGAAATATCCAGCCTCGCAAATATCCTCCCCAGCCAAGCGCGGAGCCGAGACATGCAAAATGAGCGCCCGTCAGCTCAGTGCCAGCACAACAGAAGGCAGAAGTGCTTCAAGAAACTTGTGACAGGTTCTCTGGATGCACCAATTCGAGACGGGCCAATCCCTGCTCAAAATGTGCAAACTCTCACACTCCTTGGCATGACCGCGCAGCCAAAATGCACATTTTTTAAAGGATTCAGAGAAAACACGACCAAAGGGACAGGAACGCAGAAGAATTTGGCAATGGGAAGCAGATGCTTCCTAGGGAGGAGACAGGACTTAGTTCGGAAAAGGTTTGAGGGAAACTTTATATATAGCAATGAAGTTGCTGAAGCCTATTTTATAGCAGAATATCTAACTTAGAGGGAGGACTGGGGTCTAAACAGTCACACCTAGGAGAGCAACTCTGCAGAGATTCACTCTGGGGAGTGAGGCAACTCAAGCAGTATCAATACCAGTGTTCTGGGTTACCTACAGCAGCCCCTGCAGCCATCCATCCTGACCCAGGTGATCCAGGTTTTGTCATTCGCTGCTCTCCTCCATCAACCCCTCTGAAACCCCGGGGGTGGTGTGCAGGGCTGGAATGGGAAAGAGAAAGAAAGGGCATCAAAATGCATATATGGCACGAAGCAAAGTACAGAGACTCAAGGTGAACTCCAAAGTTGCTGGCAAGAAGGAGAAACACGACCACTAGTTTTGAGGAGGGAGGTGGTACGGTCCAGGCTTGTCCGTGGCTGGTGGGATACAGTTTTTAGTTGAACTTTGTCTGAGAATTGTAACGGTGCTGAGCACTGAAACGGAAGGAAAATGAAGGATAGGCTGACCTGTGAGGGATGGAGTTACCTACCTAAAAGAGAGAGAAATGGCAGGGTTTAGGGGAAAGGACCCAGGGCAGGGTAGAAAGTCTTGCAAGAGAAGGAAGAGAAAGAATCGCTATTCTCCTTTATTGCACTAAAAAATGGGCTTGTCTCCATCCAGAGGGATTTTACTTTACTTACGTCTCATAGGCAAGTATGAAATACATTATTCCAAATGGACCTCATTTACATCCTGAGCTGAGCCTTTGCATCCTTCAGTGAAAAAAAATAAAACACTTGTGGTTCTTTGGGCTTCAGTCCTTTTCATACTGGTGTTAATTTTATTTTTCAGGCTGAACAAGATCGCTCCTCATTCACATCTTAGGGCCTCCTCATAAAATTAGCCTGGGAAAGCAAGACAATTGGACTGAAAATTTTTGGACTTGCCTTGGCTTTGGAACACTCCTAAAACCCTCCTGTTTCCTTGGAAATACTCCCCCTTTGACCAAACTAAACCTGCTCTATTTCCACTAAGTGTCACAAGATCGTACCTCCCTCCAGCGGGACCAGAGAGTTTCCTTCCTATAAAGCTGGGTTTAAAGGCCAGCTGCACTCCCAAGGCTTCAGCAACAGCCTGCAGTCTCCAGCACACCACATGCCAGAAACCAGCATCTACATGGGCTCACAAAGGCTGTAAAACATCTTGTGCAGAGTGGAAAGAAAAAAAAAAAAAATAAAAAAATGCCAGGGAGCTTTGCCAAACACTTTCTGCTTATTTGCACCTACGCCAAATGCTTTGCAGTCTTTTGCAGGGGACATCAGCAAGTTACCCCCCAGCAGCCCCAGGAGGCAGGGACGTCCTTTCTGCCAGCACCCTTGGAGAAGGGCTGGGGCAGGGCTCGTGCTCCCGAGGAACTGCAGTAGTTTTGAGATGCCTGCATAGAGATTAGGCTGTCTGATGCCCTTGGAGGGGGAAACTTTCATCTGAGGCACAGTTTAATTCCAGTCCTGCCACAGAATCCAGCCCTGCTGACACACATGTGACTCCTACCTCAGTTTCCCCATCCATAAAAACTGCCAGCGTGTGCTTTACACAGCTGTCTTGGGCACTGAAGGGATGCCCACTTCCAAATCACATAGAAGCAGGAAAATGCAGGGCATGAGCTAAGCTCCTTCTGAAGAAGATTTGAGCTTCTGCAGCGGTTTGACACTGCTTCCCACAGTGTCCTGTAGGCACCTATGAGACAAGCTCTTCCCCAGACTTAACAAGAGTCTTTGGCTTCAGGAGTAGCAGCTTTTCCCAACCTGGGATGGAGGAGGAGGGTCTTATAGATAAGAAGAACATCCTTCTTGCCCAGAAGGAACAAGGGGAGAGCTAACTTGCGCTGTGCGCTTTGCTGCTTTGAAAGGAGCTGAGAGGAGCTGCATTCACCCACTGCAGAGAGAGAAGAACCAGTTTGAAGCGCAGCAATTTTTAATCAGTAGAGAAAAGCCAATGTCCTGGATGGGGCGGGTGATCGGGAGCATCCTGCACTGCACGTGGAGTGAGATAGCAGCAAGGCACCAGCCAAGCACTGGTCAGAAAAAGAGCAATGAAGATAAGTACTTTGCAGATGAATAGGTTTTATCCCAATTCACTTTCCCCCTCCGCATTTTGTTTCCTTTTCCAGTGGTTGTTCCCCACTGACTGGTCCTGGCAGCCCAGGACGAAGCACTGGGTGCTCGTGCCTCAGCAGCCTTTCCCCTTTCATCATGAAAGAGCAATTTCTTCTGCTGGGGGAGTGTTCAAAAGCCACAAGAGGCCACACAGACATGCAAGAAGGCATAAACCTATTTGAGGAGCTTACAATGTCGGAAGGCAACACCACCACAAGAGAAACAACGGGAGAAGGCACAGCCAGAGGGATACAGGATGCTCTGGGGTTCGCGCAGCCACTCGTAATTCCTTACTTCAGTGTGGTTTTATTATTTCTCCATATAACTGTTTGCTAACCAGCCCCGAGTCTCCAACTGTTAGCCCCCCTTCAAACACAACAGAAATACTCCGTTCTGAAGGGAAAGACAAAGCACAGAGGTACCTTCGTACCTCAGAGCCTCCCTCAGAAAGCACGGGCAAAGGCACCTCCCAAACCACTGCCCTCGTAGGTCAGCCTAAATCTGTCCTTTGCAAAAGGACGGCTGATTTTGACTTAAACACAGCTGTGCCTTATCCTTGGCTCCTGCAAGCTGGCACCCACATGCTGAAGTGAGGGTCCCTGCTCAGAGCTGCCGGGGGAGGGCCCGGTCCTCTGTGTCCTCAGGTATTGCAGAGGATGCACGAGCATCCTGATGGCACTGGAGGGGTGCTCCTGGGCACCCCGGGACTGAAGGGAGATCCCTCACCATGTGCCTGCCCTCATCCTTCACATCACCTCCCTCTCACCATGCAGGCACCAGCGCAGAAGCTGCCCCGATAATGAGATCCGGGACCGTCACTGACACGGGGCTGACTTTTGTCAAAACCTATCATTAGGACTCTGTTTCCTCTCTGTTTTGAACCTCCTTACGTACAACATTGAAGCCTCGGATTTGTCAAAACACGCAAAGGTGCTGCCAGAGGCTGAGCAACTCATTTTAGTCCCTTTACAAAGCCATTTTAAGGAAAGAAACAACATGTCAGGGCGATGCTAACAACTGACTGTACCAACAAGGAGAGATTTGACGTACTTTTCTATGCTGCAGTGACTGTTATAATAAAAGACAGCGGTGCATTAGTGAAAGATTTATGCTAGTATTTCAACAATGGAAAACATGAGCTTTGCTGTGTTCTCATTCACACCGAGACAGGCAGCGAGGGCATGTCATGTAACACTATTTCCAGGAATGATGTTACAATTGAAGAAATGCTGATTTGCTGGTACAGTAAGACAATTCCTGGAAGCAGGAGAGACCCTCGTATGCTTGTCATTGCAGAGGGAGAATTGGACTGCACAGCCTCTTATCCTGGGCTGTTTAGGAGGGATGGCTCTCCCGCTCCCCAAGGGTAGGAGGAAAAGGTGAGCCAGAAAGCCTGGGAGAGCTGCCGCTCCGCCGTGGCCCCCTCTGTGCGGCAGCAGCCTCCCTGGCACCGGCGTCAGAGCCCTCCATGCCAGCAAGCGCAAGTGCCAGCTAATTGAATTTGCTAATGATACATTCTCTTGAAACCCTTCGCACTGCACCCACCATTTTGTGCTTGCAATTAAATTACAAGAAAAAAAAAAAAAAAAAAAGAAAAAGAAAAAAAAAATGCCATGTGGTGTCATTTGACATTTAGATGTCAAAGTAACTGATTGACAGGGAAAAAATCAACAGCAAAAGGCCCGTTCCTGCCAAAGCCAGCAGGGAGGTTGCCAGCGGCGTTGGGAAGAGTGGGATCGGGGCCCTCGCGGGCCAACAGGATGAGGCAGGGTGATGGGAGAGCAGACCAGTAAGCCCTGTGGCAGGTTATCCTGGCCCCAAAAGATGCGGGAGGAGGGAATTGGCCACCTCCGGCAGCATCCTTTCTTCATCGCCCATCGCATAGGGGTTTGGGAGGAGACCCTGACACCTTCATGAGAGGGTTGTTGTGTGCCAAGCCTGGGAAGATGGGCTTCGCCTACCTTGTCAGAGGTTTTGACATCTTGATGGTTTTTTTCTGCCCCTGTTCAGGAAAAAGAAAGGAGGGATTTAAAAAACAAAAAATCATTTCTAACCTGACCATTGGGAAAAAAACAGAGTTCATGGGGGTTTGGGAGGAGACCCTGACACCTTCATGAGAGGGTTGTTGTGTGCCAAGCCTGGGAAGATGGGCTTCGCCTACCTTGTCAGAGGTTTTGACATCTTGATGGTTTTTTTCTGCCCCTGTTCAGGAAAAAGAAAGGAGGGATTTAAAAAACAAAAAATCATTTCTAACCTGACCATTGGGAAAAAAACAGAGTTAAAGCAAACCACTTATTTTGGTAGTTTTGAAATATTTTCTTCGATTTTTTACCTTACAGAATTTTTATTGTTTTTAACCTAAAGAATAAAGTAACGAAATTTTCAAAACAAAAAGGAAAATTATTAAATGTCAAAACCTGTACAGTTTCCATAATTTAAAAAAAGCTTTTTTACCCCAAACCTTTCAAATGGAAAAGATTCACCCCAAGAGGCCCCATCCTGCAAAAAGCCTCAAGAACGGTAAACATGATGTTTTTCCAATGGGATTAAAGGTTCACGCCCAGATTGCTGGTGAGCCCAAGGAGGGAGACCTGCCCCGGGTCCGTGGGGTGGGAAGGGGCCTGTGGAGCCGGGGTCCCAGACCGGCCGGGCACGCACATGCACATCCGCACGCTCACACCCGCAGCCTCCGTCAGGATCTGCACGTGCAAAGCACAGCTACAGCCATGGGGCTCTGGGCTGAGAAAGGGAGGAGAGAGAAGAAAAAAAACAAAAAAAGAAAAGGAGGGAATTGCAGTTGCATCTTTCCTCTTTCTCAGACCTTAGGTGGAGGTTGGGTAAATAAGCAAGGTTTTGGGTCACCCACCGCAGGCAGCCCCGGACCCACCTGCAGAGTGCTCAGCTGCTGGAGGGGCACAAAGGCACAAATTCCTAGAAGAGAAGAAGAATAGTAATGCAAACCAAAAAGCTTGCTCTCCCTCAGGCTCACTTTGGCCCTGCCCAAGGTACAGCAGCCAGCTTCCTTGCCTCCTCGGCCCTTGCCTGCAGTCTCCCACAGATCCCAGGGACCACCGGTGCTGCAGGTTTTGGGGGGCTTCGGGCTCAGCCCCCCACAGAGCAGCGCTGGGCAGACAGTGGGCACTGGGACTTGTGTGTGTTTCGATGGAATGGCCGAGGTATGTACGTGGAGTTAAAAATAAAGCTTTGGGGCTTTTTTCCTTCTCTTAGATGCAGGTGGGGCTATAAAACCCTGTTAGCATGAGTCAGAGAGCCAGACTTGGCAAAGCTCGGCTTGCCACTTTAAAAACAGAGCACTAATTAAATCAAGTAACAACAAGGAAAAAAAATACCTCTTTTTTTCCAATAACTAATCCAGCCTGAAATGAATTAAAAATATTTTACCTGGACTCTATTCATGTACAGAATAAAGCAAAAAAACATGCCTGAAAAAAAAAAAATTGCTTGGCAAAAACCTAATGCAAATTGCTCTAGCATGAAAGTGCAGACTCTTTTTAAAGCGGTTTAGATAGATTTAATCACAAAGCCGAAAGCCTTCTTCTTCTCTGAGGAGAGGCCAAGTGAATAGCCCTCGCTTGGGTGTTCTTTGTAGGGGAGAAAGGATGGGACCGTCAGAGTCATTCTGAATATCCCATTCCAAACAGCTACTAACAGGCACAATTGTATCCTTTACCTTCCAATGTGTATTTTACCTGCTGTTGCAACTGTAAGAGAGGCTCTGGGGGGGTTCATTAAGGTGATGTGATGGCAGAAGTTTGGGCTTTGGGCTGGTCCCGTATCCCCTGCGCAGAGATCTGCCATCACTCGTAAGGTCTAGCTGGGAGAAGCTGCACGGCCCCGCCGGGCACCGCGGGTGCCTCTGCCCCAGCATCATCCCTGACACGGGGATGCTGAACTGGTCCTCATGGCAAATCTTACAGGCACAACCAACCTGAAAGATTTTAACAGCCCTTACAACAATTTCATTCCCCTATGTTCCTGATTCATGCAAACATTTTGGGAAAATGAGATCCATTTTGAACTCGCATCAGTGTAGAAAAACGTTCATTCTTCCAGTACTCCACAGTTCCTTGGCTCTATCCTTACAGATTTTCTTCCAGGTTTTTTTTTTTTTTTTTAATCGTATGTTGTTTATAAAAAAAAAAAAAATCTTCAGAAATGTTAGTATTAGTGAGACACAGAAAAGTCATGCGAAAAACACTCAGTAAAAATACTGGAATGTGACAGGAAGTAATCTATTTTTAAAAAGCAGCTAATTCCTCCTGAGCATGCCACACTTGCAGAATTAGTTAGCGACAGTCAGGCTTCACTCGGGAGTCATGGGACAAAGTTGCACGGCTTGTGTTGTGCAGGACATCCGATCGGCTCGTCGAGGGATTCACTTGCCTATAAAATTACTTGGGGCAAAATGATGCACAAATCCAGCTCACTGTACATGACAGTCATGCCATTAACTCCAATAGAAATCTGCTCTCCTGAATAAAACAAGAAAGACTTGCCGGGGAATTTCTATCAGCACAGTGAGCAGTAATAGATACAAAGCGTACAGCCTGCAGTTATTCATTCTGGAGATTTATTTTTATTGGGAGCTATTTACAGAAGTATCTGCAGCTGCACATTTGCAGATGCTCGGGCCAGCCTGGAGCAGAGAGCGTTTCCCCAGGCGTGATCCCGAGCGCAGCAGAGGCACGCTGGCTCCTCTCCCCGTCTTTATCTGCTGCAGCCGGAGCTCTGCGTGCTATGTGCAGGCTTATACCTGCACCCAGATCTGCCATTAACTTCGGGGACAAATTTGGCTGCCAAATAAAAGCCATGTCTGGTCCGGTCAGCCGGGTGGGTTGGAGTATACGCCATGTGCCACGGCAGGGTCTGCATTACCCTTGAAGCCCATGCATCAAACCCATTAACAGTCATTAAAATTCCCGGCTGGTTGGAAGGAAAATAGACATTGATTGGTATGCAGGGGGCGGATGAGGGGAAGGAGGAGGCACCTGGGAATCGTGCAGCTCCTGCTTAGGCTCCCCATCTGCTGGGGGGGTGTTCCTATGGGTCAAACCTGGTTTGGGTAGAGCTCACCGAAGCAGGGGACCCACAGCCACAGCAGCTCTGGCGGGCACGATGCTGAGCCCCGTCACGACTCATCCTCGCACTGTCCCAGGCGCCTCGTGTGAATGTGGCTCTGCGAAAGTTCTGCAAGGAACAAAAAAGTCAAGGACCATGCCCGAAATTCTGTGGGAAAAGCAGTGCCACCTGAGACTTTCCAAGTCCCATCCCTCGCGTCTTTTCACTGAAGGCATCTTTGGGGTTTTTTTCAGAGTGCTCATTTAAATTACATTTAATAAGATAGGCACGTCAGATTTTGTTTACAGAAGTTTACTGTTCAAGTCAGTAGGGAAAATAAAAATCTATTGACTGTGGCTTTTAAATAATAAGAACGCATATTTTTTTTATTAGCACTTTATTTCAGTGCAGACAGAAACATCACTGACTATCACTGTTGTTTACTGTTAAAGGCACAGCTCCTACCGCCTTTCCACACATAGAATATTCCCATGGCAATCAATGGAAGTTTAGCATAAAGAGCAAAATATACTCCATCAAGTTGTCTCTCTATATAGTAAATGCTAATTTCTTGCCAAGTATAAACTTGAAAATTTCTTGCAGTACATTGCAACACAAACCTATTCTCAGTGTGTAATTTAGATTTTCAAGATGTGTACGTTCCCAGTGGAGAGTCATTTGTGTATGTGTGTGTGTGAGTATATGTATAGAAGAAATGAAATGTTAATGACTTCTCCATCTATGTTTCTATACCTTTTAGCTTTTCCTACTAGTTTTCTTCTGCCCTTCAGAGTGCTAATTGTGCCTGTAAAAGTCCAGGAAATTTGTGTCATAAATAGTTTCTGCCTATTATAGCCAATGAAACACATACTGAGACAAATATATGGGACTGAATCACAAGTTATTTCACTGAAGTCAATGGGGTTACTCTGCATTTTGATTTCGATTTGGCAAAGCATGTGGTCTAAAGTTGGTCTTGGAGACGGGAATAAAATTAAACACATGCATATGTACTTGTCTGGGGCTTTTTTTAAAAAAAATTGATTCCATACAGGGAGCAGAATTTAGCTAAATATATTTAATACCATTTCCTTCTGATTTTCATCACTATAGATAATAGCTTGTATTAGGAAAAGTGTACCATAAATATCATGTATTTGACAGAGAATGGGCAAATAGAAAATACTGATGCTGCACTTGAGTCAGTAGTAGTGCCGATTTTGATGGTCAGGTTATTGCCATCTGGCTCGTAGGTTGGAAAATAATATGCTTTTCTGTGTTAACTAATTAAATTTGTATTCAGGACGAAAAAAAAAAATCCTTTGGTTTCTCAGGTGTTCAGAAGTGCTACCATTTCTTTGCCATTGCCTGTTCCCCAGTATTTTGGGTGTGTCACCTTCTTTGGTGGGTATGTTCGACCCTTAAATCTCAGTTGGTCTTTTTATTTTTTTCATGTGGTACTCAATTGTGTGCATGTGTGTCTTTAAACAAGGGCACCTGCATAAAAAAATGTCTATCCTCATTAGATCCATTTTCTCAATTAAATTCAAGTTTCTATGTCCAAAAGGCATAAATCTGGGTATCGATTTAGTCATAAAATAATGAAACTCCCAGCAGTCTTCTAAACCCATTTTACTTGGATGAGCGTATAAGCTTTTAAAATATCAAGTTATTCCAGTATTTAATACACATAACTGCTTCCAGAGGTCTGAAGGCAATAAGGCATATCTTCCCCACTCCATTTGAAGCGCTACAGTTAAAGCTAGCCAGTCCCTCACTACTGGTTTTAGGGCTTTTGACAATTTTATTCAGTGTGAGTTTGATACTTTCTCAACAGGGGCTATATCCCCCGAAGCCAAAATCAATAACCTATCAAATCAAAGCTCTATAAAATACCAATGGGCTCTTGGTGTTTTGCTCCCATAAATACAATTCAGCTTAACTCTACGCTTTCAAAACAGGCTAACTCTACATTTACTGGCCTCTTCCACCAAGTTAACTGTATCGTCAACGTGTACCTCCAAAGATCTCTTTTCAGGCAACAAACAATGACTTAGTCCTTGTAAAGTAAAGAATCAAAACCAATTCCACTTACTTGTATTCAGGGGACAACTCTGAATCCTTTTTTTCCGAAGGGGACAGTATCCTGCTGCGCCAGTCCATCCTTTACCTTGTTCAAAGGACAAGGCCAGCTGAGCAAGTATAACCTCTGCGTGGAGATAGCTGGAGTCTGGGTAAAGCATTTAAGTTATTTCAGGTTAAACTGAATTTCACAGATCGATGTTGGTAAACAAGCTTTAAGGTACACTTGCCTCTTGCTCAGCCCTGTCTACGCTCAGGGCAGTTCGAAAATAGGGGAAGAATGGTAAATTGAAGCAAATTTTTAAAAATGCCAGTGTGTTTTATTTGAATCTTTTCCAATCCTCACACACATGCTGAAGTTGCTGCCTGGTAAAAGCAAATCTCAGAGAGAGGAGCATTTTATGAGCTAAGAAACCTTCTCTTCTACCGCAAAGTGTAACGGTGCAAGGAGTAGCTCACTTTGCTAAATCAAAACAAATCCCGCATGCAATGTTTTTCCCCAGCTGGCAGAGTTTAGCAAATAAACCTGCCCTGCATAATATAACAAACATTCTGCTGATAACTCGGAGCAACATTTCAGAGTCAGTGGGTTTGCGAGGTGTTTGATCTGCTGATGCAGCCGCTGTTCCTTCCCTTTCCTTGCTTGCCCTTAGCAGCAGAAAGCTCAGCTCACTCCCATGCCATTCCAGGACCTACACGGCTACACAACTGGAGCGAAGGACCCTTAAGGACCCTACTGCTGGCTTTTTTCAAATGATTTCAAAAGAATTGAACTGTCAGGGTTCACTGAAACTGCACATAGAGAAACCTGAAGTAACGCGAGGATGAATTATCCTTCAAATACAAGTATTTTGATTATTGATGAATATGAAAGAGAATTTCTCCTAGCGGTTTCTTATATACAATCTTGAGTCCTGTTCAGCAGCAAAACCAGTTTTTAAATACAGTTTTGAGGTCAGCATGTAAAAAACTTAAAGTGTGGCCACATTTGAGATGTGGTTGTATACAATAAATCAAAATCAATGCCAAAAACTTTCATTCAAATGAGTGTCTTTTGGTTCTGCCACCTTCTCCCTGATTAATTCTTCTCCGACAAATGTAGCGAGGTGGTTGCTAATTTTTTTTTCTCCGGATGACATTTACGTAGTTCCCCTACTGCAAACATCACAGGAACTTATTTATGTATTGATCCCTCCAGTGTCCTCCAAAAAACCAGTTCTTTAATACTACATTATTCCAGACAGGTCCTTATATTCTTGGCTCTGTTCTACAAAATTAGTAAGTGCATTTTCTTTTATGTTAATTAAAAAAAAAAGTTAGAGTGATTGTTCAGGCCCAGTAAGAACACGTGGCGTAATCTCCTTCCGCTATTAATTTCGTCTCTGTAGCCAGCAAGGACAATGTCCAGATTTGGAGGGCTGAGCAGCTGGCGAGCAGGACCACAACCTTTGTTTTGTGACATCTCCTTCTTCGACCCCTGCTTTCTGGTCACCGGAGAGCTGATTGACTGAGCGCGCAGGGAAGTCCATTTTTAGTACGGTGGACCGGAGCACGGCGTGACAAACTGTGATGTCTGAGTTTTGCGTTACACCATCTGGCCTGCCATTTCCAGAGCCTCACATCAGAGCCCTGATGATGTATGTTTAAGCTTGGCACTATCATTTATCTTGTATCTTGTGTTTAAACAGATGCAAGCTGAATATAACAGAAAAGGAGACCTTGATGCAGGAGTCGCTGCAGAAATCGATGCTCTTGAGCTGTCTTCAGACTCCAAGATTAAGTGTAAAACCTGACAGGGAGGATATGTATTAAAAAATATGTGTTGACAGAATGATTTAACTAATATTTTAAAGGCAAAACATCAACTGAATTTCCATATCATTTATAACGTTAGTGAACTAGGTACTACAAAGCAGGCTATCCCCTTCTGTCACCATCATCTTATTCGCAACTTTATTTTACAGATCAAGAACGTTTTAATAAAAGGAAGCTCTGGGGCCTGATTTTCAGCTGCTGTAAATCAACCCAGCTACGCGGGTAGCACTGGGTTAAGCCACGTTAACGATGCGACGCCCATTTGCATCAGCTGAGGATGTGGTTCCTAATTCTGATACAAGTTCTTGTACACGGAGATAACTTGCTGCCTCACCAGGAATACAAGACCTCGATGATTCAAATGAGCCATTGCAATGCCGGGGGTGGGAAATAGTGATTGCGGGGTCCGAAGAAGTTGTGCTCATCGGCCCAGGAAGAGGGGAGGAAAGGAGTGGGGTCTGCCCTGCGCCCTGAGGCCGGGTGGCGGTGCTGGGTGTGAGGTCCCCACTCTCCCGGTCATGCTGGGCTCTTTTTTCCTTCATCCCACATTAAAATACACATCTCCTCCTGGATCTAGCTCAAATAAATCAGCAAATCCAACGGAGGAATATTTCGCACCAGCTTTGAATTCAGCCCCCTGAAGCCTAGATTAAGTTCACCAAACTGTAGAAATTCAACTAATTAGAATGCTTAAATTAGCAGTCCAGGTCTGCACTCCTAAATCCACAGAAAGAGGTAGGCACAACCAGAAGGGGGTGCAGCGCTTTTAAGATCCAAAACATATCTTAAATGAGGGGTGCAAACCTCGCTTCACTGACAGCATAGGGTGTGCTGAATCTCAGACACCGGGGCCCCGACATCCGAAAGAGAAAATATCCCAGGGCAAACAAGCTGATTGATGCAGGTGAATATGAACTCCTGGGAAAAATCACTGGAGGTTGAAAGGGGAAGAAAACATGTTGAACTGAATAAAATAAGTAGGTAATTGAAATGTGGATGGTTTGGGAAGACTGCGCTGTACAAAACCCAGCTGTGTCACCCTCTTAGTCCCTCAACATTGCTGTAAGTGCCATCAGCGCTTCCACGAGGTCCACGGGACATCCCGGGAGGTGCTGAGACCGGACTAGGAGCAGCCACGGTGGGGGGGGACGACAAGGCAGCAGCCCCCGAGCGACAGGCAGCTGGCAGCACCTCCTGAGCAGACAATTTTCAACCCTTATTAAATTGTGAGCGTTTTATTTTGTGAATGGAGCGGTACTTTTATTGCACGCACAATTAGCCTTTCGTATTAGCAACTTCCTAGCAACTCTGTTGCTTAAAATAGGGACTTACAGTGCAAGCTTTTATCTTATATAATCCCTTAGAAAAAGATAGCTCAGACACCTTTTGGGGGTTTTAAACATCAAACCTTCAGCTTGAGACCTGTCTTTATCAAAGGAACTAGCAGCTCTATCTAGGGTTTATGTTCTTTAGAGGAATTCCAAATTGCCTGTTTTTTATAGACTACCTACATAACAACCTCCTACAGTATTTAAATTTTTGTAATTTTCTATTCCTAATGTGATCTTCACATTTAAATGCACACGGAGTATTTTACATTTATCTATTTAATATCATAGTTATGTCTTTCTTTAAATGCCTGTTATTCAACAACTTATTAATAGTGAACTGGTTGGGTTTTTTTTTCAAACAGAAGCCATTTAAATTTAGTTAGTTTATGGTGATTTCTTGTATCTTTTCAGCCAGGATAAAATCCTTAATAGCCTAGAAGACTGTATTTATAAAACATATTTGACTATTTAACCACAGATGTATCATCATTATGAGAGAACTAAAGCATTTTTCCTGACTTTTCTTTTCACGGATATTTCATTGTTATGCATTAATAAATGTGGCTCCTCTGAAACAGCCTTGTTTATCACCAATCCTTAAAAATTGTTTTGGCATTAAAAAAAAACAAGCTAAGTTCTCTCCCATGGAGTACTTCGGGAAGCTGTCCCAAAGGCAAAAGTCACATCAGAGCTGTGCTTCCCTCGGCTGTCACTGCCGTGGGGTGCTGATACAGCAGTCACTCGGCCATCAGCTGCCATGGCCCCATCCACCGCGGTACAGAGTGCCCCGGTGCCTGGGCTATCCATGTGGGGTGAGTGGGGTGACCGTGGCTCTGAGAAATGTCATCTTGTTAGCCAAGACTATCTACCGCCTCCTAGGCAGGAAAAGATAAGGGGGGAGAAACCAGGCATGGTGGCATTTAGCATCACACTCACCCCTGCAACCTTCTTACTCCTCTGGATTTGCATTTTGGTGCACAGGTGGGTCATAGTCCAGAGCGAAACCTTTGCTGTACTTGAAGAGCAGAAATGCTCACAGGGTTTCAAGGATGTCCTTGGCCACTGCTCTGCATGGGGACTCCGGAGGCACATGGCGGTGAAACGTGTGTTTTCCTGACAAGCTCTGGCATGCTCAGAGAGGAAGAGATGAGGGCTGAGAGGGAAATGGAATCAGCCAAAGTGTTTTTCATACTGACCTGCACAGGGTCATCTGTGGTAGCTCCAGTCAATGATGTCATGGACTTCACACACGTTGTTGACTCCAGAGCATCTTCCAGGCAGGGAGAAAGTGGCCCACTCACTTCTGGTGGCTGCCTGAACATCACTACTCTGGAACAGGCTGGCCAGGGGGAAAGGGGGTGAGAAAGGTTTGGCTGTATAGGTAGCCCTGAGTGCAGGGAGGGCCTCGAACCTGGAGCATCACACCCACCGCTTTGGGTCGTCCTCCTCCCTGCAGGACCTGAGCCATTCACAGGTCGTGCAGCTCCTGGCCTTCTCCCTTGCTATGGGTACCTAACAGCAAACCTTCAAGGGGTCCTTTTCTTCCTTTTTATTTATCCACCAAGCGTGCTTTGCAAGGGCTAGCTTACATTTGAGCAGCAGTGTGTCTGGAGGTCTACGCAAGGCAGCTCAGCCACCAGAAAAGTTAATATGTGCTTTGCATTTGCTGTCTCTAATTACAGGAGGGAAGGAGTGCAGGTACAGCTATGCCTGCCTCTGCATGAGGCACTTTGACTATTCCAAAGCTAATTAAATATGTCTCCTGTATATAAAATATATCATCTCCAGATAACAGCATACTGTTAAATTCTTCATCTTATTAAAAGCTTGCATTAATGCTTTTGCAACATAAATTTTAACTGTGGACAGGTACTATTTGAGGAGCCTGACAATAGGACTGACCTAGATTAGGCTG
Organism: Egretta garzetta; assembly: GCF_000687185.1. Lineage (NCBI taxonomy): Eukaryota > Metazoa > Chordata > Aves > Pelecaniformes > Ardeidae > Egretta > Egretta garzetta. The sequence continues at coordinate 4,340,322 of NW_009260758.1, forward strand.
ACAGTGCCAAAAGATATATCACCTCTAGCTGTCTGGGAGAGAAGAAGGATGAGGAATACATTCTCCATTATTGCTTAATGCTGATGTGCCGGCATTATCTCCAGGAACCCAGTGTTGCTTCGCCTTCTGCTCTCTTGGTACGGTAGGTGGCTATACCATGCTGAGGAACGATATTCTCTGCTTGCCGTCTCTTATTTCCCATCTTATAACTCAGCTGCAGGGAGATTTAACGGTGCATTGGATAATGATTTTAAAACCATTGATAAGTCCCCCTATAGTTTACAAAATGATGGGAGAAGTCGGATAATTCCGGGTGGTTGGGTTTATGCAGTAAGTTCTCGCAGGCATCTAGGTCAGGGCTGTCGTCTGTACAGGAGCAGAAAGAAGTCTGCCTGTACCGACACTCAAGCTTTTGCAAATTAAATCTTCTCTAACGTTGCTTGGGCTCTTCTGCTAGGCCTGAGCAAACAAGGGGAAGTGATGACAGGTTTAGAAACCACAGGGAGTTTCACCACATAGGGAACATTTTGTTCTTTTAGTATCTGTGCACAGAGCTGATTAGAGATCTTTTCAAGGCATCCTTGTACAAAAAGGAGACAGCAAGTGGCTTCATAAAAAAAAACCCTTATTGCCACACAATTTCTAATGCAGAAAACAAGACGACTGTCGAAGAGCAGCAATATTTCTCACATGCATTACTGAATATTCAAAAGATATGAAAATAGCTTTAAGAGTCTAAGAAAATAGAATTTCCAAATATTAATAGGAACTCTGCCATTGATTTTAGCACAGAGCTTGCACTGACATTGTGAGATTGCTCAGCCTTAGACACTTGATTGACACAGTGATGGCTCATTCAAAGTGTATGCAAAGTCAGTGCAACTGTATTAGGCTCTTCTCTTGACTTCAGGTTTTTTAACTTTTTCCATCGACATCCCAAGGGCCATTGTATTGACAGAATAATACATTTGTTGCAATGCAGGTGTATGAGAGACTTTTCTTTTGGGGAAGGGAGGACTCTCCCACTGCTGTCCTCCTGGATGAAGAGCTCGAGGTACAGTGAATGAGGTGCAGCCACAGAGTCTCCAGCCCATGAAATTATTTTTGGACTAATTGGTGGGTTGTGCACTCAAAAATTCTGTGGGAGCTCCCTCTAGAAACCTGTGCCTCTGAAAAGAGGACTTTATATGTATTCTGCTATTGGGATGATGGGTCAAGGATCACTTGTGGAGCCACACGTCTTTAAGAGTTGACTGTGGTGGTTCCCAGAGCTGGCTCAAACCTCCTCAGCAGGACAGAAAAAACCAACATTGCCATCTCCCAGAGGAGGACAAAACTGCTTCCCAGGACAAGGGTGCCGTTTAGCACGTTTCCTCCCCGCATACCCAGCGAGTCACCTGCTGGAGCACAGACCCATCCCTTCCCCAGGCAGTGAGCTCGGGCCCTGGCAGGGGCTCAGTGACTAAGATACCAAGGCAGGCAAAAGTGCCACCTGCTTTTGCTATACAACAGGGTGAAAGACAAAGAAAAGGAGGAAAAGATGATGGAGGAAAGGCCTATCTAAGGGAAAAGTTATTCCCCAAGCACTGGGACAATAAAATAAAACATTGTATCTAGGGACTCTGTCCGATAAAAAGAAAATTCAGTGCCAAAGCAAAACTGATGATTGGAAACACAGCGAGCAAGAACAGGAGGGGTCTCAGGATCACTTCCTCGGCAGGAGTAAATGGCTATAACTGTGCTGGATTTAATACCAGACAAGAATATGTCAGGGATCTATCAAAAATGTCCTACAGAAACAGATGTTTCCAACTACTCAGAGATATGGACAAGAGTCTCAGTTACCCTAAATCCCTCTCATTCTCTTCTAAATATATACCCATCATATGCCCTTTAAAGTGTGAGAATGATGCAAGACAGGCTTCACGTGTATGCAAGTCTTATCCTGGATTTTTACAGGGAAAAGCATAATTTATCATTAAACTTTTTCCCAGCAGTTCCACTGGCTGTGGGTATTCACCTCCTCATTTTGGAAGGTACGTACAGAAATCTGCCTAACTCAAGGAATAAAAATGAAAACTGACAATAAACCATCGTAATCTGCTTGATCAGCTGGAGCACAGGAATAAAAAATGCTACCTCTTAAAAGAGCAGTCTGAATTATCTTGATTTGTACATAGAAATAAGTGACAACAACTTCTAGATAACACCACTTCCTATCCGCATACTTAAACTTAAAAGTCAAGGTTGAGTGAAAAAATATTGCTGCCTTAAAAGATAAATATATTACTGTATTAGCTATAACAGGGATATGTGCTACTGCATAAATATTTAAATTCAGATTTGGAAACTATATATTTTGAAGAAACCAAGGCCAATAAATATTGGATTACAAATCTGTATTTACAATTTCCTTTAAAAAAACCCAAACTTATGATTTCTGTTTCACTGAACTGGGGTGGTAATAATTTGTCTACGTTGTACAAATGCTCGCTTTGCACTCTATTCTCCAAGCTAGCATTTCCCATTTCCTTTTAAATACCAGAAAAAGTGAAAACATTGCCCTAAAATATTTCCATTCAAATTTCCTAGATTAAATCACATGCTTTTAAACCTCACTCAATGACCAAGACACTTTTCCTGCAGCGCTCCAACCCAGCTAGTTGAGGGGAATGAAAAGCAATTGAGTTGCGCTAATAGAGCAACGCTAGTTTGGAACAGATAAACCAGAAATGCTGCACAGTAGGCAGCTGACAGAGCCCATTGCCAAAAGACATCCCTGAAAGAGGGATCTTAGCAAATTTATAAAAAAAAAAAAAAAAAAAGGGGGTGGGAGGAAAAGACTGTTGTACGTAATTAGAGCAGAAAGGGCTTGAAACGTCTTACATTTTAAGACACGCGCCAGCCTGTAAAGAACAGGAGCAAGGAGGAGGCATTTCGTTTGGCCTGCTCTTTCGTTTTGACCTCCTGTAAAGATTACTGCATTTAGCTCCAGGGCAGCTCTTATAGGTCATTTTTACCTAGAAAATGAGGCCTCCATAGCCTGGGGTCTCATATGATCTGACGGTTCCTACATTAATTACTGAAGATGGGGTTCTTCCCTTCTTGCTCAGGTAAGCTGCTGTTGGTCTCTGAAGGTGCAGACTTTGAATCAGAGGATTTGTAGCTGTGTCAGGGCAGCAGTCAGGAAATGATAGGCCAGGAGTATCAAAGAAAAGACTGAAAATTAACTTGGCAAGTACCTTGGTACTAAAAGTTTAACGTACGCAAAGGATGTTTTTATAAATTTTAGGAAGAATATAGACTCCAACCACATGAATTACATGGAACAAAATGCTTATGAAGGGCTAATAGTAAGTCAAGGAAGAAAATAATCTGGTCTTCCTATCCTGCAAATCTACATCTGCAATCGTTCAGGCTGGGTTAAGGTCCCAGAGGGGTGAAAAATCATATCACTGAACCTGCGGAGTCCTGTTCCCTCGTGCTGGACCCCTACGTTAGTTCATGTGGGGAGCCAGCACCTCCACGTAGGCATTAGAGGAACGGTGAAATCCACCCTAGCACAGCTGATGGCACGAACTGCACATCGCTCTGGATTTCAGAAAACGATTGCTGGTTTTAGTTGTTCTTTTTGGGTGGCTGCCCAAGAGAATTGATTGCCAGAGAGCAAAGGCTTGGGCTCACTGTGAATCAGGAGCTAATAAAACGTCCCAAGGGACAGGTGAAGGCATGCCAATTGTTTCTGAAAGCGTAGGCTTTTAAACATGACATGACTACCAAAAAAAAAAAAAAAAAGAAAAAAAAGGAAGAAAGAAAATAAGCCTTGTTCATAAAAAGCACAATAAAAATATCAGATTTCAGGGGAAAAAAAGAAAAGATGGATTTTTTGCAAAATCCCACTAGAAAATGATCTCATTTTTGAGCACCTATATTGCTGAGTCAAATATATCAGACTTTTTTTTTTTCTCACTCGGAAAACCTAGTTATCTTTTACATTCCTCTCCCTTACGTTCTGCAATTGACTGTTGCGGCAATATGGTAGAGCTCTTGCCCATTACTGGACCATCAATGACCGCACCAAAAGAAATCACCACAGATGGTTAGGGCCTTGACCCAAAGGGAAACATAAATGACAAAGAAGTTTTAAGAAGCCTTGGGATACATTCAGTTTTCACTAATTTAAGCTACTTTACCACTCTCTCCAGCAAGCTTACCTCAGCACTGACAGCCCGCTGCGTTCACATGAAGCGCTGACGTCATGTCCGTAACTGTAAAATCAACTTTGACAACACATCTGGCTCTCTGGGATGCAGCAGGCTGACCACTGGCTTTCCAAATCCTTCCCTTCTCAGGAAGTTTTCACACTTGTTCATTAATACTTAGCTTAGAGTGCAAGTTGCTGCCCACTAGTGTGTGGACAGCATTTTTAATAAATAATGCATACAGTGTAATGAGGGCAATAAAGGCCAAGGTAAAAAATGTAAAACATTTTAATGGGATGTCTTGATGAAAGCTTCCTATCACCTTCTCTAAATACTTTACTAATGATCTTCTAGCTTGTGGGGATTATTTTCTTTTTTGTTAGAAACAAGTTCATAATGTACTAATAATATGCTGCTAATTGATGAAGTAGCAGAGTTCAGATGTGTTTTTCCATCTGTTCTCACTGAGTAAATGCGCTTATGCCCCACATCGAAAGCTCCAGTAGGGTGTAAGTGGTACAAGCACAAGGTCTTCTTCAGGTCTGCTCTGCCTGGGAGAATTGCAGCCTCTCAGCACTAGGGTAGATTCCAGTTTTCAGGGATGGAATATGGAATAATGAAGTGAAATAATAGCATTAACCAATACCTAATTAACACACAATCTATTTAATTTCTAGCTCCACCATTAGGTTACTATTACAGTATATTTAGTCGGCCTGTGCAAAACCGCATTATGGCAGCTTTTCAGAGTCAGGCTATTCACAGGCCATTTGCAATTTTCATTTCTCTTCTCTCTTTAATGTCATAGACTTAACTTCATGAAGGTTTAAAGCAGGTTAGTGCAGAAGATTGACGATTACAGCCTAATAGTTTTGTTTTTTTTTTCTTGGCCCTTCCACACTGTATTAGAAGCCTGTACAGATTCAGAGCAGCAATGTGTCTGTCTCCTCCTGGCCCCCCAGATAAGGGGGAGCAGTGTTTTAGGTAAGAGGAACTGTGATTTCAGGCAGAGCTACGTGTTTCTCTGCTAGGCACCAAAGTGTTTAATTTATTTGGATACTCAGGCATGTAAACAGGGCCAGTGCCTTAAACCTATTGTCCATGGGAATACCAAGAGTCCCATCCACTGTGGGAGGACTTCACATCCAGTGCAATGCATGTGTTACATCTCTCTTGTATTCCTACCTCAGCTCCTGTTGGGCTTGTGGCCAAGGGCACACTTGTCCATAATGTGTACAACTCCAGTTCTGCATCCCACTAGGTCAAAACACTGTGCTTCCTTCTGATCAAGAAGCCATCTGCGTGCAAGCTCCTGCTCGCGCCTGGGGACCAGCACAGTTCATCTGCTACCAGGTATTTCCCCCGTGCACCGAGCAGCAAGGACAGAGCAGCACGAACAGGTCCACTGCTGCAGTGAGCACTGAAGGGAAGAGTCTGTGCATGCAGGGCTGGATTCCAGACCAGGCGGGTGGTGCTGGGGCAAGGGTTCAAGGCATGCACATTGTGGATCAGTCCCTCAGTAAGGTCCGGGTCACATGCATTCACAGTAAACTCTTCTGTCTGCACCAAGCCTGACTTGATATTATGGTCACAGCTACGGTCAGCAGCTGAGACCTTGGGGAGTCACAGTCCCCTGCTCTTCCCTGCCAAGACACCCAGCAGCAACGGTCCATATACTTAGTTGCTAACTTCAGTAAATCATTCAAAATTCTGCCTAGCCCATAATATAAAGGGCAGCTGTGATTTAGTAAGGCGCTCAGGCTGGGCAGAGCAGAGCTGTCTGTGTTACCTCAAGCTAGAAAAGGATGAGTTTTCAACAGACCTCCTCAGGATATTTTAATTTGTGTAAGTGCATTCAAAGCATGAAAGCAGACGGACAATATGTGAATTATGAACTAATTGGGGGAAGATGGAAATGAGAAGGTAAATTTCATTTACATTATCTCCCTTTTTACGCTTGCTAAGGTCTAAGGTAAAGGCTTGGTCTCTTTCTGGTCCATAAAATATGGATTGCTATTTTCAAACTACATCAACACTGCTAATAGCCATTCCCATTAGTCAGCCGTATAATAGCATTATGATGCTATGAAATATTGACATGATAAAACAATGTAAGCCAGAGGTTACTGACAGTGCACACTCGGATATTGACAAATAAATGCAGATTTTTTAATGCACTCCTTTTGCCACCTTTCTACCTGGCTGACAGTATATAGAAAACGTTTTTCCAGATCCTTCACTCACTATTGCTAATGCCTGTTGATGGCAGAGCACCACTGAAATTAATAGGGCTATTCCCGCTGATGTTTTCCAGTGTGGAAAAAGAATTCAGAAATTTGGATAAATGGGGCCAGCACTGACGATTTTATATCTCAGCCAGCGCAGTGTGAGGGAGGCGAGACGGGGGTGGAGGTGCAAGAAGCCAACCAAGAAGATGCAAGAAGGGGAGCACAAAGTGATAGACCTGGTTGCTCCAGCACCTCTTTCTTGCACCCACACACCTTCTCTGGAAGGGAGCTGCCCTGTACTCTCTCTCCTTCACCAGCTAGCTGCAAAGTCATCTTTCTGCAAAATAAATATACATAAACATATATCCAGCTACCCCAAGGGAATATTCTATTGGGCATATTAAATATTAAAATCATTTCTAACATCTGTTTAGTGCCTAATTTCCCACCCAAAATCATACTTGCAGTACTTTTTATTTTGTTGGGTTTAGGCAAATTTCATGTAACACTTGGTGATACAAAACAGAAGAGAGGGCAAAGCCTATTTTTCCAGAAATAATGATTACTGATCCCCTACTAGAATGTATTCCAGAAACATTAACGTAGAAATTATTCATTTAGCAGAAATCATACCCTCTGTACCAGAGGATCCCATTTACTAGTGCTTTCTTTACCTCTTGTCTTATAATTATACTCATTTTCGCCCTTTCTCTGAAACCAAAACATGTCCACACAAAATTTAAGACATGGCCATCTCTATTTTCCAGTGACTCCAGTGATGCCTCCTCATTTACAGCTCTATGTCCCATCACAAAATGAGATAAAGACTCTTGCCAGGTGACAGTACTTTGTTCACTGGTGTTTGCAGAGCAACTGGACGTTCTCAGATCCTAAGGTCTTGTCCTGCACGTCGTTCAGGCTTCCTTTGTACCAAGAAGAGCCTAGCACAGTTTTGTGTTTCTCCTGGAGAACGCATCTGCTGGACTCGCTCTCCACCTCCCAAGAGTCCACCCTAGGACTGAGCTCTTCTCATTCCTCCTACTCATCTGTTTTAATGGTGACTGATTTCCACCACACATAAATCACAAGCTCCCCCTGGTTTTCCTGGAAGAATCCTTATTCTGTGGTACATACCTCCTTATCTATTCCTGTAACCAGCTGTCCTTCCTTTGATGGTTTCTACCAGGATTGCTATGCGAAATCCCCGAACTGTATAAATTCTGTTCTGTGGAAATGTGGTAATTTTGCCACCAGGGTATCCAGCCCACTCCTGAGATGACAGGACCTGGGGAAGGGTCCCTAACAAGCGCTGGCTTTGATGTTGTCTTCCCATGTGTGCTGTCACCTCATATCTGAGGCTATATGTACCGCAGGGGGGTACGACAAGGGCAGCCTGAGGAGAGCTTGTCTGGTGGAGCTCGTTCCAGGACGACGCCTGTTTCTGGTCTCCATTATCTGCAGAAGTCAAACAGAGGACGTGTCAGTGCGAGCTGATGGGTAGTGCTGAGCTAAGGAGAACACAGCCGTGTCTGAACAAATACAGCTCCTGTGTGCCTTTAACAACTTACACTTCACAGGCAAGGTCTGGAGAAAACAGGAAATTTCACCACCAGATGCTGTGTTCCCTACCTACAGACAGAGACCACACATGAGAGAGCAGCGGCACCGGCCGAGGGAGGGACGGAGGGAGGGACGGGGTGGCTGCTCACCTCCTTTGTCCTGGCACTGCTGGGACGATGAGGTCTCCTCGTGCTTCCCACCAACATGTGACACATCCTCTTGCTTCAGATACAAAGCATAGCTTTTGGTTATGGAGGCGCATAGATGCTCCCAACCGCTGTGTAATTAAAACAAGAATGAAACCGAGAAATGGGATCAATGAAAGGAACAATACAAAGAGAAACAAGGGGATATGCCTGCTCCCCACCTACGACGATGAAGCCATGAAATGCCCACGTTACAGGGTGCCACTGCCATGCCCACCTGCCAGGCAGGGCTCTGCCTCTGGGCTGGAGAGACAGAGACCTCACAGTGCAGTGAGCCCCTCAGCGGGGCTTGAAGTGGGTCATCGTGATGGGAACATAAGTCCCCCCAACAGGCACAAGTGCCTGCTAGGAATATGCTGAGGGTCACAGCCCTGCATGCAAACAGGCTCTCCGGTTAGCCAAGGCTATGCGAAGGTACAAGCAACAGTTTGCAATTGTGACTGTTGTAGTGCTGTAAGGCTGATAGAAATCCTGGAGAAAGCTTACATCGCCACTAATTGCAACCATTTTCCTTGGTCTTACTCAAGAGACAGCTCATGAGGACAGGCCCTCAAAAATAGGCCTTCCCATAAGACTTGACATTGCTGAGTTTTAGCACAGGTTCAAAACCTTGCTCAGAGTAGGAAACGATTCTTAGAAAACCCTCGCCTGAGTTAGCCCTTTGCTGATCTGGCTCCTTACCTGAGCAATGCTTAATAGCCATAAGGTGGCAGAAAGCATTCCAAGTTGTGCGCTACGTTGCTGAGCTGGTGGGTCAAGCCTGGGCAATTAAAATCATAGTCAGAAAGAAGTTTTCAGCCACACCAGATAAGAGAAGTGATATGCAAAGCAGTTGCTTGTCCTTACTATTTACCTTGGTTTAGAAGCTGATGGCAACCCTCCAAAGAAATTAGTTTAAACTGAACACTGAACTCAGTTTAATTAGTTTTAAGGTATTGACACCACAGCAAGAACCATCAGACAGAACTTCAGTGCTTGATCAAACATACGGCTTTATCTGTGTCCGATGTGAGGCTTTTGCTGCCTAAACCTGAAAACTTCTTATCACTTAATGGCTTGGCTCGAAAGAAAGCTAATTTGGGATGGTAAGTGGATTGACTGACCAATTTGTGTTTTAAGACTAATCCACATGCGCTGTACTTCACAGTGCTCCTTGGTGAACTCCTCACCTTGCTCTGAAGCTTTCTGTATAAGCTATCTTCTGTGACAAGTGCAGGGAGATGCAGTGAAGAGTTAAAAGTGAATCTCCTGCCTCTTTGAACTGTTTTCTCAGTACTGCGTGTACACAGATACACTTTTGATGTGTTAACTAGAAAATCTGACTGAAAAAGAACAAAGCAGCTGTCACTGAAAGGAAGACACTGACGAAGAACCACACAGCCTTTTATTGAAGAACTGTCAAGATTGATCCTACAGCACTCAGTTTGTCTGTAGTATTTATCAAAGACCTAGATCAGATGAAGGAAATTAAAAAAAAATAATAAAATTCTATCCACTGGACATTTATAAATGGTATCTGAAAATGCATTACATTTAAAACACCTATGAGAATGGGTTTTTTAACAGTTCAGGGACTGGAATATAAGCTCACTGGCATTTTTTGCAAGTCTTGGAAAATAATAATTTGTCATTGTTAAGCAAACCCACTTAATTGCTTGCAAAGTTTTAAGTAGCAGACTTGATTAAAAACCATTCTGTGCTAATAAATAAATGGACTCATAGAAAGTTCAAAATCTCTGGCCTCTAAAAGAGAAGCAAAGCAGGCAGTGCATCCTCCGAAGGACTGACAGACCATTGCACAACAAGAACTCAAAACAAGATCAAGGTGTAAGTGTGCCAGAACCTCCCCAAACATCTGGGTAGGATGCAGATGGCCACACGGGCAGAGGGATTAAGGTCACACAAGGAGGCCTTTGGATAGTGAAATCTGCAGCCCCGAGGGTTTCAATCTAATGCTCTACTGCAAGGCCAGCTGCTAAAAGAATAGCCTTGCTGGCCTAGGGATGAAACACAGGATATAATTTTGGAAACTTGGGTGATACCTATTTCACAGGGCTGGCAATGACTGCCAAAAGCCTCTCTGGATTAATATCTCAGGTCCTGGTCCTGCATTGGGCTCCTCGGGGGAACCAGCACTCTCTGCTGGGTAGCACAGCAAAACCTGTGGTTACTATGTGGTATCTCTTGGCAAATGCTGACAGGTTAATGATGAAGATTCTGGAGATATCTGAAACACAGAGGCAACAAGACAAGCTCATCTCCATCAACCTTTCTTTAAAAGTAACAAAAATACCATCCTTTCTTCCAAAGAGGCAATTGCTGCACATAGACCTATGAAGTACTACCCAAGAGTTGCTGATTAACATTCAAATTCTACTCATCTACACACACACACACACACACACACACTTTGGGAGTGTAGGACAGACTAGACTTTCTGTCAGTGATGGAAATGGAAGTTGCACTAAGTATATGTGGAAGCCCACATAAAAAAAAAATGTTTTGTGGCATTTCCCTTCGTGAAGAAGTACCAGCAAATCCTGGAAATGCTGGTGGGTTATTCTGCATCCTGGGCATTGCTTCTTAAGGGCTACAAGAGTGGTTGCTGGCCTTTCTTTAGCCAAGGCTCTCCTGAAGAAATCAGGAAGAAATTGGCACCACATCAGGTCCAGCTTCTTACACCACACTCACACATTTTTCACTCATGATGGTTTATGCCCCATAGCTAGCGAGGCTGCCAACATTTCCACCTCTCCTTCCAGTAGAGTAAACCCACGTCCCTGAACAGGATAGGGCACATGGCCAAGAAAGGCATATATATGGTACATCAAAGAACTGTCCGTAGGGGTTCGTGCACACTCTCTTTGCACTGGCAAGCAAGATGCTTGCTAATAAGGTAGTCAGGCCTTCATAATTAATTCATGTGCCTACCGATGAGCACAGCACTGCCCTGCCCCTCCCATGAGAAACAGCCCTGGGAGATGTGGCAGTGGGTTAGGCAAAGCAGGGGTTAAGGAGTTGGATTGGGAATAGACGTGTGTCTCAGTTTGACAGTCATACGCTAACTGGGGATGGCTGAACAGATGCTCTCCGAATGCTAATGTCACTCATGGTGTTCTACTTTGGGCAGACTTTCTCCACCAGCACAAGTCATCTGGGAAACGGCTGAGCTTGGAGGAGCCGGTGGCCATTCTCCTGGGGCGCTGGGGCTCTACCCAGCTGGAGCTTGCCCTGGTGCACATGGCCAGGCTAAAACCCTTTGCTCAAACATCATTTAAGTGCCTTAAACCAGCATTGCTCCTTTTTTGCCAGCCCTTGGCAAGGGGTGGATTTCTGTAAATCACCTGGGGATGGGACCTTTAGCCATTCATATACTCTTGGAAGAATTAAAAAAGTACATTGGGCTTGTCTTGTACACTGTAAAAGACATTTAGCAAGTCCTTAGTGAGCATATCTTAATCAATTTAGACACCAGTTCTGTATTCAGACTGGCTCCTGCTCAGACTCCTACTTTTGAAACACCTTTTGAAGCTGAGGGGTCTGTGCTATCAAAGCCAGTGCATGGTCAAGACCTCAAATAACAGGCTGCTTAGATCAAGGATGTACATAGTGTCACGGGGACCCGTGGCATTGTATAGTGATCATTAACAAGACTTACTTAAATTGCACTTGGAGAAAATATATATTTATATAAACTTTGAGCAGAAGACACTGAAATTTTAAAATCACATTGGAGCTGCCCACTATAAGCAAAATAGCAGAGCTCTTCCTTAGCTCTACCCATGTAAACTTCCTCTGAAATTAATCCATAATTTTTCCAGGTGATTACAGAGATATGGGACTCTGGGTGCACAGGCAGAAGCTTGCTCACATAGGATGCTCTCGGTGGAGTAACACTGATTTGCACCACTGAGAATCTGTCCCAGAGATTTTACTTTTTCTGAAAAACACTTCCCGCTGTGGCAGACATAACGCCATATCAAAGGCATGTGCTGTAATACACAATAAAGATATAGCTTTCATAATTTTCGATTACACTTCCTCTGCAATGATGTTAGTGAATCTCACCCAAAAGTAAATTATTCAGTGCAGATGATATAGAAATCTTTTGATGAGTGTCACTTTTCCATTTAAAGTTTTACCAAGATCTTCTTGGATAAGGGGCTCTTTTTTTCACATGACACATTTTATATTTTGTTTCTGTCCCTCACCTTCATTCAGCAGGCTGTTTCAACTTTTTAATATACTTTTCTAACAAAACATTGAGTAGCCATTCAACTAGGTCTATTCAGGGGAAGTGCTCATTCATTCAGCCAGAAATACTGATATATATGTTTTATTTAGTTTTAAGAATACTTTTTTTTTTTTTTAATTTTGAGAACATTGAAAGCTAGAGCCAAATACGAAACGGCAACCTTCTTTCAAGGCAGGCTTGGAGGGAGAAGTATCGTGGGCTGCACTGGGAATCCTTTTCTTTCATGTAAATAAATAGTTCATTTACAAGAGCTTTTAAATGGAAAAACATATCCAATACACCAATACATTTAAATTCAATCATATGGTAAAATATAGCAAACTGAAAAGCTGAATTCCAGAATGTTTTTATCTTTCTTTTCATGAAGTTACAGATACATTGGAATCTAATTCAAAAAAAAATTGAATGTCCCTTTAACTTCACAGTTATTTTCTACTTGCTGTATTTCAGAAATGTAAAACAATTAATCGTTTCATTTTTCCATCTACTCTTTCTCCTCTACCAACCTATTCAGAATCTTGCCCAGGTGACATGGCCACTAACGGTGTCCTGGGTTTATTTTTGTATGACACCAACTCCTACTTTTATGTCTGGATCACTAATACGTTCTGTATTACCTCAGCTGTACTGGCCAGAAGCACCAGTTATCAGATCTGTAAAGTGTTGTGTCAATTATTCCTGCTTGGAAATGGGTAGGTAACACATTAACTCCAGCCATAGCTATTTTTGCAAGCATGGAACCAAGGGAAGGATCTGGAGGAATAAAATGAGGCTTGCACATAGTTACAGAGTGTTCGACCAACATACAAGGAAGCCTCTATGCCATTTTACTAAGTTGGCAAAAAAAGCCCCATCTCTATCTACTGGAGACAGGATGGTGAAATTTTGCTGATGAACACATATATCAAGATAGACCAAGAGCCTTGAATAGGAAAATCAGCAGCTTGTGTCTGAGACTAAAAGATGTAGCAGCAGAGGAGATAAAAGATGATGGAAGTCTGGATAGGAGAGATTTAGCGTGTGTTGGTGTACAGGAAAGGTTGCATCAGCCGTGATGGGAGGACAGACGACATTCTTCACTCTTTTCCTCCTTCTGCCTTAGAGTACTGCACCTGCCTGCGTTCCCCTAATTCTTTAAAAAAGGCCTGGATCTCTCTGCAGCTCATGACAGGTGACACACACCCATGCAAAACCCCAAGCTTCAGCATCTGTCACCGAACACATCAAAAGCATAGCAAAGTCTACCTGTTTGTCCTGGCATTTATCCTGAACTTGCCTTGGGTTTGGCACTGCTTAGGCAGTGCAGTGTGAGTCTGGTTCCAGCTTGTTGTAAATAGCCCACAAGCAAAGGTCAAAGGCAGTCTTCATCCCTTCTGTCTTATATACTAAAAGTATTTTTCCTGACACTCTAGAAAACCTTCCTGAAGATTAAGGCTTCCCACTAGTGCACAGACACACACAGTTTTTTGTCTTCGGCTAGCAATAATCTAGCAACAGAGACATGAGACTCTATCTGAAAGAACAGCGAGTTTTCCAGTGGGAAAATACACTGCTGTGCTACGTGGATGGGGTCCAACTGAAGTTCTGCCTCTGCAACTGATGGAGAAGAAACCACAAAACTTGGTGAATTATAGTTCCAGTGTATGGACCAGAACCCTTGTGGTACAGGCTAGCACAGCAGTATTGCTCAGAAGAAGTTCACAGGTGAGTGGTAGACTATCAAAGCTGCAGAAAAATCTACAGGTGAAGAGCTGGAAACAACGGATTTTTTACCATAAAGAAGAGAGCATACAAGTGAAGTGGGTAATAGAGATTGACTAGGACCTTCGGGTCTCCCTCCTCAAAAGACAAATGGACCATTGAAAGATGGGAAAATAAAAACTGACAGTTACTCATATTTTCCTGATTTGCTTAAGTGCAACCAGAAGTCCTTGAAGCCTACAACCTTGCAAGATTCTAGAAGGGACTAGTCATTTGTACTAATTTCACTTTCCAGAGAAGTCCTAGTTCTGCTTAACAGCCACCTGGTAAACACAACACATCATGATTTTAGCCAGGCTTAGATTTTGAAATGGCAGACCAGCGTGGCAAGCAAAAAGTTCACGTCTCCCTACTGTTGCATTCTACATTGCAAATGTTGGTGTTCCCAGACTTTTGGGGCTCATGGACCACCATAAATCCACTGATGTTCCTACTGATTACCACCCTAGCAATGGAGAACTGATAGACTTACTAGTGTTGCCATCTCACACAGATCCATACATCAGCTACAGATCATATACCGTTGCCACATATCCAGATTGACAGCCCATGCTGGGAAAGCTGGTACAAACTTTGACTTACTGTTGGCGTGTTCCTTGTACAGACTTCAATTCAAATGTGCACAGTACTCAAAGAAACAAGGCCATGGCTCAAAAGACAACAGGACACCCCTTTCTGCAAGCCGGCTTATCTGTCTAAGCCAGCGATCTATCAGGCACGCGATTCCTCCCTACCACAACCACTCATCTCTGAAAGAAAATTTGTAATTCCCATTCTTGATTTCCTTTCAACCTGTTTCTCTAAAACAATCTTCCCCTCAGGCAACGTGAGTCTCCAGCCTTTGTTTGGCTGAAGATGTAAATATTTGGGCACTCACAGATTTGATATATATATACATATTTGTTGGAACATTTACCACCTGCTATTCAAAGTTAAATCCATAGATTACAGAAAACAAGTTCCTTATCGCTTTTTGTCTAATGTAAAATTAAAGACAGCTGAAAGCCTACAAGCTTCCTCTTGCTTGTGAGTCAGCTGTAACATAATTACCCCTCTAAGGCTTGAATAGCAGTGAAGAGCCAGACCTCTGCAAGGGCCCATCATCCCAGCGAGAGCCCCAGGAGCTGCTGTGCTCCTGAGGACATTAAAGCAGAGGTCATTAAAGCAGAGGCCACAGACTAATGAAAACTCCTAGGCTGTACTCTGCACGAGCCTTCATCTACCAGGGATAAAGGCTCACTTGGCCTCTGAAGCAGGGAGACCCAGGGTCTCCTTAGAGCATCACATGCTGCCTCCTGAGACCAATGCAGATAACCCTGTAGTGATGCATTGCACAGGGGTTTCCCAGACCCATTCCCAAAATTAGAAGTGGCTTCTAGAGGTTTGTGAGATCTTTACACAGCCAAACCCTTCCTAGGTGTGAGGTCAGGGCTACCAAACCTGCATTGTTTCTCAGGGTGGCTTTACTTCCATAAGCCACTGAAGCAGTACTAGGAACAAGGTCCACCACTCGGCTATGGGCAGGTTTCTCCTCTCTCCAGGCATCTCAGAGAATTCTTCGGACTCAAAACCAGATGAAGCCTCTGGGTGCCTGGTTACAGTCATTGAGGTGAGGTTCTGCCAGCACTCAAAAAAACTCCAAAACCCAAACAACCCAAGCGAAAAACCAAGAAGTGCTTGCCAGGAGAATTGTGCTGCATTCTCATGCTTATTGTTTTCATTAGGTTTTCAGGTGGTGACCTGGGGTGGTATGAGCAGAGGAGAGCAGGCTACATAGGGGCAGGACACGTGTGTAGTTTATACAGCAAAGCTGGTACAACTGGTGATGCAAACTACAGCAATGCCGTGACCTCCAGTATCAAACTGGTCTTGGTTCTCAGTACTACGTACAGGCCGCTTTAGGTTTATTTCACTCTGTGAGCTTTCAAAATATGCTTGAATAAAAAGTTAAACCCCTGAAAGAGACCAGGCTGACTTTCGACATTTCAGAATTTCCCAGTCCCTTGTGACTACTTTCGATAAATGGGCACCAGTGCTGTTTCAACACCCACTTACACTGCTGGCATCCAGGCTGCAAGCACAAAACCAAACTGCTCACCTGGTAACTGCTTTTTGCTCTTATTTGTGCAAATATTTTTGAAGACACAGCTATGTGTATGGGACTTAGATGATGTAGACCTAATGGCACACACACCAGAGTAAGCAATATCCTCCAACCACGAAGGTTCAGAAATCTGAGAGGCAAAAGCACTGACGACTGGTCATTAAACTGACTGTTTGGATCTGACTCTTATAGGAGAGGAAAGGTATGTCTCTGCTCCCTAATGAAAAGGATAGGCAGATACTGAAGCAGAGTAAGTTGGACTTTAATTACTGTTTTTGATGTCTGATCTATAACTCCCTAAAAGTTTTGTACGGGAGTAATATGGAAGCTTCAGAAAATTCCACTGGGATATAGATGAGGTCCAGTTTGCAAAAATATCCTCTTCATAAAGAAGCTCAATGCCCTCTTTTGCTTGGCAAACCATCGTGAATTTATGATGCATTACATTTGGAAGGCAACACGGTGCACAGCTGAGGCAAGTTACTGAAACGCGGGGAGAGTAAAAGCAAAATGTTCTGAGAGTGAGGGTGCATATGGGGATGTATTTGAAAAAAAATTATATATATATAAATATACACACACATTTGCTAGAGAAACTGTATATGTATTTATAAAAAAAAAACTAAACTTCTCACCAGTCAAAAGTTAGAAATGATGCAAAACGCATCTGCTTTGATAAGCCTGTTATAAATCTCACATCTTGAAGCTTTTAACTGACCCTTTCCAGTTCATGAATATTTTAAACGAACCCAGTTTAATTTAAAACAACCCTTGATCAATATATGCATTTATTCTTGTCCTGTCCAAATTTCAGGCCCTTGTATTACCAAAAATTATATCATACATCTCCAGTTTGACTCCAAATCTAGGGTTCATTCAAGGCTGGAGCTCAAATTAGGGGTAAACCTACATAGATTGAAACCTAAAAATGTCTGTATGGAACCTGGCCAAGCAAGACAATTTGGCTATCTATATTTAGAGCAAGCCCATGACATAAAGTCTCTCCTATTGCCCGAAGCTGATGCTCAGAGAAGCACACAAATGCCCTGGGGAATCAGTGGTTTCCAACATCACTTTGTGATGGTGCTCAGCACTGGATGTCAGCAAGGAGACATTTCTGCAGGCCAAGGAAGTCCACTCTACCTAGCTTTGGAAAACCCACCCGCTTGTTTCCCAGAGCACCAATGGGGAGAAGAGATGCCCACCCCACCAAGAAGGGATACAGAGGCCAGCACCTTCCATGCAAAAATAGTTTCAACAACGCAGAACTGCTACTGTCGTGAACACCTTTTGGAAGAAGTCCTCTTGCCTGTATGACTTCTTCTTCATCCAGGTGTGCAGAGACAGCCATAAGCTAAGAACTGCGAGGCTGACAAATTATTCTTTGAAGATTTTTAGGAACTTGGAGCACTTTTATGACTTTGCAAGACTTGCAAAAAGCAGCTATTTATAAGAATAACTCCAAACCTACTGTCCAGTTTAAATATTAACGGAATTAACAACTGTTCGCCCTCCCACAAGATCAGTGTTCTCTGCCTCTCATCTTCATGTCAGTGAGAGGCATTTCTTAATAACCACAGTGAAAATTAAATCCTGCCTTCCTCTTAAAGTCAATGAGAGTTTTGTTCTGAGTCATAATTTATTATGTACTTATGTTTTTCCTTCCTAGTACTGTTCATTTTTTTTAAAAAAAGTTCTCCTGAAAGACACTAGAGTACATTCTACAGCACTAAATATGTTTTTCATTTTAAACCCTCTCTTTCTATACATCTCCATCCACTGCGAAGCTCATTTGGTGCCATTAACCTAGCACAGATCCTGCACTAACCCAAGCATCATACCTCTATCGCCGTTCCGTTTCGTAGCTGTGACAGCCACCTGGTAGACAGTCATCCTCTCACCTGGCGTCAGGGGCTGCCACCAGCTCCCTGGCTGCGGTCCCTCGGGCATGCCAGGTCATTCTTGCGAGCACAGCACCCTTCAGAAACTTCCCAAAAGCACGGACACAGATTTACAGGTGTCCGTGGGAAGGGCTGTGGAGTTTCTTGCTTCTCAGCCCTAATTTTAATGCTGGAAAAACATCTGTTTCCATAGGAAGGAGAGCCTAAATGAGCTTCCAGATGCTTTGGTAAAGAGAAAAGCTATGGGCCATTTTAAATGCAATGAATAACAGATACTAAGTTCAGACTGCATCACAACGCCAACCTTTCTACCTAATCGCACGTGCTAGTGGTGACAAAAAGGCAGAAACATGGGGGTTTACACTTGAGGTGCGTTTGTGGGGGCTTATTCAGCGCCTAGATTGTCTGTATATCCAGCCTCTAAGGAAATACCTACATAGACATCCAGCCTGTGACTTCATTAAGATGCTCACTGACTCTATGGGAAGTCCATAATAATCTCTATAGAAAGAATGCAATCAATATGTTATCAAGAAGATAAGTCAGTGTCAACGCTAATGTTTAAATATTCATCTACTTGTACCAACATCTTGTCTGTTACTGAAACAACAGGAATATTCAAAGATTAACTCTACATAAAAGACTCGGTAATTTTTTTTCTCCAATTCCTTGTTTTTCTCTCGTCAGTTCTACGAACAGTTGTTAAGTAGAACAGGTTGGCATTTTTTCATCAAAACGTTACTTATTTGAAAAATGGGTCTTGGAACAAACCAAGACTTTTGCAGAAAATTTTCATTTGGGGAAATTTTTCAGCTTGTTGTCAAGAAAAGTGAAAACTGAAAAGAACTCATTTTCCAGGATACACAATAGTTCTGAATATATAATCAAAAGAGCTAAAAGAACCAGACGGTATTTGTTTTAATCCAAAGAATTTGAAGGGAGAGAATATAAAAGGACTCATATTAACTGCAAGCACATTTATGAGGAGCTTTGAAAGAGAGAAGATTTGCTTCTTCATTCAGGACCACTAGACTAACTCCAAAAAGTACCAGAGGAGGGAAGGAGGGAGGACGACTTCCCAGCACCTGCGACCCACTCAAGCCATTTCTATCACTCAGAAGAGACTTCCCAACATTTCTGCAGTGAAAGACCTGTTTAAAATTAGAAATAAGGAAAAAAACTTTCTGTAGGAGATTAAGGAGCATGTGAAATGCTTGGACAGAAAGATGCTGAAGTTCATTGAAGCTTGTGTGCTGCTTGGAGGCTCTAAATATAACCAACGTTTCTGCCACCAGAGGCAACAGTCCCCTGAAAAAGGGGAGCGAACTGATCTCCCAGAGGATCGTGCTGCCCTGAGAAATCCTGCTGGAGAGAATTAACAGGGTTTCATGCAAGATGGTGAGTACATCTACCTGAGATCTGGGAAAAGTAATATATGGGAGTGAACTCAGTCCCATGACGAATTCATCTATTACAGCATAGGCATTGTGCAGCACCTCAAAAGTAAATCAACACTTCCAACACCGTATTCACAGGTGAATTGGCATTGAAGTGAAGCCTGCTACCATTTCTTAGGTGAAATCTGAACATCAGAATTGGATGAGTGATATGACAATAAGAGAAGCAACAGAGACAAACCACACTGTCATCAAGAGAGGTTTGTAATGGAATAGCATGGTATTTGCCATTTTGCTGTTTACCAAAAGCCTTGTTTTAATCAGCGCTGTAATTAAAGCCCTTAATCATTCTGAACAGTTTCAAATGAGTGGCTTCTCTCATGCGTTAACAGATCATTTATGCAACAACTGTACATGTACGGTAGTGTCAGTAGTCTGTCCGGACATGGGAAGTAGCCTATTGAAACACAAATCTATTTGTCAGTATTTTAATACAAATCTGAAAATGCTGGTTTACACATTTAAGAAGCTGTTACAAACTGTCAAGCAAAAAAATATGTATCTTGTGAATTAATGAGGCTTCCTAAAGACACAAACTGTGTCTGTACACAGCATGCTACGCTGGTGAGGGGAGCAAACAGAGCACGGCAGAAAGCCCTTGCAGCTGCAGTGTGGGTGGTGTCCCGAAGGACGTCTTCCAGGGGAGGGCATTTTGTCCCTACGCCCAAGCCAGCAAGGGCCAAATTAGTCATCATTGAGCCCCCAGTTTGGGAAAGGACTTTAACAAAAGTGGGAATGGGATCTACAGTCTTCCCTTATGCCTGGATACATTTTCAGGCCAACCCTGGATTCGAGAACATATTCACGTATTCACACGGGAAGGGATTGACTCAGGAGTTACTTGTACTCACCCATGCAGAAGTGTGTTCTTGCCTTTGCTACCACCGATAGAGTCCTGGTACCAGAAGCTTCACAGATTGCGATGGATTCATTTGGGGTGCAAGTAAATGAAGGCTAAATCCAGGCCCTGGTATTGAGAGGTATTTCTGGGTAACCCATGGGTACTCTCAGCATTCTCCGCTTGGTCCCTCTCCACTCTTCTCCATTTGCCTTGGTGCCATGGGGCGACAGCATCAGCGCTGGCAGAAGAGCAGGGGAAAGAGGTCAGATAGGATGGGTGGAGAAGGGAGAGCTCTAGAGAAAGACGAAAGAGGGACCGAATGGAGAAAAGACACCAGGCAGGTGAAAATCTAGCAGCAAACACCCACTGTGATTTGAGAGTTTTGAAGAATTTTAACCTGTTCTGGCGAGAAAGAATATGCTGCAAGACTGC
Source organism: Egretta garzetta (assembly GCF_000687185.1). Taxonomy (NCBI): domain Eukaryota; kingdom Metazoa; phylum Chordata; class Aves; order Pelecaniformes; family Ardeidae; genus Egretta; species Egretta garzetta. Next base: position 4,361,269 of record NW_009260758.1, read on the forward strand.
ATTGGGGTTCTCCAAGGAAGAGCATGTATTTTCTTTCCCTGACTTAAAGAATTAAAACAGTGTGGAAATTAATATACAGCCAGATTTATAATCACAGTGTAAAACACATATGGTACTAGGCAAGGCTGGGAAAGGTATCCAATTTTCAGTCCTCAGCTCCTTGCATTTCCCCTCCCAACAACTGTTTAACTCTCTTGAAGATCATAAACCTCTTGTTCCCAGGTGCTACCACTACCTCCGTTCCTCCATCGGCTGGTCTTCTTGCTCCCTGAAGGAGTGGGAAAGGCAATCCCTTTCTGCCTTGCTAGCCAAAGGTGCAGGAATTTGCCATGAAACCTTTTGGCCTAAGGGAAGTGCTGATTTATTTAAGAAAATGTTCTAAAATGGGTTTTGCTGAACTTCCAGCAAAACATTGGTGTGTTTCTGAGGAAGAACTGGAGAACTCAAAGTGCTGTGGTGAACTCTACAGGGAAACCCTAGCAGAGGGAAGGAAGTCCTCAGCAGGGCACGTCAGAGCCTGGGCCTCCCAAAAAGCAGAAAACCATGAGGAGTGGTGTCCTCACAGCACCTGGTAGGTCCAGGTTCCTCCACATGAGGCAGAGAGCCCCAAGCTCCACATCTCATGGTGAAGAGTTTCCTCCCCTGCTCTGCACCAGCAGTTTGAATGGCCTGTACCACATTTCCTCCCATTATGCGCTGAAACAGATAAGTAAAATGCACCTGTATGAAACCCTTCACTGACCTGCTGCCCGTGGCTTTGCGTACCCACGTACTGGAGAAGCCCATCTCCCAGATGTCCTCCAGCATGAAAAATGTTACATGTGCACTTCAGGGCTGCAGCATGGGGTGCAACCAGCAGGTATTCCAGGTTGCTGGTCTCAGGTCACCAGATGTCATCAACAGTACCTATGCTTTTGGAGGTGTCACATTAACATATTTCTTTCAGGGTGACCAATGATGGATGGATGAGCTAAAGGTATAAAATCCCCCTTTTTCCCCTCAGAGTCCACAATAACATTAAGTCCTGCTTCATGTCGAGCTTAAGTCTGCATTTTAACATATACATGGAGGAGACTGTGTTAAAAAAATCTAATATTATGCTGTTGAATAGAGAATTTACCTAAGTAAATAATTATTTTTAAACCCAAGATTTAGTCAGCTTTAGTATTCCACATTATGCTAATGTTTGACAATTACTAAGTGTGGGTATCAGCCAGCATTTTTTTTTTAAGTTTAATTTAAAGCAATTTGACATGGAAAGGTTATTACTTTAGTTGCCAATAAAAGCTGTACTTTTAACATAAGTGTACACCAAGCCCTAGGGTATGTGACTATTATCTTTTCCGCAATTATGTGGTGTTCTACATAAATGTTTAAAAAAAAAAAAAAAACGAAAAAAAAAAAACTTAGAAATATCAAAAGTACTAACTTAGCTACCATGTAAAAGTTGAGCAGCAGAGCCGGGAAGCCCGGCTCCCGCAGACACAGCACAGGTTGAGGTTTCCTCCTAGAGGTACCGCCGGGAACGGCTTCTGCTTTTCTCTAATAGGGGGAAATCTCAGCTTCCACTTGTTTTTTGGGCTGCCTTGCCAGAGAGACCCCCAGACTGTAGCAGCAGCTGGGGAGCCCTGTGCCCAGCCAGCAGCCACCACACAGAAAGGCAGGGGTGCCAGCCCAAATGCAAAGTTCGGTCCTACTAGGCAGAAGCATCACGGCACAGTCAGCCCTGCCTTCCAGGGGAAATCAGCCTTTTTTCCCCAGGAAATTACAGGTGAGACCATGAAGAACACAACGCCATTGCCGGAGCCCCTGAACAGCTGACGCCCTGGGTACAGGGGTGCGGAGGAGAGAGGTGAAAGCCTGTCCTAAGCAGGGCACAGGCCGGCTCACATGCGTGTGGAGAGAGGCGTTCCCCTCCTGGCAGCTGCCCTCCTCCAGGAGTCACTCCTTTGGCTAAAGCGAAGACGCCACGCAAACCAAAAACACCACGAGGGTGTGTGCCCCACACCCCGGGGACTTGGCACCCAGTGCCGTACTCTCTCGGGCTGCTCAGTCTTGAGTCCCTCCTGTATCACGGAGCCAGTACGGATGAGAACAGCCTCTTCCACCAGCTCCTCTGGGCCAGCAAGGGGCAGAGCCGGGGGCCATGTGGGCACACGGCAGCATCTCCAAATAGGGTCCAAGCCCCACGTCAGCCCGCGCAGGTAAACTCACTCGTCCCTGCTCTGCCCGCTCAGCCCTTCAAAGGCAGAGCCTGGGGGCAAACAGATCGGAGCGAGACAAGCTCTAGTCCAAACACTGAAGGCTGCTTAGTTAAGAGATAATTTTGATTATTTTTTTTTTTAAAAGCCTGTGGGTTTGGGTTTTTGGGTTTTTTTTTCTGTCTGGGTTTTGTTTTTAAAGTTAATTTGAAGCTTGCAAAAGTCACAGCATGACCCTTGCTGGCTGAAAATCTTCCCAGAAACACCCGGCACCAGGGCAATGAACTTCAGCTTCCTGCAAGGCCCTGCCAGCGCCGTTTGGTGCTAACCTGCGACCGTCTCCAGACAGGGAAAGGGAGGTCAGCCCCAGCAGCCTGCTCAGCCCTTTGTCTTTCTACTGAGAAAGTGAGAACATTGGTTACAGTTCCAGTGCCAACCGCAGTTCATGTTTCAAATTAGCTCAAGTTTGTTATTTTACACTTTAGGTAGGAGCCGCAACAAACTGTTCACCAGCAGTCCAGGCGATAGTATACAAGCCCCTCTAGGATCCCTTGGAAGAGCTCCTGATGAGTTCACCAATGTTTGCACATTAACCTCTAGGTGAAAAGCCAGCCAGAGGGATGTGAGAACTCCACCGAGCCCTCCAGAGCATGACACAAAATGATGCAAGTGTGGGAGCTAAGACAGAAAAGGTTTTGTGAGCCCAGAAAAAATAATAAAATGTTTAAATCCTTAATTGTTTTTCTTGAAGATTTATCCAAAATTGAGCTCTCCTTAAGCCTGTGAGTTTGCAGAGCATTGTCAATAAATTAGATCATGCACACAAGGCAGGGATTTCCAGCCAAAAAGCTCTAGCCATGAGTCGCTTAACAGCAACACTCCCCAGAAAAACGACTCGAGATGAAACATGAGATATGTATTAATTATCAATGGTCTAATAGAAAATTTAATGAAGACAAGTATCTTCTTGCACTTTATCCACGATAACGATGATAGTACGTCAGCGAGATGCATACCTTACAATGTGGCGGTGAATGTCAAGTCTGAAGCCATTATAGCAATTCACCACAATAATGGCTAGCCAATGTATGGACTTGTAGCACTTAATCAAAGTAATGACATTCATCCACAATTATTTATGTTATGGTAACAAAGAGCTGCCAAATGCAAAACAAATGACATGAGGATTTGCAAGTGAATTCCTTCCCGTAAATTCTCCTTAGGTTATGCTTAAAGGCCCTCAGGATGGAAGCCTGTATAAATTCAGAGTGTTATCAAAACGGTGCTTTTATTGTGTCACATTTTACTGCCTATAAGCCATGAACCCAGCGCTATTGCCCAAACGAGCTCTTCAGCCAACAGAACTCTATTGATATCATTTGAGCTGGCCTTGATTTACATCGGAGAATTGTCTTCAGAATTTTACAGGGGGGAAAAAAAATTTTGGAAGACGACCTTTGCTTAGGTTTGCCTATCAAGAAAAACAAAGACCCAGTTGTATCAACACTTATACATGCATTTAACTTAAAGTACATAAGCAGTTCCCACTTACCTCAATGGGCTTTGGATTAGAGCCATTATAATTACCAACCATGATTCTCCATTAAGTGCAGTACTTTTTTTTTTTTCAGGGGCATTTACGTGGGTGTTTGTATAAAAACACTGTCAAAAACTAAGAACACCAGCAAATATAAAATGGCAACATTCAGGTTCAAATGCAATGAACTAATTTATTTTTTTTAACACTACATCCAACTGTTTTTCACCACTCACAGATGTCACTGGAACAACCTGAATACAAAAAATCGCCGAAGAACAATATACTACGCAGACTAGCTAATATTGATTGCTTTAAAAACGCCCCCTGATAAACTAAATAATAGCCAAATCTCACTGCAGTAAATGTGCCTTTATATCATTAAACACTAATTTAACAGAACTCTGAATGCAGAGTGAAAAACATGAAAATGTTGAAAATGAAGGATTACCTTTTTTCTTTTTTTCTCTCTTTTTTTTTTTCTTTTTTTTTGCATTATATGAGTCTCCAAAGCAACATTCCAAAGAAGAAAGCAACCATTCCATATCAGCTGGCAACTTAACCGCACAGGCCAACACTGGGACTAAGCTAAACTCTAATACGCGCTTTCCAAAGTGAACCATGCCCCTGAGAGGGGGAGGCTGGAGGACGCCCCTCACCACAGGCTCTGGCCACCCTCGATGACCAGGTTATGGCCCGTCATGTAGTCTGAGGCTTCGGAGGCCAAATAGACGACGGCAGCCTGCAGGTCGGTGGCCTGTGCTAGCCTCCCAGCGGGGATGTCCGCCAGCCAGCGCCGCACCAGCGGCCGCAGGTCCTTGGAATGGATGAGCGGCGTGTCGACGATGCCCCTGCAACGACAGTTTAGGATTGGGTTTTCCCCAGAAGGAAGGGCAGCACTTTCCAGGTTTTCGAGATATTAATTTGGAAGGAAAACTGTGGAACAGCACAAAGGAGATGCACAAGTCAGACCTGCTCTGCCTCTGCTGAAAGTCAGGATGCAAACTTCGGTAGCGCTTCTTTCCTATTGCCTTTTGCTGCCGATGGGCAGGCATAGAGGTTTTCTTTAAAGCGAGTACACACTTGCTATCTTCCTAGCTAACAGCAGTACCCTCTTACTTTTAGGTTACTCGCTGTAATCACCGGTTTAATTTTTTTTATAGAAAACAAGCATGGCATTGGAACCCAAAGCGCCTTGAACCAGGTCTGTCACGGCTCTTGGGAGCTGTCATCCTTCTACCAATTCCTTTTCTTATCCCTTTGCAGCGTAACGTCACACAGCGTGTTTGCGTACAGCCCGAAACTGAAACCAGCCCGACTTCCCACGTGTCAAAAAATGGGGGAAACAAAAGCCAGCACCCTTCTGGGCACCAGACCCTTCCCACACCAAACAGGAGGGGCAAAGATAAGCACAGCACCCCTGGTGCGATTCCCCTTCAACCAATACCCCGACAAATCGCGCCACATTTACCCGCCTTGCCTCTTTTACGTTAACGAGTGACTACACCGTTTATTAAAACTCTGCTAAGTTCGTTTTCTTCAGGTGTCCTAAAAATGAGCAATGCTCCAGAAAGCACAGCACAGGGTGAACATTTGGCTGGCTTTTATGACTTTAACTGCGACTGATTTGTCATACTCCTCCTTAACAACATATTTGTATTTTGCAAAATGTATAATTTTTTCAGCCCCTGAACAAATATATTTACATAACTGTGTCTAACGAGAAATTACATTTAACTTCTCAGAAATTACAATAACTAAAACCTGAACTGCCAATTCCACTTCATTAGTGTGGTAGAAATGCATTCCAAATGTTAATAAAAATTCCAACATGCTGATAAATTAGCGCTTCTAAGGAGCATGTGACACCTTGGTTAACATATTCAACCTCAATTATATTTCTCTTCAGCACCCTGTTATCTGGAACCTTTGCTGGCAATCAGAGGTGCTGTTTTTCAGCGGCCAATTTTCTAGATAATGTAGCTTATCAACACTGTGGGTAAACTTGCCAATGAAATCAGGCTGCACTGAACCACACACACGCTAATTGCATCTCTTTTTTATGCATATTTACAGACTGTCACTTCAAAGAAATCAGTGGCCCATTGAGGCAGCCAGTTAGCTGGAAGAATTGCCTCTTGCAAATGAAAATTAGCAAACAAGCTAGTGATAAATATGAAATGAACAAAGTATAAAAATACCCGTTTTGTTCTGAAACTTCATCAGCATCCCAATTTATACTTCCAAGGAAATAATTTTTTGAGACACACTGGATTCTGGGTATGAGATTTACCTTTTGTTTTAAATGAAGGCTGAAATCTGCTATTTACTCTGTTACAAAGTGGAACTAATTCAGACTTTCCCCCCAAACATTTCCGTTTTCGCTAATCAGGCAGGATTTAAATATGGGCTTTATTTTTTATTGTAAATGTCAATAAACACCAGAGCAGTTCAGAAACACTGAGCGAGGCAGCTCGCTTAAGCTCTGGCAACATCATAAAATCAAACGCGTTCCAGTACAGGACTGCAGACGGTTTACTTATTTCCCCCAAGCTCAGCCCCCTGCTCGCTCTCCCAAACTCCTTGAGAACTGGTTTTCTTCAGAGAGGAACATGCTTTGAGCAGCAGACATGAAATATGTTGGACTCCTTTCCCTTACGTGCCTTTCACTGTGCTTACAAAACCATCAACAGAATCATTCTGGCTTTATGCTATCAGAGACCAGGATAAGATCCATATGATTTTTTAATTTTTTTCAATTTACATATATGTCTTAACCCTGAGGGAATGCAGATTAGGGAATATGACACATAGTCCTCCAGCACAACAGATTTTGCTAAAGAGAGGACATTTTTCAATCTGTTCGGAAAAATGATCTTTGGTCTGATCAGTGCAACCTGTAAATCACAGCGCTGTGCCTCTCGCTGGACCTTTCTTTAGGTTCACTTCAAGTAGCAAAAATTTAGATGTGTAATAAAACTTCACTACAAGTTTTTGTTATAGAAATGAGAAAAAAATATAGCGCAAAACTTAAAAGTTGCAAACACACATACTGATGGCACTGTAAATATTAGGCATGTCATTGATACTACACATCTTCTGGGAAAGCTTTGGTGCCAAGTTGGGCAATATAATGTTGTCGAACCCTTTTAGGCAGATTTTAGTTGGCTTCTAACCAGTTCCAGCAAAGACAACTGCCAATGCATTAATTCCCTACCTCATCTCGTATGCAGTGCTGAGCCTATCAGTACTTTCTGTTGCATGTCAATGTAATATCAAACTGCTGGTTCCTTAACATTAGACATGAGCATCAATATTTCATTATTGATACACAGGACAATTTGAGACATTAGGAGAAGAAAAAAAAGAAAAAAAAAACCCAAACAATTGCCTAAAACATTTCCACTTCGAGAGACACATTAGAAAAATATCACTTACCAGATACTTAACTGGAATTGTTACGTGCGCTCAATCCCCAAATGAGAGCAAAAAAAGATTCCATCTGTGTGTAACTTGATTTCTTTCAGATGAGTTATTAATTTGAATGAGTTAAGTACACTCCACTTAATCAGGAAGTGTTTAATCAAGAGATCCACTTAATTGGGACATCTCCCAAGGAATTAGATTTAAGTCCAAAGATACTTACCAGCAACAACTGCTGCTTAATGGGGATAGTAATGCTGCTTAATTGGGATGCCTTCAGGTGATGCTGGAGTGCCCCTTCTCCTGCCAGCTCTGCCTCTCCTTCCCCCGTGATGGGGTACACCCAAAACCTGCTGTGATCCCATCCTACCTGCTTTCTGGCTCCTCATAGCCCCCAGGCTAAAAGCCTGGTGCAGCACCATAGGACTGCCTCCATACCATCCCCGGGGAGCAATGCAGGCATGCAGGGTGTGAAGCCTCTGCCCATCGCAGCCCAAATCCAAATCCCTTTTAGGCAGATTTTAGTTGGCTTCTAACCAGTTCCAGCAAAGACAACTGCCAATGCATTAATTCCCTACCTCATCTCGTATGCAGTGCTGAGCCTATCAGTACTTTCTGTTGCATGTCAATGTAATATCAAACTGCTGGTTCCTTAACATTAGACATGAGCATCAATATTTCATTATTGATACACAGGACAATTTGAGACATTAGGAGAAGAAAAAAAAGGAAAAAAAAAAAACCAAACAATTGCCTAAAACATTTCCACTTCGAGAGACACATTAGAAAAATATCACTTACCAGATACTTAACTGGAATTGTTACGTGCGCTCAATCCCCAAATGAGAGCAAAAAAAGATTCCATCTGTGTGTAACTTGATTTCTTTCAGATGAGTTATTAATTTGAATGAGTTAAGTACACTCCACTTAATCAGGAAGTGTTTAATCAAGAGATCCACTTAATTGGGACATCTCCCAAGGAATTAGATTTAAGTCCAAAGATACTTACCAGCAACAACTGCTGCTTAATGGGGATAGTAATGCTGCTTAATTGGGATGCCTTCAGGTGATGCTGGAGTGCCCCTTCTCCTGCCAGCTCTGCCTCTCCTTCCCCCGTGATGGGGTACACCCAAAACCTGCTGTGATCCCATCCTACCTGCTTTCTGGCTCCTCATAGCCCCCAGGCTAAAAGCCTGGTGCAGCACCATAGGACTGCCTCCATACCATCCCCGGGGAGCAATGCAGGCATGCAGGGTGTGAAGCCTCTGCCCATCGCAGCCCAAATCCAAATCCCTGCAGCCCACCAGTGAGGAATGTGGTTCATCCCCTGGGCCTGCTGAGTTTCATGGGGTCCCCGATAAGGTGGCTTGGCTGCGGCTGTGGGTTGAGCCAAAGGTCAGCTTCCAGCTACCCATCCCAAAGGTCATCACATTATGGCATTTTTATGCCTTGCAAATCAAGCAAAGAGATGCAATTAGCCAAAAAAATGGACATTGATTCAGTGCAATGCCTGCAAAAATGAAGCGTTCCAATGCTGCATGCACCAAAACCTAGAGACCCTGAAAAGTCCCCTGCTCCATCACACCCAATGCACGTCACATGCGCGGGGACCAGGAAAGGGACTAAAACCATGGGCAGCCAGGCATGGGCCACCAGTCAGTGCTCTATAAAGGTCCCTATTCATACCCAGGTCCCCTCTGCAGCCTGAACCTCACATCCCTTTTGGGAAGACTCCAGTACCTTCTGAATTCTGCACGGCGTCAGGAGTGCAGCAGGCTGCGAGGCAATTGCACTAGGACATGGCACAAGGGCTGAGCCCAGTTTCCACAATACACAGAGACCCTCGCCACTGCATGGAGCAACAGGCAAAGTCAGCCAAAGCATCCAGGGAGCCTCGGCCACCTTCTCCCCATGGGCATGAGGCTTGCCTAGCCAGCAAGAGAAGCCTAAATCTTCAGTTTTATAAATGCAATAAATTATCCTAAGGACTCTGCCATAACATTTTATGCATTGATAACGTTTATGCATTGCTCTGCATAAGTTTTATGCACTCATTAAGAAATTAAGTTGATAAAGAGTGACCAGATAGGAAGAGGGAAAAAAGGCCAAAAGGTTTGCATAGTGAAATAATGTTTAAGGCCAGACTGGAGTGTTTGGAGCTTCAGACAGAGGTACGCTGAGAATGCCTTAAAGCATTAATGCAACAGTAAGTGGGAAGGACAAAGGACTTTGGGATGCACTTAAATATTTTACTTATCCAGAGATTATCTTGGGTACCATCATGCCCTATATCTATCTCCATGCTCCTCGCACTCCTTAAAATCCCTTCCTGTTATAAGACGGCTACATGCTCGGCTGGACGTGCATGTTCAGAAAGACTTGTGCATTTGGGACATTTTTCAACCCTGCAAAGTACCCTGATGGCATCGACAGATGCACTGTTGCATTGAGGCTACTGCCCGGTGTTGGGTACTAAGTTCAAGTGGGCTGAAGATGCCCCTGAGCCTTGGTGAGTCACGTCAAGAGACAGGACAATGAGACCCATGGGGTCCACATTTCTGGGAATGGGTCCAAATCTGCACTGAAATGCAGGTTCACATCTCATACAGGCAGAAGGGCAAACGTGAATATTTATTCACTCTCAAGGATATGTAGCTTTTGCTTCTGGTGAGGAGGCATCCAAGCTATATGAATGCTCCCTGGGTGGCCCTGGGACAAGAAGCTCAGCCAAAGCTTTGAGCTGCCAGGAGGAAAACTCTGCCTGGCCCTCAGAGTTGTTCGGTCCAGGTCCCCAACTGCATTATTGGGAACTGCTCTGTCCGGAACGGGGGACCTTAAAGACAGCAAAACATTTGTCCTCTGTGCGCCCTTTCTGGCTATTCCTCCACAAAGAAACACACATGCACACACACACACCCCCCCCTCTTCCTTTCGTAGGATTTTGAGCTCAGAGCTAGAGTTTAAGACAGGTAGGGATGATAAAAATGCAACCCTGTTTTGGCTTGAAAAGTAGAAAAAGAGGTGTGACTATTTTTTCTCCATGCTCTGACAACTGCCTCCAGAAATGTAACTTCTTCAAATATGAACGTATGCTTCCAACTTATACGAAACAATCAGTTTTGATCATTCGGTGGATATTTTTTTAATCTATGTAAACCCTCTAGAAATGGGTAATTCCTCATCTAAGAGCCTCCTTATCCGTGATTGCTGTGAACGTGGCATTACTATCCCGCCTCTGCTGGCAAAGATTACCCATGTGTTTTCAGACACAGCTCCTGCCAGGTCCTACTGAGCTTCCCTAATTCCCTTCATCTCCTCTAGCTCCCCAAAGCCAGTGTAAATTCACTAGCACTAGTTGTGGGAACACGGTGGCAGTGCTGCTAGCGTTGGCATGAGGAAAATCCCATTACGAAGTAAGATGCTGTTTAAAGAATTTATAAAGATCCTATAGAGTGACGGCTGGAGTCACTGGTATAATTAGTGATAAATAATCATAAGGAAGACAGCTAGCACAAGGAAGCAGAGAGCAAACCAACAGTAAAAACAGAGGCACTTGCCATTGAGCTCTGTGATTTTTTCTTTTGAACTCCACTTTGTGGGTTAAAATATGTAATTTGTTTTTCCTAATTTGATGTACATTATATCTTCATTATTACAATTTAACTCCTGGGTTAAAATCCTGCCCTTCTTACTTACTCTGATTGACTTCAATGGTCTACGGAATTTGACCGCTTCCAATTAACGCTATCCACTTGGGTTTCTGCTTAGCACTATCACGCACTGTTAATTGTTTAATAAAATGACTGTGTTGGGCATGCATGTGAGAAACAGGGAGAGAAAAAGTGTATGCGGCAAGAAAACTTTTCTTTGTGAATAAGTACCATAAAATGAAACATACAGCTTTAAGCCTCTATAAAATAAGGACAATGTAATTTGTAATAAATATATATATATTTACAAAATTACACCTGGCCCCCTGCAATTGTCAGAGCTGAGCAGGATCTCAATTACAGCAGTACAATGTGGCTCTTAAAGTGCCTATATATTTGTCTCAAGCAAAAGGGGGAAAGAAGTATTGTCTATTAAGTGTCAAAAGCCTTTTCTGTAACCACAGAAGGCTTGGACAGACTAAGGAAATATTTTATCTGGAAGAGAAATGCTAAAAACTACCCTTCACGTTATTGGAAAACCTATTATCAAATGCTAAAACCTCTTCTTAAATCCCTGAGTATACACAGCAACAGAGCAGGCTTGGTTCTAAGTATTTAAACCTTTGTTAAGGAAAAGACAACATAAAAAGGGATGCAATCCACCTGCTAATTAGAAACTTTATTTGCCGAGATACTGTTCATTTGAGCTTTTTAGAACGTTTCATTCTCTTTGCACTTTCAGAATGAGACTGCATTTTACTTACGGGGAAATGCAGTTGACTTTTACTCCTCTGTCAATCCACTCGGTTCCCAGTGTCTGCGTTAATTTTACGACCCCGGCTTTCGAGGCATTGTACGCCAACTGCTTCTGCGGGTGCGGGACTAGAGGGGATTCAGAAATAGAGAATTATTTATTCTCCACAAATTAAGAGAGCTACACAGACAATTCCCTGTGTTGAGGTGAACTCTTTGCCATTTTCCCTGACACTAGGCAGGCAGCAATAAGAATTTAGCCACCCACAACACAAAACTCTAAATCCATATTTTGCCATCTAAAATTTTTGCCTCAGCAGCCGGGCTACTAAAAAAAAAAAAAATGGAGAAAAAAAGGAAGAAATAAAGATACTTAAAAGGTTCCATATTTGGGCAAAGCCATAAACACACATATGCAATTTTTGAGTATGCCCAAGAAAGATAAATAATCATATACACACATGCACAGTCATATATTATACACATATGTATGTTTATATACAAAATACTTGCACACTGTAATGCTAATAAAATATAGTATAGCATAATTGTATGATATAATGCATAATACAACATGATATAATGCAATATAATGTGATATGATGTAATATAAATGCATAATATATTTTATATAATGTATTCTATTATACATGGCTCCTTGGAACAAATTATTTGCCTTAATTTTTAAATTAACCCTAGTCTGAAGCAAACACATCATATTATCTAATCAGTGTTTGTGTGGATGTGAGCACAGGTGCGTCCCAAAAATTCAGAACACCCACCACTTTCAAAATCTGAAGCTTTTGAAGATGTTTCAAAGATGTCACATGTCAGTCAGCGAGGGAAAATGATCGGCTTGCTAATTACAATGTTCAAGCTTGTTAGTGCCGTGTGCTCGGGTGGCTCTGCCCCTCCACCAGCTCACACACTTGCAGTATTCCCAGGAAAGCTACTTAAGGACAAATCCCCAGTGGGTGTAAAGTGCTTTAAACCCACAGGAGTCAAACCAAGTTGCTCCAGCTGTTGGGATTTACACCCACAAAGCGTCTCTCCTTGGACTTTTCTGGCTGCCGTCATGACTTCATTAAACAAATCCAGTGCAAAGCACTGATCCATAATTAGCACCGCATCGGTACTGAGTGTCATGGAGATGCTGCCTCTTTCATGGAGGGACAGTGGGAAAATCAGTGCTAAATATCAGTAATCACGAAGGCAAGCAATTGCAGCCTGCAGGGTTAGGTCACGCTGAACCCTGGAAGCAGGCGAATCATTGTGTTTGTGCAAGGCAGAGCAGGCAAACCCCACAGCATTTAGATAAAAGCACGTAAGCGGCACTGGTGGATGGCATTAAATTGGTCTGAATTTGCTAAGTATAAGCTGGTGCATCAGTTCTAGATCACCACTACCATCCATGGTATCCCAACATATCCACCATTGTTTTTATTGACTAAAACTATTGGGTTCGGGTGTGTCAATTTAAAAGGTGAAAAGAAGATGATAACAAATTGAGTTATCCAAACTCTGAAAGAGCCAAAAACCCAGCTACAAATTACTGAGCATGTGAATAAGGACCTTTGCCTTGAACATAGGTGTTTGTGAATAGATTTAAAGCATACACGTCATGGGAGCAACAATTAGTGTTGCTTTTTTTCTGCACGTGCTGAAGGTTTGCTCAGAATTTGGAGGCCTTTTTCTTGCTACAAAGAGCATTTCACACCACAGCTCCCCTCTGCCCGCATTTATTCTGCGCTTATTTTTTGTTAAATATGAAATAATTCGCTTTTCGACCAGCAGAACCGCTTTGCCCTCTGCGTGTGCCTGTTGTCCCCCAGACACAGTGCACCGTGTGGGCTCTCAAAAAGATGTGGAATGTAATTTCTTGATTAATTGCCATGCATCAGCTCCAAGTTACATACAACTTCGGTAGTTAACCTTCTAACCTCCCAAAAGCAGTTCTTTGCTAAACTTTCCAAACATGTCTGTTTGTGATAAATCATTCGGCATTTGCTAAGAGGATAAGAGTTTTGGCACCGGCTCTGCACCTCGAGCTCACATGGGTGAGAAGAGCAAGTTGCTGCAAGCTACCAGAATCAGCTTTCTGATTTGGGGTGGGCGCTCAGACAGGGTTTTCAAGAGTCCTTCTGTGTAAATGCTTTTGTCTTCACAAGAATATCTAAGGAAGGTAATTCAGGAGATGAAATTCCCCCCCGCCCCAGACACTTGGCCCCTCTCAATGGAAAGAGCTCGAGAAGAAGCCAAGGAGTGTTGTGAAGCTCTGGCGCTGGGTGGGCTTTCCGCAACCCAGCACCCTGCACTGCCTCCTCTTCCCTTACCTAAAGTGGTCTCTTATAGACAGAAGAGCGAATCTGCAACCCTCCAGACTCATACAAACCAGGGCTAGAGCTTGTGAATAAAGCTATGCCTCCAGCAGTGTCACCAAAAAAATCTGAATTTGTAAGGCTTCTGGGAAGCGAGGACACTCACTCCTGTTTCAGGTGGAGAAGATGGGAGGAAAGCAGATAAAAACTCTGCCAACATCAGCTGCGATACATTTTAAACACCTGACACAATGTTTTTGCAACCTTGGTCGGTGCATAAGGATTCTAGCCTGACCTTGAAGCAGCCATGTAATGTTAATGAGAGGTGCACGCAGATAAAGAGGACCAGACCACTTACCACTAAAGATATTCACTGTAAAAATTACAGATCTGAGTTACAGCTGTGCAAATCGCAGAGCCGCAGCAGCCTCGTCTCTGCTGCTGAAGCATACGTCTGGAGTAATTCCAGTGAAACACCAGAATCAAAATGCACATATGCAAAATGTATGCAGCTTATCTTCAATTAATTAGAACTGATTCTGAGCAGTGTATCTGGAAGAATCACAAACAAAACCCTCCCTATCCCGCTAAGTGTCTCCTCTTTTTCCTGTATCTCTGAGGAAGGACTCAACCTACAACAACAAAAAAAAAATATCCCCTAACTATTTCTAGAAACATTTCATACTATGCCAGTTGGCCAACATACTTAAATAACCAACCAACCAACATATTTATTTAACATTCAGCAGATGGACATGATATGAACATCGTGGTTTTCAGTCGTAGTTTTATAACTACTAGATTTTCTCAATGCCAAGATTCAAACAGGTTCAGAAGGTAAACACATCTCTTCGCCTCTCAACTTCTGGCCTAGCATCCATTAACTTTCAATGACATTTAAACGCGTCTTGCAATGACCCTTCCAGGCTGCTCTCAGGCTTGCTTTCCAGCGTTTGTTCCTGCTCCAGGACCGATACCGCCCTCAAATGTGATCCCCTGTGGGTCTCAGTGGGCTCAGCATGCCAGCCAAGGAGGTGCAGCCCCAGGCTGGGGCTGGGATGGATGCTGTGGTGGAATGCCATTACCTCCCAGCTCAGCAGAACTGGGCCAGGGCCCGATGGAGAAGCTGGGAAATGCCTCTCCTTAAGCAGGGGAGAATTCTGGGCTGCAAGAGCAAGGCTGGGAGCAGTGTGCCAAACCAGCAGGCCCCCAGCTGGTGCCAATTTTCAGAGCTTCCTAACTTTCTCTAGAGTGGAATACCTCCCCGTAAATTTTGCTTTGCGACGATGACGTGGACGGTGGCAGCCCAAGCCCAGACCAGAGCCCCCCCTGTGCAGAGCCGAGCACAAAAGTTGGGGGCATGTGAAATGTAAAGTTTTACATTCTTTTCAAAACTATTTTTCTTTGGGAGATTTTGTAACTCTACAAAGCTGGGGCGGAGGGATGGTGCCTGTGTTTAAGCATAAGTAAAACAGCTGGTAAAGACACTTGAAAAAAAGATTAACAATGACATTATAAATGCATTTTTGAAGAAACATTTAAAGTTACTGTGCAATAAACTGAGCAGAATGTCACAGAATGTCAAACTGGGCACAGTAAAAATAAATGTTATTCCCAAGGAAAATAAAAAGACTGCATATTTATGTAACATTCAGCAGATGGACATGATATTAATACAGGGGTTTTTGGTTGTACTTTTATAGCTACTAGCTTTTCTTGCCTAACTTGGCAACCCAAGGCACCATTTGATTTTTGGATTTGGACAATACTGCAACAGATGTCCAGACCAATAAAATAAATTCCTAAAGGGCTATGCTTAATTTGTGTAATTGATCAAGTTTTGTTACATGGGCCTCAGTTCACCAGCATGTAACTGCCTTCCAGATTAGCTCAGCAGTAGGGATTTCATTCCATATGTTACAATGGTTTATTGGCGCTTTTGACAACACTGCTGATTCAGCAGCGTTGGTGGAGACACCTGTTGGCCACGATAATGAAATAAAACCCACGGGTACCGGGGCAAAGACCGGCACAAAAGCTTTCGGGTGGCTTGTAACATCCCAGGGGCGCAGCTTCCCGCACTCAAAGGCATTTTCCTGAAATTACTGGGGAGAGCACCAGCACCTCTCCCATGCCATCACTGCATCGGAGTCAGAGAAGGTGACTCCGCCTCTTCTATAAAAAGTAATAAGTGCTCTAAAACGTGGAGGACAGATAAATGTTGAAAAATGATATCAATAAAAATTTTGTAGTACATTTCCTCTAATACAAAATGTCAGTGATTTACTCCTTCCCAATACAGGTTTAATTGATTCAAATAGCATCGGTAGTAATTAAAATATGGATTCTGAAGCACAACTGTTAGCTCTCATCACTCACCTATTAAACTTGCCATAGATGCTGTGTTAATTATCTTCCCATATCCTTGATTCAGCATAATGCGGCCTGCAGCCTGTGACAGAAATTAAAGGAAAGACCAGTGACCCTTTTTGTGATTGTGCTAATAATGACATGATAATAAATTAGTCTTCACTTTTCAGAAGAGTTTATGTGCTCACACATTTTTTTTAAGCACTTGATATAAAAACTTGGTATAAAAATGGCTGATGCAGGAAAAATCCCCTTGCCGTTTCAGACCCTCTTCACTGTTGGCAATATTTTTTCAAAATAATCACTGATGTTGGGAATGGCCCCCCAAAGCTTTCTGGTTTTCAGGAATTGTCAAATAACCACCCTCCAAAAAAACCTGGCCGTTCTTCAATGCCTGGGCTTGGGCAGCCAGTAAGTAGCAGCTGCTTTGGAAAATATTGACCAAAATCTGTAATGGATATAAAGCAAATCTCTCCTTAATTCCACCAAAACTACGACCAATTTTATTGTGATAATCAGTCATAAGGTGTTATTAAATCTTGGTAAAGTCAACGTTTAGAAAATTGTTACCCATTTGCAAAACAAACCAGTACAGCGTTTCACACTTACTTGGCAGCACAAAAATAACCCTCGTAAATTAACATTAAAAGTTTTGTCCCATTCTTCTAGGGAAGTATCTTCGCTTGCAGAGTTCATATTGATTCCCGCGTTGTTGCACGCAATGTGAACCGTGCCCCAGTGAGCTACGATTGCATCCACCATCCTTTGCACATCCTCGGGCTTGCTTACGTCTGCTGCAAGGGCAATGCTTTTAATCCCTGCATCAAAATAAGAACGAGGAATCTATTTTATGATTATTTGTTATTTCATGTGCGTATATTATATAAATGTGCCACCTTCATTCGTTGCTCCACAGACTGTAGCAAAACGTGTGTTTGTTGTTGGAATACTTCTATTAAAGTTGCTAAGCGGGGTGAGGTTTGCTGGTTGGAGGCGAACATAAAACCGAGGTACGAGCGTGGAGTTTGCCACTCCACCGGGACGAAGCTTTGAACACTGCACCATCTTCTGTCCAAAGCCTCAACTGCAGCTTCCCCACTGGGGAGCAGCTCCACGCAGCATCACTCCTGGGTGGATGGCACCAGCTCCGGAACTAGATGAAGCAAAGGACTCTTTCATTTGCTCAGATGTAGAGGATTTTTGGGGTTTGGGGGTTGGGGTTTTTTTGGGTTTTTTTTTTACGCCAGTTCCCCTCAAGATGCTGCAGAAATCAAACCAGTTTGCACCAAAAGTGCTTTCTGGATGAATTACAGCATCCAGGCAGCTGGGAGCCTCAGTCAAAACCAAACCAGTTTTAGGTGGGAGCTAACAGGGAATACCTGCAGGTCCCCAGGCATGGTGGCTGCAATGCCTGGCCTTATTTATTGCAAATCACACTACCAGAACAGCAGAAATATTTGGAAGTGATTTACTAGCATCAAAACATGCAAAAGTTGTACTTTTTTCCTAGAAAAACTCAGGCACTGACTTTTGCACCGCCACCGATCCATAAATACATTAATTTAATTACTGTCAAAATTAGCTTTAAATACCCTTGTTATTAAACAAAACAAGCAGCCTCCTGAGGGACCTGATGCCAATGGGATTATACCCATCCTGAAAGTCAAACAAGGTTACCCCGTAAGGGCTGTGGTGAAAGGGGTCTTAACTCCCAAGGAGGAGGGCAGCCACTGGGGCTGGGCCATAGACCAGCAGGCCGCAAGCAAACAGTGCACAGGTAGGGAGTTACAGCTGCTAAAGCAAGATTTTTTACTTCTATTTAAATGAAAAAAATATTCCCCATGGGTTCCTCTTTTAGATCATTTTATTAAAAAATTTAAAAGAAGCCTTAAACCTATCTTAGAAGAGAAGACTCTCCCAAGATGAAGCTTTGAGACGGAGACCTCCATGAAAACAAGGCAAAACAATAACTGCCCAGAGATGTTTGGAAAAAATGACAGGAAAGCAGCTTTTGGATGGAAAAGTTCCTCTTGATTTCCAATGCCTCCAGGAGCCTGCCGGAGCGTATACCCCAAGGTGATGCTGGTCTGGGGTGTTCCCCCTGTTGGGCCATGGGACCTAAGGTCCCTCTGGTGTTCAGCCATGCCACAGCTCCCTTGCTTTCCACAGCAGAGGAAAGGGCAGAACAACAGTACAGCCACCTACAAAATTGAATGCAACTTTTGCCACAATACAAGACCTCTTATTTTATCGTGGGTTTTATGCTAAATATGCTGAAAGAACAAGAATAGCCAGGCAGCCCCCGTTGCTCCTCCTAATTGTTATCAAGACATGTAACGTACAGGGAGCTGCTGCAATCTTTCTTATTCAATTTTCAGACAAAATGGGTGCAAGCGTGTTACTAATGGTAACAGAATGAGGCTCTTCACCTGCCCTCCAACTCTCACCCCATTTATGGCTTCATCTTATACAATAGTTCATAAAAACAAGACAAAAGGGGCCATGCGTGAGTGTCTAGCAAAGAAGCAGTGCCGGCACGCTCACTTCAAACCAGAGTCCCACACTTGACCTTAATCAATTCAGTTGATATCCTTGCACCATGAGAGAGGGGAAAAAATGCACTTTCTGTCCCTCCACTGTCCCCCCCTAAACCATCTATTAAAAATAAATTAAAAGATAAAATAAACTATGGAAAAAGAGCTTAAAATCTGTAGTGCAACCCAAGACATGACCGTGCTGCTACATGCACAATAGCACCAGTGCATCTCTACAGTCCTCAGTTTAGTTTTGTGATGCTGGTGGAGGCAGTTTGGTGATGAGAGGGGCAGGAGAGAAGCCCAGTGGCTCTGTGTTGGAGAGGTGTTGTGCCGAATCCGCCCGAGGTGCCCTTCTGCAGGGCACATGTACGTGGCCCCCCTGCCACAGGGCTTTGTCTCTGGTCTCTCCGTATAAATGGAAGTAATGGAAGAAGATCAGAAGTGACATTGTGGGGAAGACATTTGCATAGTTTACAGCGAAAATGCACATTTTTAAAATCCCATCAGACTAATTCTTCCCTTAAGGTACAGACAGCGATTTCCCCTGAAGACAGAGGGGTATGTAGTGGAAGGTAACCCTTAGGATTTTTTGGTTATGTTTCATCATTTTTGGTTCTTCTGTCAGGACCCATTAGCAACTGTTGAAAAAGGTATTCACGCAGGATCTAAAAACAAAGGCCCCTGTAGCCAGGGGAGATATACCCGAGCTGTCTAACAAAGCTAAAACTGAGATCACAGAGGTTCTGATGTTTAAAACTCATCGTGAAATGATGGCACCATCCCAAAAGACAGTAAAGGGCTCCTTGGTATAAGTAAAGTGGGTTTAAGAAAGCGAAGCAAAATGTTTTGAAAAAGTATCTGTATGGGAATGACTTGGGGCACTGCATTTTCAACTTTGACTTAGAGATCCACAACCAAAAAGGTTGGGGGGGGAAAAAAAAAAGTCACAGCTCCTTTGTGCTTATTATAGCAGGAAAAATAGGTATTAATACTACGATTGCTTCAATTTACTCATGTGAATATTTTGAAAGTAAAGCTAGCTTGAACCTTTTTGTCAAAATTTATTTCCAACAGAGTATGTTACTTCTTTGAAGCCAAAACGTTTCATGGAAACATATTGATTTCAACAAAAGTTTTCAAGGGAAAGCTTCTGAGGTCCAGGCTAGACTCTCTAGTTACCTCCGGAGAGAAAGAGATTGAAAACCTGACCTTTTCAGATCCTTTCCAAAAACGGGCATTTGGATATAATTCCCTTTCACAAACGCATTACAAAGTTTGGGTTTTGTTCCAACAAGGAACGACAATAAATTTGAAACCTCAAAAACCATCATGAGATGGAATAGATGTGCCCTGACCAGCTGCACTGGTCAAGTTGATAGAGAATATGTGACCTCAAAGGATAAAGATGTGTAAAGACTGAGAAGCGAGATTTTTTTTTTTTTTTACTTTAGACTGCAATAATATTTGCTATGCCTTGTGACCTCTCTGACTGCATTTTGTAACACCCCCCCACCTCCTCCGGGCTTGCAACCCACCAGTGAAGGAGCAGAGATGTAGGGCAGCCATTGAAGGGTGGATGATCAAACTCCTACTGAAAATGCCCTGGAGAAAAGTTAAGTTAGTTTTCAAATAGGCTGTTGGCATCCAAAGTCTCATGGCTCTATAGAGTAGCCCATTTCTATCTCAATAGCTCTACGTGATATGCAGGATCTCACTGTGAAAAAATGTCCGAAAGGCAAGTTAACTTATAGGGCACAGCTACTTCATGCCAAGACCATATGGCTTCAGTGCACAAGAAAATGAAAAGCTTTAGGGAAGGAGGGACCGGATGACTCAAGAATTTGTAGTAGGAGCTGGACACTTTCTATTCTAGGTCATTGGGATCAGACCAGCAATCAAAGCTTTAACCAGTACACCGATAGTCAGTGTAAAGCGTCTCCTGATTACTAGAGCTGGGACTGTACAGACTGGGACTTCTTAAGACCTTTTCTATGGATGCTCAGGATGGTATCAAAACCAGAACTGAACCGTTCCTCGCCCCTTACTCAGGAAGTTGATTGAGACTGGGTGATAGAAATGCATCTGCAGGGGCTGGTTTTGCTGGAGAATATGGTTTCCAATGGCCCAATCCCTTTCTGAAATCAGAGAGGAAACAAATGCTGGTGTCTTTATCCAAACAGGAACGCAAAAATTTCCTGGGTAAAGCTCCATCTTTAGAGGCAATGAAGTACTGAACTTTGAAGAAGGCTCAGTTGTAATCTCACAAAAGGAATTATAAAATGACTAACACTTCCTTTATTTTCTCATTAAAATTATATTTCCAGTTTTCTTTCTCCCCTTTACAATTGCAGTTTAGCATGACTCCAGGGGGAAATTCAATTTTATGTTACATTTTCTGTTTTTACTGCTAAAATAGAAGTGGCTTGCAGAGGATTTTACCTCTTATTTGGGATTTTAGTTACTGTGTCTATTAGTATTTTGTTCCTACATCTGATCTGGCATGTTTGGAAGAACTAGAGCAGAGGGTTTCAAAAAATGACTGCTTCAGTTTGAGGGCACAAGAAGAGGTTTAGGCTGACAATACCTCTGCTCTGTTTTGGTCTGGTCTGGCTCACGGTCCAGATATTAGGTACGGAAGAGGTACCAGGGAGGGGGTACATGCTAAAGAGTTTGTAGGCCATGTCTGTCATCCATCCTTAGCAAAGCCTGAGGAGCTTTGGCTGCTGCATGATCTACTGTGAGGAACATGAGGGCTGGATGAAAGAGAATTGCACGGCAGAGGAAGGGTCAGGTTTGGACAAGCAAAGCAGCCCGTCACAGCACTCATCACCAGGTCGTGTACAGCAGGACCTGCAGGTCAGTCCCATGCTTACCTTTGAGGCTGAGCTCACACACCACCGCTTCTGCCTTTGCAAGGACCAGATCCACAACAGCTACTTTAGCACCGGCTTCCCCCAGCGCGTGAGCAAAGGCTCTTCCAATTCCCTGCCCTCCGCCTGTGACGTAGGCCACCTTGCCATCCAAACGCAGTCGGTCCAGGATGCAGCGCTTGTTGTAACCCCAGAAGATGTCATCCCTCACCACGCCTTTCTAAAACAAAACCATATATACATTGCACAATAAGGTGCAAAGCTCAGTAAGTGATAGCTGTGAAGGGCTCTGCCTGGGAGAATGAGGTGGGAGCATGAACGGGGATCCCTGTCTTCTTGGCCCATTATTTAATACAGAAGGTATGACTAATCCAAGCAAAAAAGCAGCCTTACCCCCACAGATATGAGTCTCAACAGGAGCACTAAAGTGCAAGACAGTGGAGCAGAAGGGCTGTGGTTTGGGGAGATGCACTTACATGGGAGTTGGGTACAGTATTTCCTGACCTGACTTCCCATCAGAGATGGGTCAGGCACAATGTCTTAGAAGATGACTGATTAAGTCTTCCAATTATTTCACCCCCCGGGCCCAATCCTGCCCTCAGGCTCAGCTGGCTCCAGGAAGGCACAGAGGTCAGGAACAAGTTTCCAAAGGCAGGATTTGGCTCAAGTGGACTGCAATCAAAATATCTTCACACGGCTGGTGCACAAATAAAGATATCAGCCAATAACTTAAACCAAGCTGTCATCTGATCAGCTGCCATACATCATTTCCCCTGACTGGAATCAAAATGGAAAATACAAGATGTTTAAAATATTGGGTTTGAAATGCCAGGAATTGCCAGTGAGTGTAGCTTTGGGAGTACTCAGAAGCTGCAAAACAGTCGAGATGTTTGGGTCTGGATTTACTGAGTTGGGCCGTTATGATTCCAGATGGGAATTTCATTACAGCTGGATGATGCCCACTACATAAAATGGAGAAAGATAAAAGCACCATCTTTTCCACAGGACAAGCAAAATCTAAGGCCATGAAAACGTGAAACTCGGAGACCATAGAAGGGCATCACGTGCTGCCTTTGGGTAAAAAAAAGAGCTACTTCAGAAATATTGTGTTGGTTTGTTACAGCCGGACCCCACACTGGCCTGCGTGGGGAGGACCAGAGAACAGCAGGCACAGACACGCAGTGAGCAGCCACTCCGGGGATTTATCACAGCTCCAGCATGGCTGATCCAAAAGACTTTGCAAGGAATCAGCGTTTAATAGTTTTAGCGTAGCCCTGGACTCGTAAGGCTGATATGTGCCAAGCCCTAAGCCCTTAAGTCCGTGCTGCACAGCACCACGGCACGACAGAATGTGAGTTTGGGCTCTCGCCACTAAAGCTCTGGAAATTATTTTGTCACCATCCTCAGCAGAGTCAAAATTTTCCCAAAAGTGCTCACAGAGAGGAAATACGCACCTTGGATTCAATCACTGCATCTGGAGGTGCAGGGCTCCTTCGGATGATGCTCAATCCACTCTGCACAGGTAAAATTATCTGCAAATATAACACAGACACACACGGTTCTCAACTGCTTTGTACCTGGCTTTGTATCACCCACATTCCACTGACATGAAGGATAGCACTTCCTTTCTTAGGCCACAGTAGCTTTTCTCCTACTCCTATTCTTTAGCTGAAATTCCTTCCAACACAAATATGTCAGGCATTTGTATTTGCTCACATTCCTCTTCCAAATTCATGGCTTCCACAAATGCCAGGAAAAAAATGCAATTTTGTCTCTCTGTTTTCTAAATCAGTGCCAGCTGCTGAGGTTTCTGGGTTTCCACTGCCTGGCTAATGCTGTCAGGAGGATATTCCAGTCTTATTCTTGGAGCTTAGCAAGCCATAATAGCAACACTTTGGTGTTCTTCAGCATTTGCTAGAACATCTGTCCTGCACCCACAGACGAATGTCAGTGGGTTTTGCCACCTACCTTCTCTGATAGTATTACCACACTTGAGTGAAAGCTGCACTCAGTGTGGGAGATTCAACACCAAAATCAATCTATTAGAACATTACATAGGGAATCAACATGCTACTTACATCCATTGAATGGCTAACACTACGATTCAGGGCATGGAAAATTGTCATTTATTTTTCCTTTTCTGCAAAGAAAAGCTGTTGCTACTGGTATGTTGATGATAGAATAAATAGAGAATCACAGGAGGCATCTCTAGAGGCTGTCTGACCTCCGGACAGACAAGGACCTCAAGTGTATGAGGCGTTATCAAGACCTCCTGGACAGGAGCTATGGCAGGGTGGGCACAGGAGGGGGTGGCAGGGAGGGAGATGGGGGACCTGGCCTGTTCCACCATGGAACCAGCCTTACAGTGCAGAAGGACAGGTAGGGATCTGGCCATCCTTGGTGGCTCCCCTCAGCCACAGCAGCCCCCCTGCCACCCCGGTACAGCAGTGGCACAACAGTAAGCTTTGCAGGCTGGTGGCTACTGCCCTGGGGTAGCATCATTCATGCCTGCTTTTAAAACCCTGGGGGATATTTGCTTAATTTTGCCTCTAAAACCATAGCATATTGTTTATGCATCCTATTACTTCTCTTTTTTTTTTCCTGCTGGAGTAGGACTTTGTTGACTGCTACTGTGCTGGTGATGCCCTACAGCCTCCAGAGCCTTTAAAGCGGAGCGGCGGTTCCTTGGTTGTTCTGTGGAGCTGATTATTCACTCTTAAGTGCTCCACTTTTATCTTGCCTTTAACACTGTATATGATGTAGACAGAGAGTAGGGACCATTTCTGAATATAGAAACTCATACATAGAGCTCAGGTGAGGTGAATTATAATAAAATTTGAGTTCATTTTAGGTCCCCTGGATAATGGCACCAACAAAAGAAACATTTTAAAGAGTACTTTGCAAAATCCATAGATACAGTACCATGAGCACCTTAACCAATTGCATTGCACTAACCTGCTCAACACGAGGATCTGAATTAATCACTGTATTTAATTTTCTGACAGCTAGTACATTTTCATCAGATATGTTCTCCAGGTAGACTTGTCCTTTCATGAGTGTATTCTCTACACAGATCACTCCGTCCATTCTCAGCAAGTGGTTATCCATGACAAAGCTGTAGTAGTTAACAGCGTTCCTTTGATCAGCATCAATAAAGACTATATCAAAGTGCTCGTCCTCAGCATGTAATGCCTGGAAAAAAATTATGTTGGAGAAAACACTAATTATTTACCTGAAAATTTAAAGTCTTGCCATTAAAATGTCCTTTATATAAGAACTAAACGACAAGGAACTTTGTGCTTTTAAGGTAACATTTCTAGGATTACTTCTAGAGATCTTGGGAGTTTTCCATGCTTTGGAAATAATTCTGCAGCAATGCTGGTGCCCAGAACTCTGAACCTCTCAAAGAAAATCAGGGTATAAAAGGGGATGGCTCATGCCAGCTTGTGGTGTTGAGAGCCACAGCAGAAACATCTGCATATCTAGAGTCAATGTGCATTGATCCATCAGGGTAAGGGAGAGGACTGGCATCAAAACCCTGCGGCCGAGGTGCTGCAATAAGTTATCTCTTCTCAAAAGCGTAACTATCAGCAAACTGAAGAGTGGTGATTATATCAGTCTGGGAAAGAGAGGCATAAGGCTGATCCTGGGAATTGCAAACTAGTGAGTCCCACTTCAGTAGCAGGAAAATGGTTGAAATCCCAATTAATAATAGAATTATAAAGCGCATAAAAGAACAGGTCATGATAGAGATAAAGTAGCACAGCTCCTGTGAAGGAAAATGATGTTTCTTTAATCTAAAAAAATGCTTTGGATGGCTCAGCAACAAGGAGGATAAAAGAGAACTGGCTGCTATCATCTAATTGGATTTTCAGAAATGTGGCACACCTTCCCTCCAAGCAGGCTGCTGATGATAATGTATAAAAGTGTTGATGGATGACCAGATGGGAGCCTTTACAGCCTTCTCCTGTGGCAGTTAATGCACTTGCTGCCCAAGAGGCTGCTATGGAATATTTCAGATTCCATCTGGGACTATTTAACTGCATCTGTGTGCGTTGCAATGAAACAACGGCTCATCCACCTATCTCGGCAACAGAAATGCTTTCAAGTCTTGGCATTTTGAGTGAAAAGAGAAACAATTATGTTTTCCAGAACTCACTGTTTCTACCACAACTTTTAACAGTACTTCTTGCGTCCAGATTTCCCTTTTGTGTTTGGAGACATTGAGCACAATGAGTGATGAGCAATCCCCTGAGACGTACGAGAGAAAGCATCAATAACAAATGGCAACAGAATGTGAAAAACTAATTTGTTTTCTGGAATGAGGCTGATGGCTCCCAAACTGAGATTTCAGGAGCTTTTCTGAAGCAGGGAGCTCGACAGACAAGGAAATAGCGGGAAATGGATCATTCAAGCTCCTAATTACTCTACTGTGCAAACTGGTGCCATTGTGAGCTCGTTAGTGGTTAAGAAATTAAGCTTGGATAGTCACACCAAACTGCAGATGCTTGATAGCAGAGAAGCTCTGCCAAAAGCATTCATGAGTCCACGTTTAGGACACCTTTTGATACTACACTATAATGAAAGAAGACCTTAAGGCCAAATATATTCTGGTTTATAGTAAATGTAGCAGAAACTGGGACATCTGGTTTCCTGGGATTCATCTTTTCATCTCATGACCAGTAAGAAAGAAAGCAGCAGGAACATTTTTTGCTACTGTGGAAGAGCATCTTATATCAGGTTGCAACTTAGCCAGTCTGTCCAATGTAGATACTTCAAGAAGGGTCAGAAGATGAAAGCTGGGAGGACTCATCCATTGGGAAGAGAGATTAGAGGCCTCATTCCCCAGAGAGAAGAACCAAAGCCAAATTCAAGTAATTACCATGACTTATCACTACTTTCTGTCTTGTAACCTTCCTGGGCAGCAGAGGTGGGGGACAGTCTTTCAGAAGCAGATGTGGCCATCTCTGAACATATGTTACTACTGCTCCATGGTATGGCTCCCTAATGAAAAAGAATCTCACTTTTATGCATTGACTTCATTAGGTCCATATGGAGTTGTATAGCTCTTTGGATATTAGCTGGACTTCTCATTTCAGCCCTCTTTCTGTACTGTCTAACTGCTGACAGCTTATATCCTTCTTATCTATCTTCTGATACAGATAAACCACCTTTTAACTTCACAACTTTCATCCTAGGAGGGTGCCTGTGTTGTATGTGCATCCAGCACACGTCTGTTTTGTCCTTGCACTGCCTGGGTGTGCAAGGCCACTGTTTTCCAGTTCATCAAGTCCTGAATGGCCAGCCACAAAGGTTGGTTGGTTACCCTTCATTTTTCTAGATACCTAGTACTAGACACCTATATCGAAATGCCTGAATCACTGCCTTGGAGTTCCTACTGCGACCCTGCCATCATTTCAGCTTCTTGGTTCCACAGTTTTGAGACAGCTGTTGGGTTTTCCATGTTGAGTTGGAAATAGGTCCAGGCCTATAAGGGGAATCCATGAAATTCCTTGAACCAACCTGGCCTCTAGAGCAGCCTCTACACAAAAGGATAACAGCCACAGGAATGGGAAAATGGTCCCTTTCCTGGAGCTCCTTGGCTAGCAGAGCACAGGTCACCTGGACAGGCAGTCACCATGGCCAGGTTACTGCACTGGAGAGGGTTTCATCACTGCCAGCAGCCGCGGCTGAACCAAACGAGCCAAAAAGAAAAAGCTGCCCTACTGGTAGCTCTGACTGCCGAGATAAGCACTGGAAATATCAGTGCAATGATGGAGAGGAGAGCTTGCTGCTGTCCCTCTCCAAATGGATGAGGAGTTTAAGAGGAGGGATTGATCACCCTTCTCTTCCCGGAGCAGACTGGGCCAGGCCCTGCCTGGGACCTCACAGCACGTTGGAGATGCCTTTGTCCTTTGCTAGGAGAGAGGCAGAGCCCAAACGTCTCCAACTGTGAGGAAAGATGAGATCCAGAAGGAAATAATCTGCCTGCAAAATATCCCACTGAAACTAATTTCCTGACTGTTTACAGTGCAATCCCTGCTCCTTGCTACAGAGGCATCATAGACAGTAACAGATGGCAACAAGAAGTGTGTTAATTCAGAGCAAACTTGGCTAAAATTAATGGTTTTGCTTACAGTGAGTCATTAACTTCCTTTGGGATTAAAAAAGAAAAAGAACCTTGTAGTACAGCATTGCATAGAGGAGACGCGTCAAAACCGAGCACAAGAAAGGGCACAGCAGCACTGTTGACAACTATGGCAAAAGATCAGGGAGAGGACATGCCAAATAAAACCATGAATGAATCTTCTGCCAAAGCTGAGAGAAAACCCGATTGGAGTCCGGCTCAGAGGCAACACGCTCTCATAAGGCACATACAAACTCAATCAGAAAAAAATGACCGTCCAGCTCCTTTGATATGGATCATACAGTCAGCATATTTGTAATAAAGATGTACTCAAAACTTATTACCTTTCCTATGCCTTGTTCTTGACCTAAATGTAATAGCAATCCATCCTTAGGGTACATAGAATACATGAAAAAGTACAGCTTCCTTTTAAAACACCATTAGAATATTTTACTGTATGTGGACATACACTCTTGTTACTCCTAAATGCTATTCTATTGAGTACAGTTTATATTCACCGGCAAAGCTAAATCTCTAGGGAAGCTAGAGAGGGAATGCAATTTCTAGTAATAACAGCTCACAACAGTGAATACTATCCACTTATCCCCACAATTTCCAGCTATTTTGGACTCCTTTCTGAATTAACCTTTCATATCAAAAGGAGCAATTCTGCACACTAGAGACTCCGACACAATTTCATGCATAATTTATTCACTCAGTTCAACATTAAACGCAGAGTCCTTGACTTTGTCAAGGTGGATTCTGTTGGCAGACTTCACAAGCAGCAAAACAGGAGAAATGAGATCTGCAGCTCAACCTCTTCACCTATTCTGTCTGGTAAAAGGAGGGAAAAAAGAAAAAAGAAACCCCCGACATGCTTATACAATGCCCTGCAATCAGCAGAATCTGCTGCAAACACGGTGATATTTTTGGTGTTGCATTTTCAATTTTAAAATGGAAGTATCAAAATCATGGATGGGAATAATTTCCTGGTAGTTTGCGTTCCCTCCGGACTCAATCCTGCACCCATTGTTCAACCAAAAGTCCACTGGGAATTAAAGGAAGCTCTTTGTGCCGGATCAGGCCTCTTGCTCGCAGCTGGTGCGTGGCAAGGCGTGTTATTCAGGCACAGCACGACAGAGTTTAGCCTTAAGGAGCTTGTTGGAAAAGGCTTTTAAATGCTGGCCCAGCACACGTTGAAAGAGTAGCTAATTCCCACTGAAAGCACCTGTATATCAAAGACTGAACCCAAGGAAAGGCTTCCCCTCAGCCCACGTTTCAAAATACTATGTAAAAATTGCTGAGGTCGTTGGGCACAGAGGGCTGTGCCACGGTGTATGTGAGCTACGTGCTTTGGTGGGGACCTAACCCAGCTTGGCAGCCTGTCCCTCACGTGTGGGAAAGGGGGATTTTTTTCCATCATGCCCTCAGGTACCAAATGAACCTCACTCTGTACCTGAGCTCTGCAGCTCCAGTCTGGTATTTAGCATCCTTTGACAGCTCAAAAGCCCAGATGTTTTGCAGCTGGCTCTGAGCTGGGACGAGACAGGGAACCTGGCCAACCCTGCCAACACTGTGTGGTAATGCAGAGGAGCAGTAAGAGGCTTTGGAAACCCTGCTCGAGGTGCTGCTATGGACTGATGCCTTTGCACTGCTCTCCACTCGCTCACGGCCCTGATGAGCCGCGATTGTAGGTGGAAGAGCCAGAGCCACATGGGTCCCACAAAGGCCCCGCTGTCTGAGGTGCCTGGGCACAGATGTGTCTCATCCTTGAAGCAACTGCTGCAACATCTGGCAGCTTTCCTTGTAAAGGGCATCAGCAGCAGATACGGATGCAGCCCTGGACATATCCTGCAGCACTTGGATGGTACCCTCTACCCGAGGCTAGGATGTAACTCCTGGGTGGACTAGTTTTACACCAGAAGTGAGAGTAACACCGCAGACCTGGAAGCTTGGACTTTCTGAATCACACCTTCCTGCAGCAGAAAAGGACTTCCCTGCCAGGTAGCGTTATTTATATACCATATGACATTTTTGTGCTTTGAAAGAGCCAGCGCAGCGAGGCAAATCCTCCACTCCCAGAAGCTTGCACTGCTGCAAAAATTTGAGGAACAGCAGGTAAGCAGAAATCCTACCCTATTGCACTCAGCTTGGAAGCAAAATTCAGCCATAGTCATGACAGCAAGAAAGCTGCAGCAGGCATCTCCAAAGAGCAAGTGGTGAGTGACCACCTCAGCCCTCTAATTTCTCTAGAGGGACAAGAATGAAACCCAAGGCTGCACAGACACCATAGGCAACAAGGACAATCCTTGCCAAAGCTTGTTCCTGTGCTCCTGAATCTCACCATGCTTTTCAATGAGTGTTAGCCAGCTCTGCTCTAGACCTGCCTCCCAGCAGACGATGGGGGACAGAAACACCGTCGTTCTCCACCTCCTCCATGAAGCTGAGCTGTGAGAGCTCGGCTGTGCCATCCCTGACCCATCTCCCGGTGCAACTGCCTCGTCCTCCAGCCTTTCAGCATGCCCATGTGGCAGCGGGGGAAGCCTGCTTGGCCTCCAGACTAAACTGGTCCTCCCTAGGAGGGAAAAGGCAGCACGCTGTTCATAGCCCGAGCCTCTTCCATGTATCAGGTGTGCTCCCATACGGCTGCCCCACGCCGGCCGGGCAAACCTCGGTGAGCCCAAGATGCGAAGGCACCAGAGGGGGCACCAAATGCGTTGCTTCATCATTTACAGCCATAGTGGATTAAGACCTGTAGGATAATCCTGATACCAATGACAAAATACCTGCCAGGTTGAGCAACAAAAGTTCAGAGCCCGGTGCAGAAATCCTGCATAGAGGGGTGTCCCTGGTGCTGGGATCTCTCCTACCAAGCACGAGCATCTCTGCTCCCATCAGCTCTGAGAGCTATTTGAAGCCCTGCGTACCTGCAGAACTGGGGTCAGGATGTGCCTTCGCATTGCATTCGGAGGATAGAAAAATCAATCGCAACATTCTGTTTTAAGGATTTAATTTTCATGTCTTTGCTCCCTTCTTTAATCTCTACACAGCATGTACTCTTGCCTGCCTCTAGGTATTTTAATTCAGTCACAGTAAGTCAGTTGCACAGAATGGGCACTAGAGAGCAACAGCAATTCAATTAATTTCACACTCGCTGCGGGGAGCTGGGATTTTAAATGCTGCACATTGCAGGTGATCTGTAACATTTCGTTTATTCACATACTTGGCAAAGCCCTTTGTTTCTTTCGTATCAAACTTGGAGGTCATGAAAGCCAGAGGTCAGAAAGCTCCTGGCCATTTCATTTTAGAAACAAATATGGTACCTGCTAATGCAAATAAAGTTACAATCAAGCTCACACTGACACATCCAGATTGAAAATGGAATCAGATCAAACTGGTTTGCATTAATAATAGAAAGGCCATATATTTAATGAACCTGGCATGGGCATCACCTGGTAGCGCACCAGACCTGCAGCAACACCCTGGAAACCCATAAACTGGAATTAAATGTGAGACTCCTCTAGCTGTTGGCAAGCATAAGCTTTTCTCTTTTTTGGGACAAAGTCACTAGTCAGAATGAAACAAATACAGCTAACATGATTGGACTCGGTGATCTTACGGTTGGACTCAATGATCTTAAAGGTCTTTTCCAACCAAAGGATTCTATGAACACATTTGCTTGTCTGAAGCTTATCCTGTTGCTCTGGAAGTGAGAAACTTGGGGGCTAATTGCCCGCAGCGTTTTCAGTGGGGGAAAATAATGGGAGGTTGTGGCTGAATTACAAACTTCTTCAGGACTTTCCCAATTCTAGCAAACACTGGGAGCAAGCTGTCTCAGCAGGGCACAGTTACACTCTTCCAGCTTGTTATGTTTGGAATTAGAGACCCTGAAACAAAGCCCACCCACGTCAAGTAAAACAGTGCCATTAAAGCCTATAGACTTGCGTTTGGAGCTTGGAGCTTCTGATCAAAAAGCTGCAGTATTTCAGTTAAAAAGGAAAAGAAAAAAATTTTGTGTGACAGAGCTGTCCCATCATACATTGTCATGAGTGAGAAATAACTCCAGTACGAGAGCGCGTTCACATATATGCAAGCAAACTAGGGTCACCATCCAGCATTTTCTGGGCAGGAAACAAGACCTGCCCCAAACTCTTTAATCTGTTCTTCACAAGAGCTCCCAAACTCCCCTTCCAACTGACTTTACCTCCAAAGTGTCCACTGTTGGTCCCACTTGCATGCTTATCTTTCTACCATCTGAAGAATAATCAAATGCTTCTTGGCTGTTCACTCCGAGATACGGCGCTTCTGCACATGCAAAGATTTTGCCATCATCTGGCAAGTCTTCTGCGATAGCAAGGATACTGTAACCTTTAAGCCTGCCAATTAATAAAATCTTCCTGGCTCTGATCATATGAACAAACATCCTAAAAATTTGGCCTGTTGAAAGACAAGAATGAAAATTTAAAAATAAAACCATAGGAAAGACTGTGCCCTGTTCACAATGAAAATTAGATGTACCTTTTAGGTGATCATTAAAAAAAAAAAAAAAATCTAATCTTAAAACAC
The DNA here is from genome assembly GCF_000687185.1 of Egretta garzetta. Classification (NCBI taxonomy): domain Eukaryota; kingdom Metazoa; phylum Chordata; class Aves; order Pelecaniformes; family Ardeidae; genus Egretta; species Egretta garzetta. The sequence continues at coordinate 4,393,621 of NW_009260758.1, forward strand.
TTTCAAATAAGGGTTTAACAACAGAATCTGACAAAATTTCATCTAAAATGCAGCTAAAAGACAACAGAATAAAGGGACTGGTTTTAAATGTAGAACCTTTATCATCAATGCTGCTATTGTTCAAGTGCTTGTTAAATAGTGCTTGAAATATTGCATATTTTAACATTCCCCCCATATGAAAATGGCTTTAAGATGTCTCCATATTCTTTCTGGAACCCGGTTTAAAAAAATCACTACATTACCTTGCATTTGCTCTTAGAGTCATTATCCCTAGACAGCACCATCATTTAAGAAATTTATCATCACTGGTGTCCTTCGAACAATGTATTAGTGTAATACATTATAAGAGTACTTCACTGTGATGATATATTACTCAAAAGATGGGAACATCTGGGAAGAATGAATCTGGGAATAGATTTAGTGTAATAGGTTTTATATGGGGACACAAGCCTGGGTATTACTACTTGAAAAGGTACAGAGCTTGGCCACAGTCCCCCTCCACCACAAAAGCAGGTGAACCCCTATCAGGTACCACCAAACCCAAACCAACGTGATTTTCCCCTTCCTTCCCCTTGCAGTGAGGATGGTGATCTCTTTGCTGCTCACTAAGGGATGGGGCCTGGCACTGCGAATTAAAGCACCCATGAGTGTGTACGTGGGCATGTGTGTGTGGGTACAAGGGTACTGGAGGTGGAGGACAGGCAAAATGCATGCAAAAGGAAGATCAAAGCCTACAGCAAGTTCTTATCATTTTTTGTAAGTAAATTTCCACATTCTCTGAGCTTTTCCATGGCATTCATCTGTTCCCCACTCAAGACAGAGTAGAGGATGATGAACTTTTACACCAATCTGGTGTAATTTTATCCTCTCGGTTCATCAACTTGCCATTCAAAGAACCAGACGCGTGTTCTTCCTGCAGCCTAATTGTGGTTTCAGTTCCTCCAGCGTTCCCTGGGCCGTGGTCAGGTGAAGTTTTTCTGGAAAAAATAAAGGAATTTCAACATTATGGTAACAACCAAAATCTGAGTCTCCTGCATAAAAAACAGCAACCAAGAGGGAACTCCTGGAAAAGGCCCATCTGTGCACGACCATGAAATATCAGCCCAGAAGCATTACAAAGATCTCTGAACGACAGTCCTAAGAGGACCTGGCTTGGCAATAGGCCCATCTCGGTGCTGGCAGCCACTCCAGCCACAGGAGCCTGGAAAGAAGCGGTTGTGGAACCCAAGAAAAGTATTCCCCACTGTTGAACCCCAAACCTTTCCCATTTCCAGCTGGTCCCAGACAGGTGTCCATCTATCTGCTGGTTTGGAGTAAATGGCTTAAGCTGCCCTGGCCAGGTTTTGGTTGGGGTTTGTTTTTTTTTTTCAGCCAAAGAAAGGTTTAATTGCAGAACAGGGGAAAAGATGTAAAATTTAAAATTTTTTTGCAAGACAGGAAAAAAATGTTTTTCCTCACAAACTGCTGAGAAAAGCAAGGTATCTCCAGATGCTATTTCACAGAAGCCAGGCCTGTGACAACGTCTCTGGATGAAGTGAGATGCTACCTATTACAAAGAGAAGGGAATAGACGACTGGAAGAAGTCCATAGCCTCCAGACAGATTAGATTACCCTATGTACAGAAAGTAACCACCAGAAATGGCTGCTGATACTTCTGCAGGCCACAATTTAGAGCCATTTCAGCTTTTTTTTTTTTTTCCCCGCTCCCCCCACCACTCCTCAGTAAAATGAGAAAGAATTCATAACCCGTGTCAGCCACACTCAGATAATCCAAGACTTAAAGAGTAGAACATTTCATATAACCTCTTTTCTGCCCCTCACAAATGCTTTAACAACTTTAATAAGATAATGTATAGCTATTATCGTACGGCAAGCGTAAGTCAAACAACTATCAGCTATTATTTCAGCAACAGAACGAACGCTCAGCGTTCCCATAATCCACAGACTGGAACAGTTTACACATTGTCAATTTTAGACAGAACTGGCTTTTTCCACATATCAAAATGTACACTGATAAATGGGAATTGTTTAGCAGACCCCACATGGCTGGGTAATATACTGTAGCTCAAAAAAGAATAATGAGGGTATCAGTTGGACTTCTGAATTAATGATACCTTAAATTAGTTTAATTAATTAGCTTAGTTACTAGAGTAATTTAGTTAGCAGATTAATTAATGTTTGTTGAGCGCTTGGAGATAAAAGCTGCATATAAAGGCTGTTATTATAGGGTGGATCCAGAGGTGCCGGTTTTCTTCATTCTGTGTTTATCCCAGCACCAATTTGATCCAGGGGCTTATTCTTTGAGCCTTTCAGCGGGCACCGTGTGGGGGCTGGCTTGCTGATTTTTCACAGGCTATGGTCCAACACAGACATTGCCGTAGTCAACAGTCAGCTGGCAGAACATCTTCCAACATTTAGAGTTAGGAGGTTTCGTTCTTGCCTCCTCTCCTGAAGGCCACAGATGCAGACACACAGCGGCCCGTGCGCACTTTGCTATATCTTTGGGTGCACTTAATGCTCATTTTTCATTTTTCCTTCCACTGTCCCCCATGTTTATGGCATATTCTGACCAGAAAATCTAAGAATATATTCCTACATTCACAGGAAACAAAGCGCAAGGTTACAAAGGAGCATCCATACCTCTTTGAAGTTGCCATTGCATCCAGGTAAGGGTCCAGTCCAAGAGCAACATCGAGAGCTTTTTGTAAGTAATCCTTGAGCTGCTCAGGAACACGAGAGTCATTGAGGGCTATTTCTTTGGCTTTGAGAAGGTTCTCAGCAATGAGTTCAGCCGGGGTTTCTGAAATGGGAAATAAAATGAAGAACAATGATTTTGTCACTGCTCAAATTAGCAGAAGAGGAATTTAGCCCCAAAACCCCAAATGCTTTTTTTTCCAGACAAAAGCCAGATTTTTGAACGAATACGAAAACAATCACGGAAGTCTTTTCAAACTGAAAAAATATTATACTTCTAATTAATTTATGTCTCTTGCATTCTCCTTTTTTCCCCCCACTGCCGATCCTTTTCTGAGAGGAAAAAGATAAGAAAATTTCAGAAACATGAATTTTCACTTTGGAAGCTCTGAGGCGAGCACTGAACACCTGCGTATGAAACCCAGTCCTCTAGGTACCTTTTTTCATGGAGAAAAGAGAGGCTTCTCAAACAGCTCTTGCAAAACCAGGCAGATCCTCTCAGGCCAGGACGCGCAGGCACCGGCTCTAACTTCGTACCTGCGTGCCAACGGGGTGCCCAGGTCCCCCCGACACGTGTCAGTGCCACGGAGGCTGCTGCACACAGAATCTGCAGAGCAACCCACGGTGCTCCCGTCTGAAGTACAATTACACCTGCCCTAATTCAGCCGAATTGACAAATACTCAAATAAAAAATTATCGTGCCAAGTTCATGATGGCATAAAACCAAAGATACTCTTCAACTAATGATTTTTAAGCAGGTGATGTAGCAATTAGGCTGGCAGGAACTCTGTTTCTCAGGTCATGAAAACTAACCATGTTTGAACCCATCAGCACCACATGGCAAATCTCCCAGCGTCTTTTCACAAGCCAGCCCCTGCCAAAAGCTGATTATTCAGGTGGAAACATTTAGACCCCACACAACAGCATGTCAGCATTTCAAAGGCTGCGAAAACATCTCTTAGGATCAAGACAGCCTGTCCTGGGAGCAAAAGCAATGTTGCCCATGGTACTGTACTTGCCCTGAGACCCCAGAAAGCCCATATCACCACGTGGCAGCAAGATGGGCCCTGGCATGCTATGACCCCACAGAGCAAGCCATGGTTCAGAGAAACTCCCCCACCCCTCAAGTGTACGAGCACGTGCGGGATTATGAAAGCACTGGCGGGACCAGATTTCAGAGACACGGGGCAAGCAGGCTGTGAGTATAACTGGGGTGGAGCAGATTGCCCCTGGCAGGATTTTATTCCCTGTGATTAGAAAAGCTGCAGACAACCAAGTGAAGCGGGTGAAAAGAGGACGCGTTTCCTCCGGAGGACTGGCCCGGACCAGCCCAGCAGCTGTGGGGCAAAGCCCTGTCCTTGTGGAACTGCTGCAGCTTTGGTATGAAGCCACTGAGGACATCAGAGCATCACCTCACGTAGCCCACTGTTGAGAAAGACTGTATGAAGGCAAATGCAACCACGTATTTTAGGAATAGCTATTAATCAGAAGCTCATTAAAGGATCAGACTGCAAAGTGGAGATACATATGTGCCTCTGACTTCTCTGTTCTCCATTTCTTTCTTACAATGAATGCCACCTTGGATAAATTCCCCAAACACTGGGTCTTATGGGTGCCCTAACCCAGCTTTGGTGGTGGCCCGGTGTCAGCTTCTAGCCATGGGGTAGCATGACAGGAGGGTGTTTGGTTTTTTAATGTCTTCTCTCTCTGAGCATTTCAAGCGATGAATCTGGGATGGATACACTGAGCCACTACATATCCTCAGGGCAGGATGTGAGGACAGTCAAGCCTCTCATTAGGATCGTGACC
>NW_009260758.1:4399230-4400331 GCF_000687185.1 Egretta garzetta
AATGCTACCTCCTAACCTTTCTTCTGCCTTCAACCTTCCACAACAGTTCGTGGTGGAGACACACCACCCTGAACCCTCTCTGTTTCTCAGGTCATGAAAACTAACCATGTTTGAACCCATCAGCACCACATGGCAAATCTCCCAGCGTCTTTTCACAAGCCAGCCCCTGCCAAAAGCTGATTATTCAGGTGGAAACAGTTAGACACCACACAACAGCATGTCAGCATTTCAAAGGCTGCGAAAACATCTCTTAGGATCAAGACAGCCTGTCCTGGGAGCAAAAGCAATGTTGCCCATGGTACTGTACTTGCCCTGAGACCCCAGAAAGCCCATATCACCACGTGGCAGCAAGATGGGCCCTGGCATGCTATGACCCCACAGAGCAAGCCATGGTTCAGAGAAACTCCCCCACCCCTCAAGTGTACGAGCACGTGCGGGATTATGAAAGCACTGGCGGGACCAGATTTCAGAGACACGGGGCAAGCAGGCTGTGAGTATAACTGGGGTGGAGCAGATTGCCCCTGGCAGGATTTTATTCCCTGTGATTAGAAAAGCTGCAGACAACCAAGTGAAGCGGGTGAAAAGAGGACGCGTTTCCTCCGGAGGACTGGCCCGGACCAGCCCAGCAGCTGTGGGGCAAAGCCCTGTCCTTGTGGAACTGCTGCAGCTTTGGTATGAAGCCACTGAGGACATCAGAGCATCACCTCACGTAGCCCACTGTTGAGAAAGACTGTATGAAGGCAAATGCAACCACGTATTTTAGGAATAGCTATTAATCAGAAGCTCATTAAAGGATCAGACTGCAAAGTGGAGATACATATGTGCCTCTGACTTCTCTGTTCTCCATTTCTTTCTTACAATGAATGCCACCTTGGATAAATTCCCCAAACACTGGGTCTTATGGGTGCCCTAACCCAGCTTTGGTGGTGGCCCGGTGTCAGCTTCTAGCCATGGGGTAGCATGACAGGAGGGTGTTTGGTTTTTTAATGTCTTCTCTCTCTGAGCATTTCAAGCGATGAATCTGGGATGGATACACTGAGCCACTACATATCCTCAGGGCAGGATGTGAGGACAGTCAAGCCTCTCATTAGGATCGTGACC
>NW_009260758.1:4400373-4419300 GCF_000687185.1 Egretta garzetta
CCCACCCCTCAAGTGGACGAGCACGTGCGGGATTATGAAAGCACTGGCGGGACCAGATTTCAGAGACACGGGGCAAGCAGGCTGTGAGTATAACTGGGGTGGAGCAGATTGCCCCTGGCAGGATTTTATTCCCTGTGATTAGAAAAGCTGCAGACAACCAAGTGAAGCGGGTGAAAAGAGGACGCGTTTCCTCCGGAGGACTGGCCCGGACCAGCCCAGCAGCTGTGGGGCAAAGCCCTGTCCTTGTGGAACTGCTGCAGCTTTGGTATGAAGCCACTGAGGACATCAGAGCATCACCTCACGTAGCCCACTGTTGAGAAAGACTGTATGAAGGCAAATGCAACCACGTATTTTAGGAATAGCTATTAATCAGAAGCTCATTAAAGGATCAGACTGCAAAGTGGAGATACATATGTGCCTCTGACTTCTCTGTTCTCCATTTCTTTCTTACAATGAATGCCACCTTGGATAAATTCCCCAAACACTGGGTCTTATGGGTGCCCTAACCCAGCTTTGGTGGTGGCCCGGTGTCAGCTTCTAGCCATGGGGTAGCATGACAGGAGGGTGTTTGGTTTTTTAATGTCTTCTCTCTCTGAGCATTTCAAGCGATGAATCTGGGATGGATACACTGAGCCACTACATATCCTCAGGGCAGGATGTGAGGACAGTCAAGCCTCTCATTAGGATCGTGACCGCTTTTGAGTGGCTCTTGCTACAAGTCCCACACACACCAAGCTGAAGGGAGATACAGCAGATGACCCTATCACCAAAAGAGCGCCAGGGCTTCCAGTTGCTGGGGACTGCTCCTTCCCCTGGTACCAAGGGGCACTATATGAATGAAGTCATCTCTTTGGGAATGGGGAAAGGGCTAAACCTTCCCAAAGGTCTGCTCCTCCGCGCAGCATTTCTCAGCTTTATGTAGATACTTAGATGAAAACTCTGTTGCTTTTTGAGACAACTTCACTGATTTTCATTATCCAAATTACAAAAAAATATGAAAGCAGGCAAGGAACATAAAATACATGTTCATTTTACATGGGAATTGCCAGCCTGGACCAGGCTTAGAGGTCATCTAAACAGCATCATGCTCATGGCAGTAGCCCAACCTGACACACAAGGAAGGCAGATTTAGGGCAGCTATAGCAGCCCCCGCTTTACATCTCATGCTGATCTCTCAGCATCAGGGGGGGCTTTATATCTCTTTCAGCAGTTTTACAATTAATTGCAAGTGCAGGAATAAGCACCCCCTTCCCAGACCATGTCAGTTTGGTGACCTCAGCCCAGCTATGCATCATACGAAGGCACATTTTCTTTTCAAGTGAGCATCTCCCAGCTCCCGCTGTACGGCTGCAGGGTGCTGGAGGTCGGGATCTGCTCGTCCTCCCTGCCAAGCACTCTGAGGCTTTTTGTTAATTTAGGGGAAAAGACATGTTTATAATCCATGTTGGATTTTAGTAATCATCATGTTACCCTTCTGGATGAGTAACAGACAAGGATTCCCTGTCACTCAAGGGGGAGGAAAACAAGATTTACCTCCAGCTGTTTTGTAACCTGTGTTATAACACCGACCGCAAGCACCAAGCGGTGCTACCAGGCAGAGGGAGCATGCAGTGCATGCCAGGATCAACCCTGTATCTAAGATTATACAATCTTCTCAGGAAGTGCTGCATTTTTTGCAGCCTGATGATGCTTTGGGCCAACAGCAGAGGTCAGAATTGCCTTCATTTATGCAAGCACCCAACAAGCTGGAGCAAAGCTCAGGGCTGGCTGCCAGGCCATGCTCAAGGCTCTGAGCACTAAGGTGAGCAAAAATTTATATAACTACTTTTCTTGAAATAACATTAAAAAAAAAGGAAAAGAAAAAAAAAAGTGCTTCATTTTTAGCCGTAATTTTGCACAAGCCCAGCAAAGCTGCTGGACCATATGAAGCACTAAACTAAATTGCCTGGTTGGCTCCCCATGCCTCTATTTATGCACAGACATCTCTCTCCCTTTCCCATTTAATTGTGCATCATCTTCTTCATGCATATAAGGGAAAAGAAGAAAGAAAGGGAGCTCACTCCGAGAAGGAAAGTGATGCCAGGCTCAGAGCAGAGGAGTTCAAGCCCTACCATGAAAGCAGGAAAGGGCTGCTGTAAGTCTCCATCAGCTTCATATAAAAGGTAAGGTGGCAGTTCTTAAAATGGACCAGTTGCCAGCAGGATGGTTCCCAGCATCTTTCCCAGTAGATGTTAAGAGCACAGTCAGGCTATTACAAAGCTGAGTAATAGACTGCAGCTTCTACTTTTGCTAGAACCAGGCACTTATGGTTCAAGTCAGGGGGAGTCAGGATTGCGGGTGGGGGCTGTATGTGGGGGACATTTGTGTCCCTTGAGCAGGCAGGCAGTGCAGTGCTGTGGGGGGACACGTTGCTCCAGAAGCAAAATTAAACCCTGCAGCTTGGGCTTAGGTGGCACTTTTTGGGTGGGGGGAACTCAGCCAGGAAAGGCAAGGATGCTGTGCTGTTTTTGCTGGGGACTGCCCAGAAGAAAGCATGGAGGCAGGCGCACAAGAAGGCAGTCTGGATTTGGCAAAACCAAAGCAAGGATGCCACATCCAAAGATGTGGGACCAGATCTTTGGTTCCTGTTTTTGGGCTATCCTCTTGTCACCTTCCAACCTCTAGATCTGTTTTGCAGCCCCAGCAATGGCTTCCAGAAGAGGTCCCCTTTCCAGCCAGGGCAGAGCACTGAATCTGATCCACACGAATAAGGTGCTGCCAGACAGCTTGGTGCTCAGGTTCCAAGCGCTCCGGCAGGAGCTACTCAGCACTAAACACTTGGAAATCCAGTCTGATAAAATCTTCCGAAACAGTTCCAGCCATCACATTCACCAAGGCACCTCAGGCGTCGACAAAAGCTTAGCACAACGCTCACCACTTCATCTTAGCACATAAATACACCGCAGCTGCTGCGTTTTACACCAGGCAATCCTTTTTATGGAAACCACAACGCAATGCTTAAGCTATTTCCTTACCCCACCAGCACGCTGCACACAAAACTGCAGGGTCTTAGGAGACCCTGTGCAACTGCTTCACCCAAAGACATTCAGCCCAGCTGTGATGCATGCCCATCCTATGGATGGAGCTGTAGCAGAAGGAAGCAGGAGCATGTTTGTGGCGCACCTGGGGCTGCTCAGTGGCTCCAAATCCACCACCCCTGAGCCCAGGCAGGGCCATGCACGGGGGCACAGGCATGCCATAGCCCACACAGGGCTGCGAGAGGGCTGACAGCATGGGCCAAACCTGACTGCCTGGCTGCTGAACGTTGCAGGGGGTCCTGAGCAGAGCCAGCTGTGTTCAGCTTAATTTACCAACTCGGCCTCAGCATTGGTAGGGCCTGCAGCAAAGTCAGCAGAGATGGCAAGGGGAGAGGTAGCAGGTTTGGGGTGGAGCGGGAGCATGAAGAGGAGGAGAGGGAGGAAGCAACCAGGGTGGGGAGAAGCTGCCACTCATGGCAGGAACCCAGGTCCTAAACTCTGCCTGAACTTCAGGGGAAAGTGAGGAAAACTGGCTCCAGCCGACACATTTTCTACAGGCTCTGCCGCTGGAAAAGTAGAAAAGCTGGATGCATCCCGGTGCTCCTCTGCTTGCATTAGGGAGGCTCTGGAGCCACTGGCAGCAAGTATGCAAAGCATATGTTTATTTTCATACATAATAAGGGATGCTACGTGTGGCAGGAATAAGTGGTACCCGCTGACAGTCTGATCCAAAGCCCAAGGCAGTTGAAGGGAGTCTTTCAATAGCTTCAATGGGCTTTAGATCAGGCAGTGAGAGAACAAAGTCTTTCCATTTAGAGAAGCCTGGATTCCCACACGCAGCTGTTGATTTTAGAAAACGGCCAAAAAAGGCAGCAAACTTCTCTCCGCGTGCCACGGCAGGTACACGTGACTATCGGAGAAAGCACCCAGGCAAGGTTAAAGCTGCAGAAAAAATATTTATAAAACAAGCATCCCAAACCACCAGAAATTAGTCACAACCAAAGCTCTCTTGGCACTGTGACTGTCCACCTTCCCGCCCATCCCTTTCTCCAGGGAGCGTCCTCCTCCCTCTGCTTCAGGTTCCTGCAGACCCACCTCCCCTGCTCAGCCTCAAACTCCTCTCCCCAACAAACCCTTCCTCTGCTCCCTCCTGCCAAGCCACAGAGCCTGTAAGTCACATCTCTGCAGGGCAGTGGGGGACCCAGAGCTAGGATACCACACGGTGTCCCCTCCTGTCACACCATCTCTCCTGGAGCTCCCCACCCCGCAGAGGGAGTTTACCTGCAGGCTTATGCATGTTGCTTCTTGTCCCCCAGCCTCAGAGGGTGCCGCTGTGGGTTTGCTGCCTCTGCAGAGCAGCGCCTGGGTGCTCAGGTGTCTGTTGAGGGGATGGGCTTCTCCACCCGCTCACCTGGGCAGAGCCACGGGGAGAGCCTGCGCAGGGAGGATGCACCCGCCTGCTCCCACCCAGAGCATGGGCAGCTGGTGAGATCCAACAGCATCTGACATGAAAAAAAGAAAAACAAAAAAAAAAAGTTGACTTTCAATGCCTTCGCTTTACGTAAGAGCAATGTTCACATCCTGACCTCAGGAAGCTGCTGGCTCTCCAGGAGATAATCGGCAGTTTCATAACTTTCTGGTTACATAGCACAAACATGTGTCCCAGCTAAACCACCAGGTATGAGGTCAAAAAAGTCCCAGGACTTTGAACCCCAGGTTATCTGGGTGGTCCATAGCTACAAGGTCACCGCTGCCCCGCCCAACCAAACATCAGAGCATTCCATGCCCTGAGGTCCAGCTTGGAGGCCAGGTCCCTGCATGGGCTGGGGGAGGTTGTGTGACATGGGTACCAGTAGTCCTGCACCCCCAAAAAGGGTCCCAGAAATGCACTGGCTGGAAGAGGCGTTAGGAGGAACCAGTGGGAACATCCAAGGTATCTAAAAGCCTAAGCTGGCCTGCAGCAGAGTTGGAGCAGAAAAGGCTGGTGAGGAATTAAAGCAAAGTCATGAAAGAGCAAGTGATGGAGCTCAGATCAGCCCGTCCACCTCCTCTTCACACAGATGAAACATAAACTGAAGCTAATGTGGAAACGTGGACTACCCCGTAACCAGAACAGCACCTTTCACCTCTGGGACGAACCACCCTGGGCTTGTTCAGTCAAGGACCGACTCAACGTACCTGCAAAGCGTGCCAAGAGAGCCTGGGGCTGGGCAGGGGAGGTGAAGGGGCTGTGGGGAGCAAGTCTTCACTGCAAGGCTCTTGGCAGCCCCTCTGCAGGAGGCATGGTACAAGGACATGGCTATGGCAAGCAGACAGATACCGGAAATTCAATTTGTCAACTTCTAAAATGAAACAGAAGACATTTCAATGCCCCCAGAATAGAATGGGGAAGTATAAACACAAAATAAGTGAATGCACAGGACAAAAGAGTAAAAGAAAAGCAAATAAAATAAGTCCCAGTGCTCAGTGGATTGCTATTAATCAAAACAAATAAACAAGATGAAGAGGACAGACCCCCTTGCATACCTAAGATTATTCCATCTTATGATTTAGTAAACAACAAACTGCATTAGACCAGCAGCCCCCGTGGAAAGCAATCCAAATTGTGTTTGAATTGGGAGTTAAAATTTCAGACGAGTATTTTGTAAACAGGCTAAGAGCTTTAGTATGCCAGGTAATCCACCCTCCCCTAGCTTTGGAGGTGACTTTGGGCAAGTTGAGTCTCTTCTCGTGACTCTATTTTCCTCTTCTCTAAAATGGGGATAACAGCCTGTCCTCTTCGCAAAGTGCTTCACCATCTGTAGATGAAGCCAGCAGTGAGAACTAGATGTTAGGAGTTATTACGCCCCCTGGAGCAGGGCTACATGGCTTTAGAGTTTATCCTTGTAGCTTTTTCCCAAAATTAATTTTGAGATAAATGTAGGTTCCTAAGCGAATTTGGCTGCAATTAAGCCTTCAATGCAATGAAGTGGTCTTCATTGGTACGATGGGCTCTTGAAGAGCCATTTTTTCCAGCCTCTGCTTTTACGCCTGTTTTCGATTTTCTTGATCTTTGTTTCTGAACAAGGACAGCTTTCAGAAACACAGCCAAGAAGGCAAAGATGGGTTTGTACCTTCAGGCAGTGCTGGCAAAATCAAAGGAGGACCTTCCCCTGTGCTCAGAACACAGAGCTGTATGCCAAGGGAATGGTTGGTGTGGCAAGCTGAGCCTGGGGCCCTCCAAAAGCACCAGCTGGAAGATCATATGGAAAGGTGAATTGTGCATTCCTCAGTCACGTGGGAAGCAGGGTGCCAGCAGCCAGCACAGGTCCCCCACCAGCACCCACCACGCCATCACCTCCTAGAGAAGGGGAATTCATCCCTCTGGCTGAGCCCACCCCACTGGATCAACATGCTTTTGGGTCAGGGAGACGGGGTCTCCGAGTACATGGCGGGGATCTGGCATAGTCTTAATGAGACAAATAGGTGGCAACTGCAGGAAAGCGGGGGATGCAAAAGGCAGGGTCATCAAGGCTCAGTTACCACTGCCTGGATTGTGCTGCTGATCCTGAAACGACTTCACCGCAGGGAAATCTCAGCATCTCAGAGTCCCACAGGCAGCTGGGCAAACAAATCAAAACTCCGCTCATCCCCAAAGAGCCCTTCAGGGGAAAAATCTTCCTCTGATTATTTTTTTAAACCCGCCATAAAAGCTAAAAACGACAACAAAAAAAATCATTCTGTTCCTCAACGCAAGAGAATCCCGGGAATATGAGCTCAAAAGAGGTTTAGCCAGCCGATATCGATCCTGTCCCCATGCTCCTGCTCCTGTCCCACCCCATAAGAGCAGGTTAGAGCCGCAGCCAGATCAGAGGCTCCGCACAGCAAAGGAGGTTCCTGAACGTCATGCAGAATCACACAAATTGCCTTTCATAACTCTAAGTTTGCCCTCAGCATCTCAGAGTCCCACAGGCAGCTGGGCAAACAAATCAAAACTCCGCTCATCCCCAAAGAGCCCTTCAGGGGAAAAATTTTCCTCTGATTATTTTTTTAAACCCGCCATAAAAGCTAAAAACGACAACAAAAAAAATCATTCTGTTCCTCAACGCAAGAGAATCCCGGGAATATGAGCTCAAAAGAGGTTTAGCCAGCCGATATCGATCCTGTCCCCATGCTCCTGCTCCTGTCCCACCCCATAAGAGCAGGTTAGAGCCGCAGCCAGATCAGAGGCTCCGCACAGCAAAGGAGGTTCCTGAACGTCATGCAGAATCACACAAATTGCCTTTCATAACTCTAAGTTTGCTGTAGGGCATCATGTTGGAAGTTAATGTATGCACTGCTATTGTACTTCTTAAGCATTATAAAACTAGCTGATTATACAACACCATCCTGGTACTCGCACGTGTCTTCAAATGCTCCTAGCACCCCTAACATGCATCCCAGATTAGATAATCTCAGTTTTGTAACTGGTCTCCCCTGCGAGACAAGACCTCCCCTTCCTATGCCTGGTCACCTAAAGCCTTTAAAAAGCACCTCAAAGGCACCCAGTTACAGGAGATCTCTTAACAGGGAGATATTACCTTCTTAGAAGCATGCCGGTGTCGGAAGAGACCTTTTCTCCAGTGGCCCTGGCCACCATGCCCCAGGAGCCCCAGCAGACAGACTTCCAGCTGGTGCGAGTCAAGAGCACATGGTACCGGATCAAGAAAGGAGAAGCCCTTTCTGATGGCGAGGACAAGATAACTCTCTCTGAAGCAAAAATGTAAGTATAGGAGCCCACGTTGCTCATTGGCGGCTGTGCTGGACGGCTCTGGCTGGCCAAACTGCGTGGTCTCCCCGGTGGGATTCATTTCAGATGGAAAATCCATCTTGTGTACTGTTGTGGCTTAAACCCACCATTACACGTACAACCATGTGAAAGTGGGCTTCAAAACGCGTGCAGCATGGCAGCACAGGTATTTGCTGTTCTCCTTGGCATGACTTGGCTAAGTTACAGAGGGAATTTTAACAACAGCCTCAACTTTTGTGGATGATAAGTTTCTTTAAACTTTTGAAAAGCTTACGGGGGGACTTTCACTGTTGTGGCTTAAACCCACCATTACACATACAACCATGTGAAAGTGGGCTTCAAAACGCATGCAGTATGGCAGCACAGGTATTTGCTGTTCTCCTTGGCATGACTTGGCTAAGTTACAGAGGGAATTTTAACAACAGCCTCAACTTTTGTGGATGATAAGTTTCTTTAAACTTTTGAAAAGCTTACGGGGGGACTTTTGAATGCTGCACTTGGGCTTTTTTTTCCTCTGCATGTACATGAAATCTTTGTGTACAAAAGCTCATGCGCAAGCATTGGAGAAGGATGCATTTATGGAGATGGTTGCAGATAAATTAAATGCCTAGATGGGAAAAATAAACACAGTAGGTCACTGACAGGAGCAAAAACCACAACACATCTCCCGAACTGTAGAAGTCTGCTTCAGACAGAGGAGAGAGACAAATTTCCCCCAGGGATACATACAGCTCTTTGCTGATATTACACCTCTCCAGTTAATTATCCTTTAATTACAGGATACTCCTTTTCATGAGCACATGAAGGTTGTGATGCAGTTCTTCCTTAATGAGGCTATGTTTTGCATGTCCAAAGTTTTCTAGCATTTGCCATACTCAGGTTTGAATGTCACAAGTCTAACCCTTTTCCCAGGTGGGTCAGCGGGATCTTCACCCGTGCTGAGAGCGGGCAGTGGCTGCAGGGGAGCATTGCTCAGCAGAGCTGCAGTAGATAGAACAGGCCTTGAGCAGACCCAAAGGCAATCTGCTGGACCTCGTTCAATAGAAGGGTGAGCCTAGGGCCCAGAGCACACCCAGAAAAATCCTCAGGTGCCATATGCTTCAACAAGGCTATGTTCAGCCTCAAATTCACTACTATTTTTGTGCAGCAGAGGGGTTGCAGTGGGTGCTAGTTGTGCCGTCCGGCACCCAAAGCTGATTCTACCAACTAACACTCAAAGCCATCCTGTCTCTTAGAAGGGTCACATGCCAGGGATGGATGCGCATGCAGTTAAGGTACAGCTGTAAGGTATATATTCAGTGCATTAAAATGTACATGATGATGCTTTCTGTAGTATTGTATTTTAAAAGCCCAGAGGAAATTTTCTGGAAGGTATATATATCCTCACTGGTTTTCTTTAACACTTAAAAATGTTAAGGATAGACTTAGAGACTTAGTTTGGTAAAGAAAGCAGAGAAGCATCTAAGTAGACCTATAAGAGGAGTGAGCCATCTGCTCATTCAAGAAACAAAGGTTCACGGAAACTTTCAATTTTTACCCGACAGCAGCTCAAGAAGAGGTCTTACCTAAAATACATTTTGCAGTTTCCTTCTGTCTTTTTTTTGTTGTTGTTGTTCCTTTCTTGATCCCCAACAAACTAAAAAAGCCACTTGTTTTTCCCCTGGCTCCCCCTGCCCCACAGAATTAATAACTGGGTCGCAGGGCTGTGTTCTTCACTGTTTTAGATAGATACTTCATGCCGGCTTTGTAGGCTTTTATTTAGCCTTTAAAACTGCAGTATGGAAATCTTTCCTAACTCTCAAATCATTTTCTTTTACTACCTGGGAGCAGTTCCTATTTCTATCATACCTGTTTCGGGGTAAAGAGATCCACCGTTTCATCTGGGGCATTGTAGAGACACTCTTTTGTATGGAGGTGCGTGGCTGTGTGTAGATAGACAGGAATAAATCAACTCACCACCCAGATATAGCGGGCAGAGGAAGTTTCCTCTGCAAATACTTTGGAAAATTTTGGCAATGTCTTCCCCACGCCCTTTGGGGAAGCTGAAATGATTGGTCTGGGGTTTTCTGCTGGGGTTTTCAACTTTCAGCATGAATAACGTGCTCCAGCCCTTCTTGCTCTTTTTTAAAACGTTACTGTGTAGAAGTTCAGCCGCTTGACTGTTCACTAGGATGTGGGATGGTTTCTCTGGTGCCAAAGCAGTTGAACCCTGACACCCAGGAGAGCTGTCCCACCCACGCAGCCCCACACTTTTGCGGTGCACGGGGCAGGAGACTCCACATCCCCCACCTTCCAGCTCCGTCCTTAAACTAGTTCAGACACGCAAAGTACAAAAGAGCAATATAGTGATTTCAAACCATGTTTTCTGATCCTTGCCAGAGGTGAATGCATCTCCGACGGTGGAATTTCCTGGACAATTGAAGCTCCCATCTATTTTTGCTACAAAGTGGTAGAAACATACAATATTCTGGATCCCTCTAACACTACTCTGCTCTGGGGTCACATTACCGACCCCCAGCAACTAGAGCTAGCCACTAGCAGCAAAAGGAAGCTGAGGCGCTTTATTGTCATAGATGAAGTCGTTGACGAACTTTATGGCTCCAAAGTCAGAGAATACTTTGAAGAGAACAACGTTCAGCACAAAATCCTCGCCCTGCCTACCACCGAAGAAACAAAATCCATGGACCTGGTCTTGAACATCTTGCAAGAAGTCCAGAACTTCAGCATTGACAGGCGAACCGAGCCCATCATCGCCATCGGAGGAGGCGTCTGCCTG
Source organism: Egretta garzetta (assembly GCF_000687185.1). Lineage (NCBI taxonomy): Eukaryota > Metazoa > Chordata > Aves > Pelecaniformes > Ardeidae > Egretta > Egretta garzetta. The sequence continues at coordinate 4,410,935 of NW_009260758.1, forward strand.
GACATCGTAGGACTAGCCGCCTCGCTCTACAGAAGACGTACCCCTTACATTCGGGTCCCAACAACACTCCTCTCTTATGTTGATGCCAGCGTGGGGGCAAAGAATGGGGTGAATTTCCTGCAGTGTAAGAATAAGCTCGGGGGCTACACCCCCCCGGTTGCCAGTTTCCTGGACAGATCCTTCATTCAGAGCATTCCTCGACGACACATCTCCAACGGCCTTGGTGAAATTTTAAAGGTAAGAACTTCTGCAACCGCAGTTTTCAAACCTGAGATATTGTCTGTCCATCAGCATCCATAGCAATGTATAAACTGCCTTATAGAAACAAAGGTGGGCCACCAAGGCTGCATGGGGACTTTTAACTCTCATTGAGCCTGTATATATTTTTACAGCTGCTAAACTTGTTAGAACATCCCTTACGCGCAATGGCTCACACTAACCCTGCAGAGTAAACTCCAAAACTCAAGGCCAGAGGTAGACATGGCCAAACCAGGGAAGAAAGCATCTTCCCATTGAGGCTGATCCATAGCACTCTCAAATGAACTACTGGCAGAGAGTTTGAGGCTCATTATTACCAGGGATTAATCACCTGCAAGATCATTTGCACCTACCTCATGGGCTATGTTGAGTGTGGTCAATCAATCTCCTGCGAGACAAATTCTACTTCTAAAATTACCTGGCACATGCACAGTAAGTGGTTTTATGCCTGAAGAGCTTTGAAAACTTTTGATAAATCAGTGTTCAAGCTATTAAAGTTTATTAGAGATGAGTTCATCAGCAGCATTTTTCAGTGCTTGCACAGTGGGAAGTCCCCAGGATAGCTGGGGGTTTCTGGCAGGCAGCGGGAAACCTGGAGGTCACCATCCCCTGCTGCAGAAGTGGGCTAACACCTGAGTCAGGGAGTGAAAAAATATGTACTTGTAACAACGAAACCGCTTCTGAACCCTCATTTCCCCATATTGCAGCACTTTCCCACCTTCCCCTGCCCAAAGAGCAATCCCAAGGATTAGACGAGAGTTATCCTGGGGACATTCACCACCCAGTCCCCGTCCTGGGAATGGCTACTGTTCAGCTGAGGCAGTCTTGAGCTTCCTGCCAGCCACACAAGTAGCCAAAGCTCATTACAAATGGTCCGCTGGGCAATTGGAGCACGTAGCAAACTCACAGAATGGTCAGAGCTGCCCAGTAGCAAGGGAACTTGCCCACCAGTGCTCCCATCATCTCTCTCTGCCATTTTACTAAGTGTGCAGGTATTTCTTTGCTAGTGTATAACATGATATTATAGTCCAGTTGACTGAGACATGCAAGTTTTCAACAGCACATACAAGGACCACATAATTATCTTTAATTACCTCTGCTGTTCTTCATCCTAGATGGCACTCATGAAACACAAAGGGCTGTTTGATCTGCTCAAGACCCATGGGAAATACCTGCTGGACACCAAGTTCCAGTCCTACAGCGGCTCTGCCGACCGTGGGGATGCTGCACTGCAGACCACCAGGATTGCCATTGAAACCATGCTGGAAGAGCTGGCTCCCAACCTTTGGGAAGATGACCTGGACAGACTGGTTGATTTTGGTCACCTTATAAGCCCAGAGCTGGAAATGGTGAGTGACAGACTGTATATTGCAACATCCCTTTAGAAAAAAAAAAAAAAAAAAAAAAAAAAAAAATGTTTTCAATCTGCAGCATGAAAACTTTGTGCAAAAGGAGCTGAGCTAAACTCCAGATTTGCACGTTACCTCAGATCAGCCAATGCACCAAGCCTGGTCCTGCTGGATAAATTAGAGACCCCCTTTCCCAGCCCTGTTTCCTATTCAGACCGCAGGCCAGTTACGGCTTCCTACCAGGCACTTACCAGAGCACGAAGATGACCAGATCTCAGTGAGGCCACTAGAAATGGCATGAGCTGTAACAGTGCAAAGGCACAGAGACCATAGCCTGTGCTACTGGGGAGCAATAGCCACTGAGGAATGAGGCGGGAGAGGACTAGACCCCCTGCAAGGTTCAGAGCTCTTCCCTCCATCCCATGGTGCTCTTCATCAGTGGTTTGAATGGGAGGAGAATTAGATCCTGGATTGCTATGGGAGATTTTACATGCAGTTAATGGTGTGTAAAACAGATCATCCACCGCTACCCATAAATCCCAAGACGCTAACATCCAGCAAATCTGTATTTCTACTGCTGCGAGTCAAACATCAATTTTCAGGAGTACTTTTAGAAGAAAACTACTTATTTACTATTTGTCAACCCAAACCTTTTCTCTCCCCCTGCCTTTGCTCCATTTCAGAGGGTTTTGCCATCGCTGATGCACGGAGAGGCTGTGAACATCGACATGGCGTTCATGACCTACGTCGCCCACGTGCGGGGGCTCATCACCACCGAGGAGAAGGAGCAGATCATCCAGTGCATGAGGGGCCTGGAGCTGCCGGTCTGGCACAGCGGCTGCAGCTGGCCCCTCATCAAGAGAGCCCTGATGGAGCGCCTGAAACACAGCGGGGGGCCGCCCCGCATGCCTCTCCCCACCGGCCTGGGCGTAGCAGGTACGGCAGGGGGGGGGGGGCGGGGGCCTGCCGGTCTGGCACAGCGGCTGCAGCTGGCCCCTCATCAAGAGAGCCCTGATGGAGCGCCTGAAACACAGCGGGGGGCCGCCCCGCATGCCTCTCCCCACCGGCCTGGGCGTAGCAGGTACGGCAGGGGGGGGGGGGCGGGGGCCTGCCGGTCTGGCACAGCGGCTGCAGCTGGCCCCTCATCAAGAGAGCCCTGATGGAGCGCCTGAAACACAGCGGGGGGCCGCCCCGCATGCCTCTCCCCACCGGCCTGGGCGTAGCAGGTACGGCAGGGGGGGGGGGGCGGGGGCCTGCCGGTCTGGCACAGCGGCTGCAGCTGGCCCCTCATCAAGAGAGCCCTGATGGAGCGCCTGAAACACAGCGGGGGGCCGCCCCGCATGCCTCTCCCCACCGGCCTGGGCGTAGCAGGTACGGCAGGGGGGGGGGGGCGGGGGCCTGCCGGTCTGGCACAGCGGCTGCAGCTGGCCCCTCATCAAGAGAGCCCTGATGGAGCGCCTGAAACACAGCGGGGGGCCGCCCCGCATGCCTCTCCCCACCGGCCTGGGCGTAGCAGGTACGGCAGGGGGGGGGGGGCGGGGGCCTGCCGGTCTGGCACAGCGGCTGCAGCTGGCCCCTCATCAAGAGAGCCCTGATGGAGCGCCTGAAACACAGCGGGGGGCCGCCCCGCATGCCTCTCCCCACCGGCCTGGGCGTAGCAGGTACGGCAGGGGGGGGGGGGCGGGGGCCTGCCGGTCTGGCACAGCGGCTGCAGCTGGCCCCTCATCAAGAGAGCCCTGATGGAGCGCCTGAAACACAGCGGGGGGCCGCCCCGCATGCCTCTCCCCACCGGCCTGGGCGTAGCAGGTACGGCAGCGAGGGACGGCTGGGAGCCCCAGGGGCGGGAGCCTGGGGGGCGGTGGGCATCCCGGCACACCGATGTGCTGGAAAACGTGCCCTGCAGTTGCACGCTTCTGGTTTTGCTTGTGCTTGTCTTAACATCTCAATAAAGCCATTGAGAGGCAGGATCCTTCTCTTGTGTGTAACCACCAGAACTCAGTTAAGGACTGAGGTCTAATTAATTGTGTTATGATTGACCAATTCGCTTTGTAAACCTGTTTGCAAACCGATAGTCTCAACGCCGTGCTCTAGCAGACAAGCCAACAATGTCATAAGGGCAAAACGATTCCCGTGATATACTCAAAAATATTTGTTAAATTATCCTTTGCGAAAGGAATTGAACGTGTTACTGTGCCTAGAACTAATACGTGAAAACTAAATAGTGTCTGTTCGATATCTGGGATGAGACACTCTTACTTATAAGATTTAAAAAAGAAAAAAAACCCAAACCAAAACCCTAGCATAGAACAATGTTGTGATCTCTTGCATCAGTATGTATCCAGACTATTTCCCTGAAGCTCAGTCCGTACACGCTCGCAAGAAAACAGACTCTCATAAACTGTTCGGAGGAGCTACTCTCCCCCCTAGTGAGATATCGTATGCAAGCAGGAAAAGCTGCTCTGGATGTCCAACTAACTACAAGTCTTGTTTTACAGAGATATTCAACGACACTAGTGAAGAGACCCTGGAAAGAGCGTACAAGCTGTGGGTCAGGGACTGCAAGACGATGCTGGAAGAAGAGCCTGCTGCTCTCTGAGAGCTGCGAGCCCAGGCCGACAGCCCTGCCCCATGCGTGGAGCTCTTCCACATGGTAAATTAGTGGGCAGGACTGCATTTTAAACAAGATAGATACAGCAGCACCTGTGAAACCACGTACACCTGAGAGCTGCGTGGAACGAGACGATTATTGGCATCTGACCTGATTTACCTCTTTCGGCTGCTCTGTTTGAAAGGGAACCCATTAGACCCGCGTAGTGCTCCAGAAGCCATCGCTCAGAAGTGAAACCACCAAGCGCCCGTAGCATAGCTCGTAGCAAGCTGTCTCCTTTGGGGGAAAGTGAGTGGCATTTACTCACCCGTTTGGTTAATCCAACCTGGGGGCTGCCACAGCCTTGCACAGCGCTGTCCCACCGCTGCTTCTTGCTGGGTCCCTGCAGTCAGGAGGCTCATAGCCCATGTAAAAGAAGCGGGGTATCTTGACGGCACCACGCAAAATCTCCATGTGATATAGAATATTTGAAGTGGGTTATCATCTCCCTCACTGGTTTTGGCATTCTGAGTTCTTTTCTCAGCTCATTCAAAGCAGCAGAAAAAGAAACTCAGCTGCCAGCCTTTGCTCCCAGCGTCAGGGAGCGATGCGCCCCCATTGCAGGCACCGTCACGCAGCCACAGATCAGCAGGTATCGCTGCGGTGAAGCACGACCGGAGCTGTATCTTGCCAGCATGGCATTCCCATGCCTTGCGACTCTTAGGTATGGAGGACATGCTGGCAAGGCTCACCTTGCTGCCCACACGTATAGCGGTGCCTTTACCGTGTAACCCCTGCCAGCCACTGGTGTGACAAATGCGGTACCTTCTGCGTCAGCGTTGCCTACCAACAAAGTTGAGCTCCAGGCTACAGCACAGGACCCCCCCGGTGTCCCCACAGCGCCTCTGCCCCAGGGCCTCCCCATACCTGGCTGGGCCAGGGCTCCTTCCCCACCGCCGTGCTTTCCAGTTAGGTACGGTCAACTGGGAAAAATCAAGAAAAATTGGGGGACTCCAAGCGAGTTTATCTTCTTCAAGCAGCCCCAGTGTCACGTCTCAGGATCCTGGCAGGCTCAGAGCAGATTATATATCAGATGCTGACTGTGAAAAATGCACAGGCATCATCCTTCTCCCTGGAGGCTGAATCAAAGGAATCACAATCAACAAACAGCCTTGGAATTACTTACGGCATTATTTTACTTTTTTTTTTTTCTTTATGTCATACCAGTTTGTGCTGATCTGCTGGCTTCTGTCTTGCTGAAGTAATAAAAGCTATTAAAACCAGAAAACTTTTAAAAGAATGATTTCATTGCTGCACGCAGTGCGTGCCTGTGTACGTTTGCACGTGCTCAGGAGACAGAAAGACACTGGAGGTGTGAGGAACAGAGCTGATATAATAAATCCCTTTTCCTCTTCAGCCTGGAGAAGATGTGCCTAAAAACACACAAAAGGGTTTCCCTGGCCCTCTCCCGGAGCCACGCGGTTCTCTAGCCTCAGGGTGGGGTTTCAGGCAGACCCCTCGCAGGGCCCCTGCAGCAAGCAGCACATCCTCACAGCCACATCTTCCCACAGAAATAATCCCCCTAACGCCCCGAGTCACATAAGCCTGCGGCCGAGGGTATCAATGAGATTTTGTCCTTTCTCCAGGCTGTCAAACACAGGTTTGTTCAGCTGGTTTGCGACAGCATCCGCCGAGCGGGGACAGCATCGCTCCAGCTCGCAGGGAAGCCGTCCGCACATTCAGCCATCCGCTGGAACAGAAAGGGACAGTGCATCGCGAGACGAGGTGAGGGTCTGAACATTTTAGGGGCATGGGAGAGCCCCAAGGAAAGCGGTGCTGAAGGACAACGTGCCGAGAGGGGCTTGTTCAGCCTGAGGGAACCTCATCAACTCGTACAAATATCTTAAAGGGGGATGTCATGAGGACAGAGCCAGACTCTTTGTAGTGGTGCCCAGCGACAGGACAAGGGGCAATGGGCACAAAGTGAAACGTAAGAGGTTTCAGTTGAATGTGAGGAAAAACTTCTTTGCTCTGAGGGTGCCGGAGCACTGGCACAGGCTGCCCAGGGGGGTTGTGGAGTCTCCTTCTCTGGAGATATTCAAAGCCCACCTGGATGATGTCCTGCGTAACATGCTCTAGGAGAACCTGCTTTAGCAGGGGGGGTTGGACTGGGTGATCTCCTGAGGTCCCTTCCTACCCTTGCCCTTCTGTGATTCTGTGAGAGCCTCTGGGAGGGGAGGTGTGTGTGGTCTCTGCCCCGCCTGGAGCTGCCAGATCTGCCCTGTAAGCTCTGGTGCTCCTCTCCCAGAGTTTAAGGTGATCACCTGGCTCATGACCAGTTTTCCTCCTCTTCAGGAGCTGGAGGGGCCATTTTGCACATCAGATAATTTAGAAATGAATGGAGCGCAGGATTACCAGCTGCCCACCAGTCAGCGTCCTTCAGTGCAGGACCCCTACTCCCACCTACCTACGGAGAAGGGCTACAAGGCAAACATCAACTTGAGCCGCTCATTTTAAACCTCTGGGGAGGGACCCTCAGGAGCCCAAAGGCATTTAAGCACTCCAGTCCCCCGGAAAGCCGCACAGCAGCTTAGCAGGGCCCAGCCAAGCCGAACCCAGCAGAGTCACAAAACCCCATTAAGAGCCCAGCACCGGAGGCGGACGTGCTATCGGCGGCAGCGGCGCGGCTGCGGGTCACCTGCCAGCCGTTCCCACGCGTTGGCTTCGCCGCCGTCTCCAGGAGCCGGGGGGTGTGTAACAACATATCAAAGGAGCCGGAGCACAATTAAGACTGAAAAGTGAACACATGATTATTATTTTTTACCCTCCCCGCTGCCATGGGTGACAGAATACAATCAACCCCTGACATGCTTGGTTGCTTAGTAGCAGACAGGCGCATTTTTAATTATATACTAAAATATGCTAAAGAACATAAAACGGCTGCGTGACTAATACGTGTATATCAAGAAAGGCACATGACAGCAGCTAAATTGCCTCAGTGTCTGATAGAGTGCCTCTGCCAGGCTTGTCAGCAAAAGATCAAGGGAAGGAGGTGGGAAGTATTATTAATAAAACAGTGACTTTTTAAAATACACCTCATTGTTTGCAGTGCTTTTTTTTTTTTTTAACGTCTAGCATTAATTTAATTCTTTTCCATTTATGCAGCTTTGATTTAATTCCTGCTTTTTAAAAGGAACTATTAACATTAGGCCTAAAATCTCTGCTTATTTTCTTGTTACCTTCGCCGACATATTACTCCAAAGAGAAAAGTGGAAAACCATACGGGACCCAGCTGGGTTATCTGCAGTGCAAGATCTTCACGGGTTTGTTCGAACAAAGTGACTTTAGTGGTCAGAGAAAGAGAAATTATTTTCATAGAATCATAGAATGTTTTAGGTTGGAAGGCACCCCTAGAGGTCACGGCACCCCAACCCCCCATGGGGAGCAGGGACACCTTTAACCAGATCAGGTTGCTCACAGCCTGGTCCAACCTGGCCTTGGATGTTCACGGTGTGATTTTTACAAGTACATTAAAAGACCCATCGATATTTAGATGCTTTACATGCCGTGCTCATCCTACTGACCGCAGGAGCAGTCACATGGACAAATGGACAACAATTAACATAGAGGTCTGTCGCAAGAACCATCCTTTCCCTCTACGACCACAGAGCACAACGGTGTCTCCGTCCTGGTGACCCCAGCCCAGGGTAAAAGAGTGGCAGGACGAGGGGCTGGGAGCTGCCTTCTCTCCGTGGAATCACAAATGAGAGCATCCAACCACGTTTAGCATTGCCGGCGCTCGACAGAAGCTTTTTCGCTCCTTTACGATCCAGGTAAGAACATTGTTAAAACCGGAGGATTTGCACTGAAACTGCAGCTCCAGGCCTGAGTGGAGATGGCAGCCTCGGCACATGCCCAAGAACAGAGCTGCTCTCAAAAACTTAGTTAAAACCAGAGCCATTTCAGGTAAGGGTGCACTTCGGATCATAGGCAAAGACACTGAGCAGGGCACATGTATTTAACCCGCAAGCCAGCATCCCGTTAAACCTTATTGGGTTTTAATGTCAGGCACGCTTTTTCAAGCCATTCCCCTGCAATTGTAAACAAGTGCATTTCAAAGGAGCTGCAGAAGCAGAGGTTGTGACCACCGTTCAGAGCCAGGACTAGCCTCA
>NW_009260758.1:4419437-4421277 GCF_000687185.1 Egretta garzetta
CCCCCACCCCGTCCAGCCGGGCGCCGCAGCATCCCACAGCCCAGCCACCGGCCTTCCAGCAAACCAGACCCCACCAGGCGCTGGCGGCCTCGTTTTTAAACAACACCCACTTTCTTACCCCGCACAGGGTTTTTCAGACCTGTCCAAAGGAACCCAAAGGCTTCTAAGCAGACGTGCCACCACCCCTTCGCTGACACTCAGAGCAACTGCTTGCAGCCATTACCCCCCCGACGCATTTTCTTCCTCCTCCTCCTCCTCCTCCCAGCTTCTGCAACCCAGCTGGAACCCAGAGCTGCTCCCACCAAGCAACACAAAATTCACTCCCAAAACACAGCGCTGGCAGAACCGGCCACCAAAAGGAAAGCCAAAACACATCTAAGAACTCAAACTTAAACTAGAAATGATATCCCAGGCTGCCGATAAATAGATTTCCTATTGCAGGACTCCAATGCCACATTCTAATACAATGCCATTTCTTTAGAAATTCAGCACCGCAAAGCCTGCTGGAAACAAGCTTCAACTCTAGGCTACAAAGAGGGCACAGGACTTTTCTACTCTATCCCTAGCAGAGCCAGGTAGCTTTGCCCAGCATCTTTTGTCTGGCTGCTTTTTAAATTGAGTGATGCAGGACAGCTCGTCATTTTTAATCACAACTGAATCAAGTATTTTCTACTCCTAACAGGTATCAGATTTTCAAGACAGGCCAAACTCAAAACTTGTTGTTCATATTCAGGGCTTAAAACCCATGGGATAACAGGTGAGACGGCGTGAGATAACATGGATTTACCACCACCGCTGCTGCAGCAACATCCAGGGACGGCGGGGACTCCACGCTGCGAGCACAGCAAGCGACAGCCTGTCGAAGAACAAGACCAGAAGGGATGAAAGCAACAAAGAGACAGGGTTAAAAACAAAAAAAAAAAAAAAAAAAAAAAAACCTAACCCTGGGAAGACAACACAACACTGCAGCTGGTTCCTACCCAGCACTGGCTGCAGCTCCCAGCGCAGTCCTGGGTGAGTGGAGGTTTTGGAGGAGTGAGCCGGGGGGTGAGCAGTGCGAGGACCAGGATCTCTGTGTGCACGGGCCAGCCGGAGGAGGTGCTGGGCGGCTGGGGGTAGGTGACCCCGCAGCTGTGACAGCATGGCAGAGAGGGCAGGCACAGCCTGGCCTCACCGAGCCCCTGCCCAACACGGGGCAGCTGGCAGGAGGCGAAGGGCAACGCAGCCAGGGTGGGGTGGGGGGTTGGCAGATGCCCCTTTGAGGAGGGAGGCAAAAGGCAAGAGCCCACGGGAGGGGCAATGACATTTTTCCCCACGTCCACCTGTGTTGTTCCTTACACTGGGCTGTAGTTTTGGATCTATCAGGTCAAGGGAGGTGATTCTGCCCCTCTACTCTGCTCTGATGAGATCTCACCTGGAGCCCTGCGTCCAGCTCTGGAGCCCGCAGCACAAGAAGGACATGGACCTGTTGGAGCGGGGCCAGAGGAGGGCTACTAAAAGGACATCACACACTACACATCAGGACCACTCTGTGAAGACTGAGGAGTCCTTTCTGAAGGAAGATGTAGAGGATGAGAGATGGTAAGAGGATGCCATGGACACTAGTAAAAGGGGGCCTATAGGAAAGATGGGGAAAATCTTTTTAGTAGGGACAGCTTTAACAGGACAAGGGGTGATGGCTTTAAACTAAACCAGGGTAGGTTTAGACTGGATCCAAGGAAGAAATTCTTTACAATGAGGGTGGTGAAACACTGGAACAGGTTGCCCAGAGAGGTGGTGGAGGCCCCATCCCTGGGAACATTCAAGGCCAGGTTGGACGGGGCTCTGAGCAACCTGATGG
>NW_009260758.1:4423464-4425194 GCF_000687185.1 Egretta garzetta
AGGGGGGTTGGGCTGGGTGACCTCTAGGGGTCCCTTCCAACCCAACCCAGTCTATGATTCTATGATTCTACCTGCTTGGGGTTTTTTTTTTGTGTGTGTGTATTTGCAAAGCCCAAGTGGGGCCTGATCCGTACCTCCGTCCCCCCCGTGCCCCCGCAATACAAACACAACTGAACGGCTCAGGGTTGCTGACTGACAGCAGGGCAGGAACACGGACACGTCCACCGCCAAGCCACAAACACGGGAGCACTGCTGGGTCTTCAACTGCACAGAAAAACAAGATTCACTTACAGGGAAAACGAGTGGCTTACACAGACATATGTGAAAAAACCAAATGCTTTAATCCATCTATCAAGAACAACAGTTCAAATTATTTCATTGGATACATTAATATTGATCCATAATTTACAGTGCTATGGACCATACACAAATTATTGCTGCAGTCAACAGCAGATGAATATCAACATTACAGTACCAAGCATCATAGCAAGAGGCAGTAATTAATGTCACTTTTTCAAGAAATATAGGTATTTATACTATTATCAACACCAGCTTCCCCCCCAGTGCATTTTATGTCAAACAACATAAATGTAAGTGCATTATTTTGTGCTTTGTGCTTTCCTTATGTACCTTCTTTTTGCTTTTACAGGTCGTAAGAGTTAAATATTGCTTCGTAGGCCAAAAGCAGTAAGGAAGAACTTCATGGTACTGTGGCAGGGCTTTGGCAAAGTGAGAACCAGTGGGTACCCCGTCCACCCGCTCAGCGAAGCCACTGCCAGCCCAGTGTCACACTGGGCAGCATCTCCTCTCCATCTCGCTCCACCGAGTCCATGCCTAACCCTGCCGGCTTCGTCCCCTGCCATTGATCCCCTGTAAAACGTCACAGCCACAGGTTCCACCATGCACAAATGGGCAGAGAGATCCCCAGTTTGCCCCTGCCTGGAGGTCCGCACCTCCTAGAGATGTCAACACGCTCCTACTCAAAGGGTGGGCAAGCTCCGCGGGGGGCTGCAGCCTCAGGAAACCACTGGGAGAAGAGTGAGCAGGGCACAGCCGAGTCACGTTACCCCAGAGCAACACAACCGACAGGGAACATGCAACACAGCTGCTGGGGCCACAGAGACTTTTATCAAGAAATCCAGCTCTTGATACAACAGTTTTCCTTCAGTCCTAACTCACCTCCACACAGCACGCAGCCCAAAATCAGAAGTCACGGCTGTCAGCGAGTACCAGTGTTTCACTTAAGCTTGAAAAGTATTTATAAACCACAGCCTAGACTTCCATTTCTGACTGCCCAGCACAGGCATCAAACCAAAAGCCTTATTCAATACATTCAGTGGTTTTCAGTTGCCGCACTCAAGCGTGCACACCCTGATTTTGTACAAGGCTGCAGAGCTGTCCCATTTTAATGGGGAAGGGTAACGCAACCCTGCGTTACAGCTACAAGCATTTTGCAGCCCTGATTTTCTTTACCTGTCGCCATTACTGAACGGCAGCACCAGAAGCCTGTACCTGCATACTCATCTCGGAGCTAACCACGGCACAGCTGCCTGGCGGGGAATTTCCCTGCCCGAGGACCACGAGGGCTGCAGCGCATCCTGCAGGCTCCCAGGTCCTGCCCTGGGCCAGAGCTTCACTACCCTAGGAAAGACACATTCCCAAAAGCTGTCTGGGGTCGGGGGGTGGGGGGGGAGAGGCATCATTATAATCTAACTCCAGCTCCTCCTTCA
>NW_009260758.1:4425350-4469899 GCF_000687185.1 Egretta garzetta
CGCCGACCCCCGCGCCCGTCGACATCGGCGCCGGGGGGAGCGGTGCCAGGCAGGGGACGCTTCAAGAACCCTTCCCTAGGGAAATGTTTGGGTTGAACGCCCAGCGCACCACGCCGCAGGCTACAGGAACCCCCGACGTTGTCCCCAGCTGACCCATCGCTACCCAATTCACATTTGATTTCCGAACACTGACTGCTGCGACCAAGGTTTCCTTATGAAGCCTGCCAAACTGGCACTCAAGTCACGAACCGTTTCACTGATCCTATGTGATTTCCAGTGTAGCACAAAGGAGAACGGGAAGCTCTTGTTTTCTTTACGTAGGCACCACGCTACACTTCAGCGTCCTATAGAAGAACATCACCCTAAAGCTCTCTCCTATGCCACACTTCAGTCAGTGCTAGTCGAGGAAGACTACAACTAGAGTTTAAGGCACTTCATTCCGAACGAGATACGCCTGCCTGCCGCTTGCGAGTCAGCTGTAGGCTGCTATTGAGGAATCCATCCAACCCCTCCAGCTCGAAACACCACGCGCCACCTCTGTAAAACACCTAGGCTTGATATAATACAAGTATAACTACCGTTATTGCATAGGACTACACTTGAGTAGATAATGCACCGAACTACTTTTACAACGTTGTTGCATGTTAAAAATTAATAACATTGTTATCAAGTAACAGTTATTTGCAGATACAGTAATTTACTCTTTTTTTTTTTTGTTTGGTTTTTTTTTTTTCTTATATCAGCCCCAGTGCTGAAATAAAACACAAATTACTATAACGGGTATATTAACTACATAGTTATGTTTCCAAGCATATTACTACTTTTTTCTGTATCACTAAAAATAAATATGTAAGTTCAGTTTCTCTACAGAGCTGTTTTATTACCTAATCTAAATTTGTACTCTACCTTAAATGTGTTTAAAAACATTTTCAAAGTGACTGTAATATACAAAATATTCTCAAAATCTCTCTTAAAACACAGAACCCTGCATAAAAGCTTCCTTTCAAGTGTTTACAAAGAACGCAGAAAACTTCCAATGAGTTTTAAAAATGTCAAAAAATTGTTGCAATATTAAGAGGCAAAAATCTTACAAATGAAATACAAATATATTTAAAACAAAAAGTTGAGGATAACTAAGGAATCCATGCAAATCAAAATAAACTGTACAATGCAATTTAAAAAAAAAAATAAAGCCAATTAGATATGTACAACATAATGTGCCCAGCTGATAAAATGTCTCAATTTTTGTTTGGTTGTTCAAAGAGCATACACCAACGTCCAGCGCTCCTGCTCGGTTTACCGTTGGCAAGCCATCAACGTGTGTTATAAAACAAAATAAAAATCCAAGAGGAAAAACTCGAACCATGATCAAAAGGAAAACCCAAATCAGCTCAGAGTAAAATGAATCGGCACTCTGAGGAAGAGACTCGCGTCTCCCTGCAATTTTCAGCAACAGCATTTTATAGCACAGTCAGCACAATCAGGATGTCTTAACACTTTTTTTTTCTTTGTATTCCGAGTGGAGTAGGGTGGGTATTTTGCCCTAAACACTTGTCATGTGAAGACCAACGTTTGAGGGACACTGTATCTTTAAGGCAGCACTATTCAATTAATACAATTACAAATTGGACTTTTTTTTCTTTTTTTTTTTTTTTTTTTTGGTTTCTTTACATTCTTTAACTTTACATTTTGTTTCCAAGTAAATAGGTTGCATTTACAATTCTACGACTCCTCCCTCCCCCCAGTAGAAACAGATTCTTCATTTGTAATTCTATTGCTTTTAAGTAGATTTGACCAGTTCCAAGTTCTTGGCGAATCCAGTTCACAGATACTGTACATATCCTGTACAATATTTTGGAGGCATTGGTAGTTTTAAAATAGAATATACAAGTTTCTTCACAAAAATTCTAAAAAAAAATCCTATATATATATAATATATACACACACACACACACAGGGCTACTGATGAAGCACAAGGAAAAAAAAAAAATCAAAAATTCTACAAAAGGTAAATTATTTAATCTACTGATCAAGAAACAAAACAGTTTATGAAAGGTGTGCCAAGTATATGCTAACAAGCATGATCGGTGTCCTCCATGCTCACGCTGCTCCGCCTGCTACTTGTCTTTGATGCTCCAGGAGACACAGAGGAAAGTAGCGGGTCAGTTACTCCGACAGGGGAGAGGGTATCGTCCATCAAGATATCTTCCAGTTTGGATCCCATTTTTGCAGGAACACTGTAAGTACCAGTCGGTTCAGTCACATTTCCGAGGTTGTCACTGAAGGTGATGGTACCGTCGGTGAGATCGAGGGTGGTAGTGCAAGACAGGTCTGTGTGGTGCGGCATGATGTCTTGGTTGCAGTTGTCCAGCACAGGCTCCTGTTTGATGACCCTGTTGACCATATCAGGGGAGCAAAGGCCTGTAGATGGAACAAGGGACAGTCCGTGTGCCCGAGCTTGCATCTCAAGTTCCTGTGAAGGAGGATAAGGGACAAATTTAAAAAAACCAACCAAACAAATTTTGAAAGCAAAATCTGTCATCTTATGCTCTTAGAATCACAGAACCGTTTAGGTTGGAAAAGACCTTTAAGATCATCAAGTCCAATCATTAACCTAACGCTGCCATTAATGCTCTTGTGTACCGCGACTTACACTTTCCTTCTGCTGTACACAAACCATTTCCTCCCTTTCCAGTAGCGACAAGTGCTTGCACCTTGTACACTTCTGCCCCGCAGATTTTCACCTGAACGTTAGTCTCAAAGAGGTGGGTAAACACCACCCTACACAGGGTCCTTCCCCCTTCTCCTCAGAACCTACACCAGAACCAAAACCCAGCACCCTGCAGAAAGGAAACGCTCCCTCTCGGGCTCCTTCTCAAACCAGTACTGCAGCAGGCAAGTTTGGCATCAGGTCAGGTGAGGAAAGCATTTAAAAGTTGGAAAAAAAAAAAAAAGATAAATAAGTAGCAGAAGTGTCCACCTAGTATTTTTTAAAAAAATCCTATGCGAAGGCATAGCATGTCTACAGTAGCATAAGTGTCCACCTAGTATTTTTTAAAAAATCCTATGCGAAGGCATAGCATGTCTACATGATGCTCGTCATTTCCCCCCGAGATGCTGGAAGGGACATTTCTCATTCTACAAGCCTGGTAGAGCTGGAAGTAAAGAAGTCAGGCAAAACTGAGCCACACTACTCCTGCACTGGAAAATTATCAACAAGTCACGGGAAGGCTTTAGACTTCACACACAGCCAGGATTCTTTGAATCTTCATGAAAAGTTTAAATCCCACCTTCGCATTTAATCACATAGATGCACTTGACTGAAGACGGGTAATAGAAGAATTCACTTAAATGCCCTTTTTTAAATGCAGCAGTAAGAGAGATGTTTTGCTTCTACTCATGCATTGTATCAGGCAATCACAATCACTGTTGTGATTGCACCGTTTCTGGATATTCCTATCAAGGCTGATTAATAGCCTTTTTTCCGTTTTCAAGCTAGGACAACACGCTTGTAATGGCACACAGAGATCAGTGGAGAAGGTGGAAGAAGGAAGCACTTCTTACATTGGCTAACATGCCAAAATCAGGAGTTCCTTACTCTGTGCTTAATCAGAATCAACACAAAAAGGGAAAATACGGGGTTTAGGTTATTTGCTGCCAGATGTATTGCCCATTATTCAAGGGTCTGGTTTTTATCTTATTGTGATTGAAGAAGGAGCCAGAGCAGATGGATAATGCAAAGGAAGATGAAAGATGCTTAAAAAGTGATCTGACTTAGCTTTGAAATACCACTGCTTGACGTTCCTCTGCAGAAGGGTCACGCGTCTTCAGCGCCTCCCTTTAGTGAACAGATTGCTCCAAGTACAAAAACCGCGCTGAAGCTCGAGACAGCCCGTTCCAATTTAAAACTGTTTACTTCCACACTTGACTCTCAGGTATTTCTAGCTTCATTATCTACTCTGGGGATTAGCCGTGCTGTTGTTCGGGGCTGCCGGACACAGCAGCCAGCCTGGCACGCTGCAGCCTGCACGCAGAGCTCAGCTGTTGGCACTGCAGGCAAGGAGCAACATGAGAGCACCTGGGACGCACAGGCGTGACGGGCTGCTCCATCACTGTCTCCACGTTACCTGTTCTTACACCCAACTGTAGGTATACTTCTTTAATTACCCTTTCATGGAAAGGGATGGATATCCAGGTATCTTTGCCCAGCCGGAGAACAGAGTTGACAACAAAAGTTGTGTAGGCTGCAAGGCTAAGGCTTCCTATCCACCTTGAGGCGAAGGCAAAGGAATTAATTATGAGTTCCCACCCCTAAATCTGTGTAATACAGGCTACCGGGAACCTGGGTGAATCTAACAGGGCAACAACTCATAGCAAAAACATATTCGTGCCACCTACTGCTTTTCAGTATTGAGAATTGTTTTACAGTCCCTACAGACTTCAAGGAACAAGGAAGACAACCAACCATAGCTCGTTGGACAAAAAAAAAAGCAGCTCAACATCCACAGCTCTTGGCTGTCTTGCTGCAAAAACTGTTGGAGCGCTCCCATGAGGTGAGATTCTCTGCAACGGCTCTCAGACAAGCCAGGGCAGCCTCAACACGAAATACAGCTGTCAGTCCCCAAGATACCTATGGGGAACTCAAGATATGGTGCTGCAGTGTCTGTCACCAATACTGCCCTCCCTGCTCATTTTGTCCTGCGAGCAGTGTGTACCCTCCACCAGAAAGCAGATGACAGATTCCTGCAGAGCATAAGGGAGAGGCTGATTGCAAAAAGGAATAAGAGATCAGATGTAGAAGACTGCAATCTGTAGAGCTGCTCTGAGAGACAGGGCCTAGATTGATCCCCACACAATTTAGAAAACCCACAAGCAAAACAAAGAGACTTCATTTATTGCCATTCATGTGAAATTGTTGCAGAAGAAAACAAGCACTAAAGCTACAGATCAAAAAAACTCCACAAACAAGAAAACTAAAATGAACGTACTCCCAAACAGTTGAACTGAATTTGATCGCTATCAACAAATAAATCATATATGAAGTCCTAATTCCTTAGGTCTGGCACCCAAAAAAAATCCATTACCATATAACTCTTTCTTATAGTATGGTTTGCAACTTATGTTGGTCAAAGCAGAACAAAACCAGACCAGCCCTAAGTGCTTTACTAAAGCGTTGGGATTTTAATTTTTTTTTTTTTTTAAACTAATGTATTCTGGGTTGTTTTTCTGGAAAAATCTCTGCAGACATCTCAGCATTGGTCACCATTTATTAAAACAGTAGTTCCTCTAACCCGCATTCCTACAAACGAGCTTCAGTTACCATTACTCGCAGTCACACACTGCAAGATCAAGAGTATTTGCAGCTTATTTATCAAGCAAACCTGTATTCTGAGCAGCAGGTGCCTGTTGGCATGTTCCAACTTCTTCTGTCTGTTCTCAAGCTCCTTCGTGCGTTGCTGTTCTCTTTGCAGCTTACGGATGTAGTCCACTGACGCTTTTAGAATAGTTCCCTTATTCCAGCGCATATCCCTTTGAAATCAACAAAAAAGGAGGAGTTCAGGCTCTCGGGGAGGCTTTATTTTATAGGCATTACCTTCACATCAGCAGCTATAATTACAGCTCATATATACATAACGCCTGGCTAGTATTTATTCCAAGTTTATGCATGCAGAAGGTATTTGAAATGCACTAGAGGGGGCCAGAGTGCAGCTATTGCGCAGCAGACTGCAACCAGCCCCAGCCCGGCTGAAGGGCACAGAGCCCAGGGGCTGCCCCGTGGCTGCCCCGGCTCCCCGCAGCCCCCCCAGGACCAACCCCCTGCCTTCTGCACAGTTTGGGACCAGCACCGTGCAGAGCAACTGAAGACCAGGGGCTCCTTTCGTTGCCTTCTGGCAAGGCTGCAAGAAAACAACAACAACAACAAAAATAAACCCAACACCACAAGACTATTCTTAAACATCGCACGGTTTTGCTATCTGGGTGATGCCCGATTTCAACCAGGGAATTAAAAGGACCATATATGACCTGGTCTTTCTGTGGGAGAAAGATCTGAGGCCCTTTAGCCCCCAGGACGCAGGAAGCATTAGTCCTCCTGGTGGCACTGTATCACAGCGGTGTTACGGTAGGAAGAGAAGAGCCCAATCCAGCAGCATATTCAGGTGCTCTAAAGTTAAACTCTGGATTAAATACAAATGCCTCATTGCAGCCTCAGGGTGCTGGCTCTTCAGTCTGGGGGTACATGGCTCCCATAATTCTTCTCCCACATCATTCCTTCCCCACCCGCTTTAGAGACACAGGCTGCCTGCATCGTCTTCTCCTCCACATCATCTTACTTGGTTTAAATAAAAAAAGTTTAGTACAGACTATGAGACCAAAGATGCACCTGTCCCGTAGGTTGATAACGTGCAACTTTGCCTGCCTTAGAGGAAAGTAAAGAGCCTCTCTGAAGAGTAGGTATGAGCAACTACCTTAAAATAATAGAAACTTTCCCCAAAAGCGTCACAGGGTATTGATTCAGTGAAACTTTCAAGCTGCAGAGCAAAGGGGGGTTCCTTGCTACTGAATCAGTGTTGGGTAAAGTTAAGACAAGTTAGTAACAGTAAAATTACCTAAAAGAACTACTTGGAAACTACCACAAACACTGGCAAATTATCAGTGAACAGATACACAGCTATGCTCTTTATTTTCCTTTTTCCTTGGAGGGAAGGGGAATGTGATGGCTTCCCAGAGGAACTGCCCTCCATTTTCACAGAAAGAGAGATTGGTTCTGTCTTGCCAAGCTATGACATCTAAGAAATTAAAAGAATCATTTAGCAAGACAAGCAGCTGGGCACGCAGCTAAGCAGCAAGACTGGCCTAAGGCTTCACATCCTGACAACTCCACCTCTGGTAAGGCAGAGTTCCTAGCATCAACCCCAGCCCTGCCAAAGCACAGGGTCCTGCAAGATGCTGAGCTGCTGCATGGCAGTACCCTGACTATTTTGTGACAAAAATAATCAAGTTAATACAAACTTAAGCAAGCTCCCAAAAGGAAAAAAATAAACCCCCAAAACAGTCTTCAAAAAATATAACGGAATCTTCAAGCATTTCTACAGTCGTGGAGTGCCAAGGTCATACAAGGAAAAAAAAAAATCCTGATTTTTTTTTGTAAATCCTTTTTCTCCCCTAAGGTTTTTTTATTTTCCTTTTAACACTTCCCTCCCACAGTCTCCTCGGGCGCATTATACTTACGGGTCATTTGACTTGGGTATCAAAGTGCCCAGTTCTTTTATACGATCATTAATATTGAATCTTCTTCTTCGTTCAACTTAAGGAAAAACAGCACAAATGTTACAAGTAATATTCACACTTAATTGCAACATATAATGTGTTTCATCAAAGATTTCTTTAAGTGCCTTTGAAATGTTCTCCTGAAACTTAAAACCCAGTGACAGAGTAATTTATTTCGCTCGCCTACATGTGGACACACTAAGACAGAAACTCTGTCTATACTGTAAAAATGCGGGACTGCTGCAGTGGCAGAGTTAAACTCAGACTAAAATCCAGGATGGCTGTGTTAGCACAGGACTCAACTGAGAAGCAAAGGTTTTCCTAGGGAAAAGCATCACAGACAAATCCAGAGACAAAAATTTAGATGCTCGAGAAAATCCGAAAGCAGGAAAAGGGACAAAATGTATAGTCTCATTTTTGAAGTAGCCTTGCAGGTGCTAAAGTTTGAGGATCCAGAAGTCAAACTTAAATACCAATTTTCCTGCATTAGCTTTTCATGCTATGGAAAAGGCTTCTGAATAGCTCAAGGCATGAAACAATTCCTTTTTTCTAGTAATATAAAGTATAAAAGGACAATGTAAGGATCCTTTAAGTCATAAGATGCTTGTTGTTGTAAAAAGCTTTTTTCCAACTTGGAAATATGCATTCCCTTCAAAAATGGAATTTATAAAATTGCCACATTAAGGACACACACTGATTTTTAAAGTCACAAATTGACCATATATCTAAGATTATAGACTAATTAAAAAAAGGGGGGGGGAAAAATTGTGCAAGATGGATTTGTTAAAAGCAACTGGATCAAATGTGGTTCCCAGTAATTCCGTTGATAAAAACCACTCGTTCACTTGGCTTATTAAAAAAAAAAATAAAATAAGAGTTTAAAATTCAATACTAGATTTAAGCACACATTTCACAAGAATTCAAGATATTTGATCTATGGGCAAAACATACTGAACTGGTACTACATACTATGTGAAGTGTCTCATTCAGATTTAAAACATCAGCATTCGAACACTTAATGCCTAAAATCATTACTACAATTGGTGCAAAACGCGAAGAACCAGAACTTACTCAAGTTGTGATTGTCTTTCTTTTGCCTCTCCTTAGCCAACGCTCTCGCTTCTGACTCTGTAGGAAAAATACATGCTGTGCATGTGAATGAAGTAATTAGAATTAAAGTAATTCAAACACAACGTTTCAGTCTGTGAAACATTTGCACAGGAAGCCTGATCGATATTTGTCAAACCAATTACTACGCCCATTCCAACGGGTGAGAAGGGCCTGTAACAGCAAGCTGTGACTGCCAAAACACAACGCTGGTGTTGAATGTCACCCCTGCACCTGCAGAGCATCACCTCCCACAGTGACTTCCATGACAAGAACCTTTCCCACGGAGGCCCTGATTCAGCAAGGTATTTGAGGACAACAATCTGCTGAAATCCAGCATACCTTCTACGTTTACACACAGCCAGCGCGCTTACGGAGCGTGCAGAAGCTGAACCAGAGGAACAGCATGCTTGTTGCATTGCTACCTGCACAGGACGTGAAGCAGCCAGGAGTCAGAGGCTCTACTCACCGGAATTAAGGCTGCGTCCTTCTCCGGCACGCGCATGCACATCACCGTAAGGCTCAACTTAAGCGACTTATTAAACAGTACTGTATTTTCCAGCTATGCTAACTGTTCTCATTATATGGAAAAAAAAGATGAAAAATTCAACACCTGTATCAGCAATACTGTTAGAAAACGATGGTCCTTGCCTCAGGAAAAGCAAAAAGAAAAATAACGACAATGATGCTGCACATCAGTTGTCTTCTCAACTCAGAACTGTTCTTAACCTTGCTCCACACATTTATCATCAGACTTTATCATGCAATAGTTCAGCCAAAAGCATAACTAGATTTGTTATTTTCAGTTCTCATTTGAACTTAATTTCTCAAGTAATTTTAACTATTTTTTTTGTTTGCTCTATCCCTTTCAGTTTTTAAAAAGAGTGAGGTCATTAATCCTTGCCCTGTTGCATTTCAATCTCAAAACCAAGAAGCATGATTTAGTTTTGCAGCCAGTTAGTGAGGACATGTGAACATGTGATTTATTATCACACAGTCCATTACGGAAACGAACCCCCTCACTCATTCCAACAAGTTTCTTTCCTGTATTCTTTTCTTTTTATGGAATACGGATTATGTCCCACCCACTTCAAACCACAGGTGATAAGGGTTTCCCTTGGAGTACTAGAAGTTGACTACTTCACTATGCAGAATACAGAGCTACCCCAATATTACATGCAGTATAACAAGCCATCTTCTATGCCAGGCTCCCAAAGGGTCCCAAAAAAAAGCCTGAAAGACTATTGCACATCTCAATGAAATTCAGGCTTAATCTGACATTGCCTTATGAAACAGATACGAGGTTTGTAAGGCCAAAACCGATGGAAAGTGCACTGCTGGGCAAGCAGGATTTCCATTAAATGCTTCATTAACTATAGCTGAGAACTCACAACCATCATCAACATCGCTGGGATAATAGACTTGACTTTTCTTGGTTCTTCATAATTTTGATGTTTATACAGAAGGATGGAGAAAGGTTTCTAACAAATGCTAGATTTAAATATCGGAAGCTCTCTCCAGCCTAGTTCCAGCAGCAGAATCAGGAAATGGGGAACCAAGAGACTCCTGCCTGCAATACCATGCCGATTTTAAAACCGCTGGCTGTCAGAAAGCACCATCAATACTGCTTTCTGCTCAAAGGCTCGGCCAGATCAAAGTGACTGCTGTTAAATTTGAGTTTAGTTTCTAAACCTCTCCTAAATTAAATGTAATCTGCTAGGGTATATTTTGAACAGAACAAGCACTCATCTAAATTGTTTCTGTGTACAGGCCAATGTAGCGTATAGACATTTAACTTAGTTCAGGTCTATTTTGATGTACTGACATCCATAAAACCACTTCACTCACTTGATTTCCCCTCTCTTTCTGCCTTATTTGCTTGAGGTCTTACACAACCGTCTACAATGAATCCACCAGCCTGGACAGCCGACAAGTTGGATGGTTAGGTTTGCAGTCTACAGGCACCTTTAACTTTCTATAATTAGTGCAATGAAACTGTCTGTAATGCAGGACTTGGAGTAGTTCTCATCCCCTCCCACCCTCCTAACATCGTTCCATTGCTGTACAAGCTTTTCTTTTTCTAGCAGCCACAAATCATTGTGCAGTTTGTGTGTCTTCATTTGGTGCTCAACTCAAATTTTGTGCAGTCATATAAATGCAAATAATGCGCCAGCTCAGAGATGTGGCATTTCCTCTTGAGAAGCTGATTCCTGGGCTATTAAAACTGCTCTACTTAAACTAATTCCTGCCCAGAACCTGCTTTGCAACTGAGTCAGCCTGTGAGTTTTCACAACAGAAACCCAGAAAGACAACAGACAAGAAAGAAACTACGCCTCTACCGTACTGCACACAGTGTGACTCCCTGTTGGGCTTAAGAACAGCCATTTCTGGGTATTAAGATGATTTTGTCATCGGTTCTAGAATGCATCTCCATTTGTTCCTCTTGTGGACAAGCTTGTCTTGTAACCTACATGTGGTTATATCCTTTCAAGAGAAGCAGAGCAGCAAAACCAAAACGTGCTCAAGAATAGGGAACTTATTTCTTCCTTCAAGCTATTTAGCTTCTGTACACAGGTGTTGGAGAGAAAGAAGCTTTTAATGTCCCCCTTCCCTCTCCCTGCCTCCCATGGCTTATTCAGAGCACTGCTGGAAGAACCGACATGACAGAAAATATACAGGATACTTCATTTCATCTTAATTTAAGAGATACATATCCTGTCTCTTGACTGTCTAATTTTATATTTTACAGGATCTAGGTGTCCAGATTTCATATTACAACAGGGTATTTGTTCATTACTGCCCTCCCCTACTAGAGTAAAGCCTCAACACGTAGCATTCCTCAACACAAAACCCACAGAGACTCCAGATGTGAAGTTGTTACAGTTTGCTGTTGATAGAGCAAACAATAAGCCCAAACTAGAAAACAGCTCTGCAAGAGATGTATGGAAGCTTCCTGGGGCACAATGTTTTCCATGTGCAGATTTCACTGTAACAGCTAGGGACTTTATTTGCCACAGTGAACACACACATGCCCGCATATGAATACAATTACATTGCAGGCCAATACATCTGCTAAAAAAGATGGTCCATAAAGCAAAAAGTAACTATCCATCCATATATTCTTTCTCATAACAGAAATTATGTCCAATATCACCCGAATTCAAAACAATTATCTTATTGCTCCAAGGTGGTATTATAGACATATTTACCTGTGAGCTCCCTTTTTATATTAGGAAGATTAGCTGGACATGAGTTGCTGATGTTTAGTCCTGGAGGAGGCATGCTTTGGTTGCCATAAAGGTCAATCAAATTGCCAGACACAGGCAACTGGAAAAGATAAACAAGGAAAAGGATCATTTGGTTTTGCCCTTATGAAAGGCTTTGTACAGAAGAACAGAGTCAGGATCTGCTAAGAAATCTGTGCTCTTTTCCACGTGCAAACAGAGCATGCACTAAGGTCAGCAAAAGTCACAGTTATGCACAGGCATGAGGAATAAGACACCTACATTGGGAAAATTCTGTCTTCTCAAGGATACACAGACAGAGAATTTGCAGAAGAGGTAACATGCTGACAATATTGCTGTATTGTTGCTCCTTATTTTTCAGTGAAAGCGTTACATCTGTACCCCCATCACTTCTCTTACTGAAGAAATCCGAAACAGCCTACAGAACACTCCCCTGGAGGAAGCCCCCATTTTTCCAGGAATATGCAAGTGAAAGTACTTAGCAAGTTGTCACATGCATGAGGGAGAACACTGTATTAATCAACCACATTTTTCATGTGATTCGATAGCTACCTACACAGAAAACATTTAAGCTTACTTTAACTTACGTAACAGGAACACGCACCAGTAGGAGGAAGATTATTTTGACATTAAGTTTCCTCAATTACTTGTTCATTCTGCTCTTCTTATTTAAGTATGTTTAAGCAAGGAGATTTATACAGAAATAGGATAGTATTCCAACAAGACTTATCAAAGCTATCCCTTTAAATCGAAAGGTATTTAAAGAAGTTTATCCTGAGTGGATTATTTTACCCATCTCTTTTTTTTTGTTTTCAAACTAGGTTTGTAAAGACAGGTATAAAACACTTCGATATCTTATCTGCGCAGCAATACTTCTTATCATGTCACGTAAAGAAAACCAGTCTCTCCAAGACAGTGATCCTGCAGAGATTAGGGTGTTACCTTACACCCATTTAAATAATGCTGAATACAATGGAGTGAGTCACAGCCTGGGCCATTAAAACTCCTAACTGATGGCCCTTGCCAGACTGAGACCTAAGAAAATTTCTCTGAGCTACCATAAGAAGCAAAGTTGATGTGCCTCCATTACAGTAACACCAGCCAGAAGCCACGTCTTGAACAGACAGTGGCCAACAACAAAAATTAAATCCCCTGACTCAATCTTTAAGTAACAGAGGAAAAACGTAACTGAATTCTCGCCAAGATCCAGCCTTACGGTTCCTTGCCTGCTCCTTAGCTCTTGAATGTAATTAAAAAAAAAAAAAAAAAAAAAAAAAAAAAAAAAAAGAAAGAAAGAAAGAAAGAAAGAAGGAACATCTATAGTACATCTAAGGTCAAGCTGTCTATCACAGATTATGGTCCAAGCTGTGGCATATCCACATTAAAGTCAGGGTGACCACCCTCTCTCTCTCACTGCTCTACAAGGCTGAGCCTTGTATCTTTTGGCCCTTCGAATGCATCCATGACACAGGCACAGCAATAGCGTCATACACCCTTCTGACTTGGATGCGCTTTTTCTATTCATGCTCCTAAGCACAGAGAGAACACAAAGAACTTGTTTGTAGCCCAGGGACTTGAAGTTCAGAACCAGACATGTGAAATCTAATTAGGAATTTCAGGGAATTTAAAAAAAAAAAATTCCCCCCCCCAATCTAGAAAATAGCATCTCGAAGCCTGGGTAAAGCAGCTAGGTTATAATTAAACATGGAGAATAGTCAAGGTCACCAAGCTGCTTTGCTTTACTGCAAGATGGGCTCTGCTTGTTATAACAGGTTTGTGATTTTTTTTTTTTTTTCCCCCACCAAAAGGTGTCAATACCCTGCCAGGTTTCTATGCAAATAAACAGGACCTGTGCAAGCGATCACCACAAAAGGGGAATGTAACACAGGCAGCAGCTGCTGAATGTGCACACTGAGGTCCTGCAGGAATGGCGAGCACCAGAGGAACCACACCAGGAGTTGTGCAACAGGCAAAGCACAAGCACCGCTGCTGCTGCTTTAGCTAAATAAAGGAAGATGAAGGGAGAAATTTGCACAGCTGATAAACATTGCAGGTTTGCATATAGGCATGAATGCTTATCAAGGAAATTTACATTAGAGGCAGATGCCAACACTCTCAATTTAAATCAGTGATCCATAAGCAAAGGGACTGATGGGCTTGTTTCTTTGACTACTTTTCTCAGCAAGCTGAGCTCCACAGGTCAAAGCTTCAGTTCTAACTTTCTACTATGAGTGTGACTACATGTATGGTCCACAATCAGGACGAGCCTCTGAGAGGCCTCTTGTCCACGATGGCTGCAAGTCACATCTTTGGGGCTAACTTGATACAAACCCTTTCGCCTGAATAATATAAAGTGCATCCGACACTTCAGCTCATCTCACATGGCTAAAATACCTGCGGTTAAAGGGAAGTTAAAATTGAGGCACATCCTCTGTTCCCAACTCTATTCCAGGTCCCAGAGGAATAAAAATTAGTTGATTTGTAAGGTAAGACCAACAGTTATTAGTGCAGAGTTCAGGGAACTGGAAAGGGGAGAAGATCCCTATGCTGAGGGCATTGGTTTGAGACGGACAAGCTGGCAGCGCTGTGAGCACATGAAAGCAGTCACTAGGCTGAAATGGGGGGAAGGAGGGAGTGAGGAGGGAGGAAAAAAAATAAGGAGGCTGCTTATAATGGACACAATGCAGCAACACCTGGCATTTATTTCAAATGCCTCCTATTGGAAGAAACTGGGAAAAAAAACAAAAAAAAAAAACATTGCAGCTCTATTAAGACAGTTGAGCTGTTCATCCCTTTCCCCAAGTACAAAGCAATGGGAAAATGTTCTAAAGTCCCACAGAGGTTTCATTGGGAAGATGCAAGTCTCAAAACTGAGAAAGACATGGAATTTGATGTCCTTTTCCTGGTGCTAAGGAGGTTCCTTCCCTGCCTTCACCAAACTCTAGCATCTTTCCAACTTAAATAGGCTTTGTTAGCCACTTCTGGCTAAGAAGAAATTTAAATACAGCATCATTCAGATCATCCACCTTTACTCTCCCAAAAGTACAGGAAGGAGGAGTGGCTTGTGCCAGGCTTAGCTTGTTATCTTCATTCAAACAGCATGGTCTAGAAAGCCTTCATTTGTGAGATTTCATATTTCTAGGCCTTGGCTTCACAAGGTGCACAAACAAATCACTGCTTTTAGGTAACAGAAATTTCAGATACGGTAATTATTACTGCCACTACTCCAAAAAAGGCACCCACATTCAGGCTCTATATAAATCATTGAGACATCAGTTGCGTGATCAACAAGGCTGTTTCTAAGGTATCAGTACACACTGGGAGGGATTCTGTTCCCCAGCTCGTGCAGCCTGCAATGCGTTGTGTCGTTCCCTTACCTACAGGGCACACGCTCAGCGACAGTCCCTAAAACAAGACTCCTCTCCACTTCTGGAGTTCAACTTCCACAGGGAAGTCACATTTAGAAGCGGAGCTGCTCGTACTCACATGGCTTTCCATGTCGGACTCTCGCTAGAAATTGAGCAGTGGGATGAACTGGTTGTCGTTTCAATTTGGCATACGAGAGTACTTTATACAGCACCCAGCAATTCAATTACTAGGTCATATCTACGCAGAAAACCCTCTCGGCAAACTAGAGACCATTTTGTGATACCTTTCATCACAGAAACAAAGCCAGTTAACTTGTGACCCAATACCGAAGTTTACAAACACTTCCACAAGCAGTTGATTGCAATAAGCCCTTTTCAATTAAGAGGTACTTGGAAACTTCCCTTAGGTCGCTCTACACAGAAATCTCCGATTTTGCTTATCAATTAAGTACTGTTACCAAATGTAACAAACCGGTCCTTTTATTCTTTGTTGGTTATAGAACAATAGCAGCCTTTGTCATAGTCTTAGCACAGCTATTTATAGATTGTGTCTCTTTAGAGACCATTTCCTCTCTCGATTTCTTCCACCTCTACTTCGCTCAGTCTACAGACATTAATTCCTTGTTAGTAAAAGTAAAATGTGGTGTGCTTTAAGAGCTAAATCTTGTTCCAAAAGAAAAGTGTCTGTTACATCAGGTTCTTCCCCCCCCCCCAAGCCAATTGTTGGGAAACATGGTTTGATTTCCATCTCTTCTGGATTGGTATCAGGTTAATTCAGAGACTGCAATATGCTTTTTGCCTTCAGCAGTTTAACTGTATTAGTAAAGAAGTCTTAATTTTACTATTCCATTTCCTTATTTTACAGGCTTCACCACATACAGTGGGCAATTTATGAAATTTCACAACACATGTGGAGCAGGCAGCCTTTACAAGGTTTGTCCTCATGCAGAAAGCAGGAGGGATGCAGGCTACCCTAAATATTGACTACACGGACTCCTTCCACCAAAAGAGTGCAGAGTACCATTATGTCCTTGCCTGGAAGCAAAGAGCCACTGCTGGGGTCCCTGTGAAATGAGAGAGGAAGAAAAGCACAAAGAAATCCAAGTCCCCTCTAGTTTAATAGGTCCCAATCCAATGGAATTTCAGAGAAAGGACTCCAGAAGAACCAGAACCCTCAATTAACAAAAAAAAAAAAAAAAAAAAAAAAAACTATCCTTTCATGGGTTTTTAAGTTTTCCTCTCAAACTCCAGGACAGATGAACTTTTGAAGTCATCTTAGATTAAAGGAAAACTCATTCTTTCAGGTAGGACTCTGCCTTTATTTCCCTGTCTACTCAAAGGGCACTGTTTAGCAAGGGACGCTGGCCGGCCGTTCCCTGCGGCACGCACCATGTCTCCGAGAGGGCTGTGGCATCTGTGGGAGCACAGGACAAGGTTAACATGACATCAGACGACTACTGTCAGCAAATGTAAACCTACGCTACAAAAATCGATGCAGTGTGGTAAGCTGTAAATTTTGGCACTAGATAAAAAAGAAACAGATGCCAGCACTGGCAGACATCTCGGCCAGATCTAACAGCACTTAAGCCCAAAAGAAAAAAATTCACTGGAGCTACCCTCCACAAAAGACCAAAATAAGATGATGCCAGAAGCACGATTATATTAATGCTCACAGCAATGTGAACCAGCAAACAGAAACAGCAACTCAGAGGTAACACGCGCCTTCCCTCGCTTACCACCTTTCGCACCTCCGTGTTCTTGTCTTTTGTCACAGGCTTCCTACATCCCCCTCCCCCGTTCAGTTTTTAAGCTTCTTTATTCCTTCCCCTTTTGTTTGTTTTGAAGGTTGTTTTGGTTTTCTTAACTTTTTTTTCCTCCCCCTAAATTTTGTAACATCTTTGCTGTCATCTAGCTAGGGACTCTCTCCATCTGAAATCAGGATAAGCTGAAGCTGTAATGTTAGAGCTAACAGTTAAACTAGAGCAGCTTTGGATAGGAACGCCAACATAGGCTTAAGCGTGGTGTACAATTCCTTACTTGAACATGACAAGAGAGGGGAACCTGGGGCGCCAGACGTTCCTTCTAGGCTTTCTGAAGTCAAGCGTAATGCCCACGGTGATCTTTAATATTGATGGGTATGAGCTCGCTCCTGTTAGCCCAGTTCACTCCTCTGTTACAATCCTCTCCCTGACTAACTGGACTTTGAGATACAAAAAGCAAAATTGTCCTTTGTACTCCCTCAACCTGACTCCAGCTTGTGTTTTTACGTTAATGTTTTTCATTGCAACCGTATACCTTAAGCTCTTCAAAGAAATCCTAAATATCCTCTGTGGGACAACACAATAACTATTTAATTGCTTAGAGAAGAAGTCATGCTACAGGTTTGCATCCTCATGAGGAAGGACAATAAGACTTAACAGGGAAACCAAATGGAAAGGACCGTTGTACCGTATTTGCCATTTGCAGGGCTGGGTCCATCAAGCCAAGGATTTCTTCATTGTAACTTGACTCCAGACTAATGATGTCATCGATCACATCATCCATCTGCAGCAGAAAAGGTGGACAAAGAAAAATAAACCAGTTACAAAAGCATTAGGATACAGAGCCACACACCATCTCTCTGCAGCACGGGCCCAAGCAGAGGCGCTTGTGCAGTTTTGCCACACTCCAAATCCAATCAGCCGTGACCATGCTATTCAGCCAGGACAGTCAGGTCATGCCAAAGCTAAGGCTTCGTGGCCTAACCCGCTCCTCCCACCAGCAGCTACCCTGCAGTACCTGCCCACGGACATACTGCTCCTCCTGGGAACAGCGGAGGAGATGGCTCCCTGCAGAACGAACTACGCTAACAATGTGAATTCCTCTGCCCTGTGGAGCACTGCCTGACTGCCCTCCATCTCCTTCCTCTAGTGGTGGGGTGCAAACCTGCCCACAGGCAGGAAGGCTCCTGCCCCGACATCTGCAGGGGAAGGTGAGGGAACAAAGGCTTGCTGCTGGGTGACAGGCTGCCCGCCCTCGACAACAGAATCCGTTGGATTCACATTCCTCGTACACCTTCCCAGGAAGCACCACCCAAGAGCAGCTTGGAGATGATTTTAGGTGGTGCAAGCCATCTTCTTTCTGGGGCTGGGCTGGAAGGTGCCTCCATAGGCTCCTGCGCAGTCCGGAGAAACCGAGCCCTCCAAATCACCCACGCAGGCGCTCCAAACTGTCCTGCAGGATTGACTATTTCCTTTTTGCTTACTATAAAAAAGGAGCTTAAGTGACAGTCATCTACAAAATCAGTGCATAACACTGACGGTAGAAATAGTAGTGTATAGGATTTTTGTATCAGCTCCAGAAAGTGTGATCAGAACAAATTGCACTGACTGGAAGTAAGGGCAAGAAAGGAACTGACAGTTACAAGCCCATATTTGAAGTTTCGTCACTAGACATAAAACCCCCTTAGTTTAAAAGAAAGGAAGAAAGGGGGGGGAGATGACTACCAAGGATGAATTACCACAAATGGATTAAAGACTTCTTTTTTTGTTTGTTTTTTAAATGTGGTCTTAGAAACTATCAGGACAAGAACACATACATGCAGCCTTGGGAAAACTGCATTAGAAAAGATGTCCTAAAGTGAGGTCTTAAAGCATGGTTGATATGTCCTTCTCCTATAGTGTTACAGTGCTAGAAATGCACCAGCCCTCTTCGGCTGTCTTAATGCACTTTTGACATCAATGCTAACAAACTACATTGTTGGTTTGTTCCTTAAATATATCTTACATTCAACTTCTTAAAGACAATACGGGGCAATTTTATTCTTCAACATCAATTCAAAGAAACATGCTCATTAGAAAGGGGACCTGTGCTCCAACTCCTGTGTCATCCAGTACCTGCATGCATGATGCTCGTGAGTGTGTATTCAGAGCCGGGCACTCACTCTCAACCCTGCTTTGCTCTTCAAATTTATAAAATCCCTGCAGAAATAAAAAGGAAAAAAAGAAAAAGAAAAAAAAAAAAAAAGCAAAGCATGGATCTGAGTTCATGGCACAGTCCCAGTCCCAAAAAGAGCACAACTGAAACAGTGTCATGCACACACGTGCCTGATGACACAGCAAAGTGAAGCTGTAAATATCTTGAGGAAAAAAAAAAAAAGATTTGGGTACAACTGGGATGATAGGATGGGACTATTTGATTTTTCACTTCCTTTGAAACTATGGAGCACAAGTAATTTCTCTTGCACGCGCAAAATATGTTCTGTAATAACTGTTAAAAATCTGGCACAAAGGCTTGAGGAGGGAGGACGGGGGGACACGAGGAGCTCTATCTACAATTGCCTCCCATTTGTCATGGTACAAAAACATTGGTGTGATTCTCACACTTGTTATCATCTTTCAAATCATTTTCCTTTAGCACCTGAGCACACATGTAACATCCAATTGAGTTTTTGCCAGCAAAGATTAAGACAAGGTTGCGAAGGACTTCTAGGCGTAGACTACCGAAGTCTTGTATTTGCAGCCCTGAGCTCATCAGGAAACAGCAATCAGTAACATTTTCAGGTATATTAGCTGGGATAATCTGGCCTTTCAGTTAAGCAGGAGACTTGCTCAAATTTTATGGAAAAAATACCTAAAATATCTCAAAAAGCTTCGTGTTTTTCAGTTATTTTTGCTATGCTCTTTGCTCTTTCTACATGAATGAGCCATAAATAACATTATTCCAGAAAGCTACAGCTTACAAAACTGCTTTGTATTCTCCAAAGGTCAATTACTGACTGCGTGCATCAAGCAACGGCGGGGTGGGGGAGTAGTTTTAATAAGCATAAACTAGCTAAAATAGTTCAAAAGAGGATGTTAAGAGGGACGCAGTTTTTTTGCCAAAATGGTTGGTTCTATGCAAATATATATTAATCAGGCAGACACAGAGGTAGTAGTTGCATTTTCAGAGGGAACAGTT
Source organism: Egretta garzetta (assembly GCF_000687185.1). NCBI lineage: Eukaryota > Metazoa > Chordata > Aves > Pelecaniformes > Ardeidae > Egretta > Egretta garzetta. The sequence continues at coordinate 4,445,278 of NW_009260758.1, forward strand.
CAGAAAAGAAGGTAAACGTAACATCTTAACAATGACCAAATAGGGTTTAAAACAAAAAGAAAGCAGGGTGCAATTCCGTTTCACTGAAGAGCGTATTACCTCTTTCTCACAGTTGGAGTTGAGGGTAAGCATAGCCATCGGACTGTTGGGCGCGCTGCTTCCAGTTCCAGGCGGCATGACATGATCACCGGGCTGGTTTGGACATGGCAAGCTCAGGGCTTGGTTGGCATGTTTATTTGCTAGAGTGGTAGAGAGGTACTGCTTTACCTGCTGCCGCTGGGCTTGCTGAATATGGTACTTGGTTGGATTCTCAAGGTGAGTCTGCACCTGTACGAGACAATACAAGAAGTGCTTTATTGTTTTACAACATCCTTATACATGCCGTTGATTTAAGCCATACATTTGTGACATTATATACCAGCTAAGCATTTGACTTTAAGTACAACCCTGTACGGCTCCAAGGAAGTCAACAGCGCTTCGTTAATTCACATTCGATTGCAAAAAATCAGTCTATGAGCTACTGTTTCAATAACTGACTTATTAACAGTAAGCCAAGGAGTTCCACTTATTTTTCTACAACATGAGATTTCGCACTGAAGACCAACGCTCAGATTTCCCAGTTTATACAGATACTTCGGAACAGACGGTTCTCCCTTCAGACCTTCAGCTGTTATCACTAAAATACAGAGAAACAAACCAAGTTGCACTGCAGGACTCATTTTACTTGTTAGTAGCTACCAATTAAAACCAGACAGTATGGATTGCTATCCTTTATCAGATGTCAAGTAACAGAGAGATCAAAAGGTTTGTTGTTGGTTTTCTAGGTTTTGGTTTGTTTTGTGTTTTTGTTTTTTGTTTTTGTTTTTTTTAAAGTAACACATTGGTTAAAAAAAAGGAATACGCTTTTTTTTTTGCCTACAAATTATTTATATCTCAGATATATGGCCTAAATCATATACAAATAAGACAGCCTGTTTATAAACACATTATGCAAATAAGATGCAAGAAGAGAAGTGTTTCGGTTCAGATCAATCACTGTCCTCAGCAACAGCTATTTTTGTATTTAAGATAAGCTTTTCAGTACTTAGAATTCTTTTATATACAAAATATGAAAAACTTCATACCAAACAACTCTCATGCACCCTAAATAAGCAAGAGAAGAAAGGCAGGCTTTTTTCCATGCAAAATTTTCCACCATATCCTGGAAACTCATCACCTTTCTTTGATCATTAATATTTTTATGGGAAGGTAGAAAACAAACCAAAATATAATAATACTCTGAGAAGTTTTTTAAAACAGTTCCATTAAAGTGACTTTTGCTGTTACAAGCGACCGCATATGTTCCCCACTTATTTCTGTGAACGAAATTAAATAAAGCACGCTAGATACCAGAGGAAAAGGATTTCCCCTATAATGTAAAGACTTCTTAGCAACAGGTTTTAAAATAAGTCTGCAATAACAACTCACCTGATAATGATTATACTCCAGCATTTCCAGCATACTACTTCTAGGTTGCAAGAGAAGCGACTGCAAATATCCTTTGCTCTATGCTACTCCAGTTTGAGGGATTCGCATACGGAAGCACCATGAACAAGCTACCCCAAAACAGCAGAAGAAACTTGAACGCCACTGCTCAGACTTATAGTAACCTATGCTAATTAGCCATGCATGTAGAGAAACAAACAGTTCACAAGGGGTTCTTACTGGAAGCTATGCAAGTTTAGCCCTAAATATCGGTATTATTTTTTTTTCCCTGGCTTTGACGTCATGCTTTTTCATAAACATAAAAGGACCTTTTAAGTGATGGGCTATCAAAGTCAGATTGACAGTTTGCTCAAGGCTAATTCGCTATTCATCTTTCGTTCCAGTTGTACTAACAGACAATGGTATTTTTCTTTAGCAGTAAGGTTAAAAGTTTTTAAGTACAGAGTAAGAAACAACTGAACAAATGCCCTACGAGCCTAACGCATGTCCCCTGGCAGTGGGATGCACTGGCTAAACCCACACGGCTATGCAGTCCGATCTTCAGCTTCCAGGCACAGCCATCCGTTGCCCTGCCCAAGCAGACACCAACCCACCTGGGACCTGCAGCTGAACGTGAAGGATTTGAAAAAGCTTCACCACATACTCAGCCTCCCTGGTGCTCCAGGGCCCATCAGTTCTGTCCCACCCTGCAGCTGGAAGAGGCTTTCCAGTTCAGGAATGGTTGACAGTGGGCTACAGCACATCCCAAATGCACTTATCCGCACTGGTACACAGTCACTGTACCGTGCCGAGTCCCTAACACCTTCCAGAACTTACTTTTTCTTTCCACCCAACTCCTTGACAAGAGCTTGTACTCAAGCACAGGCATCAAAAGCGGCTCAACTTGCACTATTTTCCAAAGACTCTGCTGCACAGGGAAGCAGCACATTTAAGATAGCGTTTCTAGAGAGTTTAATCTGATTTGTTACACTAAGTCGCAAGACAACACAACGCAGAAGTCTGCCGTGATAAGTACGGCATTCGCTTTGTCAATCCCAAACTGCGTTACCAATTCTCCTATCACCAGTGGTAAGCGTTACGCTACCCAGATTAAGTCCATTTTTCACTTAAATTTTCATCTTCCGAGTAGATAAAGTTATCAGTAAACGAGTTATTTTCGTAGCACTTATCTTTGAATATGTTATTTTAAAAAACAAGCCCTACTTGTCTGACAGAATTTACACATTTCTTTTCCTCCACAGGCATCAGATACCACGACTGTTCCCCCTCCACCCTGCCAGGGCGACGGGATGGAACAAAGCCTCTCCTCCCTGCACCCATCTCCTACCCTCCCTCCATGCTCCCAGGAGAGGGACCAGCAAATTTCCAAGACCCACCTCTCAACTGTGCATCATCGAATGGTATTACAGTTATAATACACATTAATACACTGAACTGACTCCACTACACGTCAAGTTTTGAAGCACAGGCTGCCCAACAGGCATAGGATTTTTATTGGCAAAACACATACTTATTTCACAAGAACATACCTTCTCCGAGATTTTGTTCTATTATCCTACATTAGAATAGTTTGCATTATTTTGCTACTCCATAATTTTAATTTTTTTTAAACAGGCTGTGCTGCCCTCAGTATGCCAGAGAAGGCAAAATAAAAAAAAAAAAAGTTGTGAACCTTAAATAAAGGAGCTGCATTCTTTCTCAAACTTCTAAGTTGCTGATTTCTACTTAATACGGAAGTGTAAATATTCTCTGAGAATCTTAATGTTGCCAAGAATTGCGTCCTCATTGGTACAGGACAAGACATTTCAGCTGCAGTTGAGATGCTACTGCCTGCTTTTTTTTTTTTTTTTTTTTTTCCCCTTCTTTTGGAGGGGCAGCAGGGAAGGAATCTTTCTTCCTCTGCCCACCCTTACAGCGAATGTAACAGCTGGATAAATATTACCACGTATTTGCAAGCGGCATAACTGCAAAGGCAAATTATAATCTAGTCAGTTTAATTCCCGACGTACCACACAGTCACTCTGGCTCACAGAAGATCCATCCTTCTGGAAGGATTCTCAGAGTTACCCAGTAGATCACGTTTTCACGTAGAGTCAACTCTTGCTACCCATGGGCAACAAGGGACTCTGAGGCAATTCATTTACCGTCAGGTGTCTGGGCTTCAAATCAGTGGCAGCAGTGAAGATGCTCTATTGCCTTTACAGAAAAAACCTACCAGAAGAACCGCAGTCATTATATAGTAGTTATGCACAGTTCTCCAGGGACATGCCACCTTCTCACACAAGTCCAGTAGTGAACCTAAGAACACAGAGAACTGTCTTTTCTGTCATTAAATTGCTCAAAAATGATGCAAAGGAGGGATTCAGGGACTGAACATTTCCTTTTAATCCACAGCTGGCCAAACACACTTTCACAGTTGAATACAAGAACATACGATTATTCTCCAAAAGGAGGAAAATGTGGCCTAACTGTTCCCACCCTGCATATCAGTGCAACAGGGACAGGATATCCCACAAGATGGAAACAGCTTCACACACGTTCCTTCTTGGACAGACGCACCAGCTTCAACTACCCTCGCTCTGGCCAAGTGTGAGGCCCAACAGGCTGCACAGGAGGCATCTGGGAAACTTCAGTTTGATTCTTTGTTGTGCCTTTTACTGCTCTCTTAAGCTGCCTTAAGCTCCATCACCGAAATCTGGTGCTTTTCGGGGAGACTAACTCTGTCTTCAGCCTAGAGCATCCTTTTCTGCAGTCAAAGAGCCCAAATGTGCCTCCTTAGGCAAAGGTCCCAAGTCATGGTCATCCTGTAGATAAGCCATAAAGCAGTGTCACTTTTTGGCAAAATATCTCACAAGCAAAGAGCTGCAAAACAGAGCCTGAAACAAAATTCCACTACCCTGAATTTGAAAGCATGAATAAAAGCTTTGACTTAATTAAGATCTAATTTTGGTCCTGAGCCCCTTCTTGCCTTTGGGGTAAAGAGAAATTCTTGTTGTTCTCCCAAATTCATGAGAGACAAAGTGCAAGATGAGAGTTTATTGGTTTGGATACAGTCCCTAAGAAATGAGTCTGAATGGGGACAGTGCAAGAGAAGTGTAACAGCTTGAAACTGAATCCTCTGGATCTCCAACCATCTATCTCCAGGAATCTCAACCCAAGCTTTGCGTTAACATTACTAAACTGAGTAGAACACTGTTTTTTTGGCATTTTGGTATTAGGAAGCAAGAAGTAATGGAAGTATCATCTGCAGAACTTGGAAATTATTTAAGACAGGATGGCAAAACTGGCTAAAAGTATCACACCATGGTAACCAAAGAATTTGGCTACAAGGAACTACAGATCAAGGATGGCCAAGTGGCAGTCTACAGCCTGGATTCAGCAAAGAAACACCTGGAAGAAGACACTACTTTTAATTGGTATTCAGATGCATTTTCAAATTGCTTGGTTATCAAGGTTCTGCTTACATGGGTAATACAGGACAGCACTGCCTCAGAAGTAGACATCCAGAACTGTTTTCATTCTAGGAGAACCTCCAATACCAGCTCAGCAGCATCTCCACGGGCTGGCTCCATGCACTGTTAGAACTGTCACCGCATCAGGTACTCCTGCACTGCCAGCCTCACGGGACAGTGATTCAAGCTCATTCTTGCCATGCTGACACCGAACTAGTAAGCTACTTCTTGAGCTGAAGCACTGAGAAAGAGAGTATAAAGAAATCAGTTTGACTGCACCCATATCTAAGCTTAGGCCCTACAAGGCTGAGCCAGGCTGGAAAAGTTTTGGATGGAGCCACACTGATTACTCAGCACTCGTCCCTTGCTCTTTAGAGTATCCTGGGGAACAACGTTATCTCAAGCAGGGGAAAGGCACTCTCATTCCTTCGTTAATCTCAACATCTGACTGATAATTCCAGTGCATACATCCAGTTCAGGTACCTAAGCAGGGAAAAAACAGTTCCTGAGAAGTTGCCTATTTTCTTCCACATCACAGAAACAACAGTAATAACTCATATATGTAAAGATTTTACCCAGCCCTTGGGTCTAGAGTCAATCAAGCAAACATTTAATCAATGGCTTTCACTAATTCTAAACATACACAGTGTATCAGTGGGAATTTCAGGACTACTTTAAACTACATTCCTCAGAATCCTTGTATTATATTACACATCAGTGACAGGACTCCTGAGTAGACCAACGTACTTCGTTCAATTTGAAAAAACTTACAATGTTTCCCGTTAAGGTGATCAAGGGCTCAAGAATTTAAACACAAAGCATAGCTGCCTGCTTAAGCACAAAGCATACGGCTCAAATAGTTCCTCTGTACGAAGCCAACACAAGCAACAGAAACGATACTTCTGATACTTGCTCCTCCTGTCAAGTCTTGCTGGGAATCACTCAGACTTAATTTACTAATAACTTGCTAATGATGGCCAGAACTTGGAACAGTGCTACGCAGCAACAGAGCAATGCACCTCACTCCCAGGGGGTATGCATGGACCAAATCCCTTTCGTAGAGGCACACAGGAGAGTTCACTCTTGGGCAGGCACAGGGCAGGGAAGCCCATTGGCTTGGCCAACGCACTTTGCACAGCGTAAGCCAGAAACTAAATGGCTAATGATTAAAATAACAGGGTCTTATCCCAGAATAAAAATCAGTAATTAGCTGTGGCTTCACTACCAATCATCCTCTAGGAAAACATCAAGTTCATAGAATCATTTACGTTGGAAAAGACCTTTAAGATCATTGAGTACAACTGTAGTTGGAAGTTGATTAATTGCTGCAGGATCAAGCTTTGACCCACCAGTACTTCTGGAAGAAGGTAACAAGGCTAAGTTAGTCAGTCTGTCTTATTTATATACTTATGAATTTGTCCATGCATGGGTTTGATTTGCTTGAATGGGTAACTGCAAAGAAGCAAGCACAAACCCAGCATATCTTGTGTTAAGAGTATTTCTTCAAGGTGGAACACTGCTTATTTGGTTTTGCCATCTCAGTTACTACTTAAAATCAGAATGTGTTACTTGTCACACCTCCAAGTGCTACTGCTTTCAAACTTCTCTTACCATCCAGGGAGAAATACGAAAAAAAAAAAAAATCACATATTTCGGTTTCTTTCTATCAGAGAATAGTTTTGTATGAACAACCTTGAGGTGCTGCACTATAAAAAAAAAAACCAAAGAAACAAAAAATCCCCCAAAATCCCCATAAAATATCAAAGTTTTAAAACTATGAAGCACTTAATAGTTGTTTTACTCGCTTGTCTTTCCTGTAACTATTGAACAATTTAACATGCAATTTCATCGCCAAAACTTTTGCAGATATCCAGACTACTACTGGTTTACTCATGTTCCCACAACATTTGCAAGAAATGAAGAAAAGGCAACCAGGCCAAGTAGAAAAACCATCAGGAACAAAATATTAAATGAATTTGAGGAGAACAAAGCCAGTTCTGAAATAGCCACACCTGAAACCCAGGTGTCGGAGCAGGACTTGTCCACCCTGAGGACAGCGATCCTGCCAGCCCCACCTGCACAGATCTCCACACCCCCCACGTCCAGCCACCTCCTGGCCTCAGGGCTTCCCCTGCAGCCTCTTGATCTTCCCCACTTTTCATCTCCCCTTTTTTTCATGGCAGATATCACACCCCCATCTCTCTCACCCCCTCCGGCAGAGGTCACCACCACTCCAGAGCCCCTGGCTGTCCCCACGAGGGACTCACCACGGGTCATGTCCAGTGCCGGCACCACGCTCAGCCTCTGCCACACTCAGGCCTAGCTGCTCAGATGGGAACCCTTTGTGCAGCCAAAACAGCTTCCCCTGCTTTCCTCCTCCTGTTTGAGCTTAGGGGACACAACAGCCGTTTCCTAGCAAAAAGCTAATTGCTAAGAACCAGGACATGGAGTTAAACAATGGAGACCTCATGCCTGTGCATGCAAAGCTGAAGATGCCCCAAATCCTCCACTGGTGCAACACAAGTGACAAAAGGCCATCATGATGCCAGCAGCGCTGGGCTGCCCCGCTCCTCTGACCCCCACAAGCTGGGAAGGAGCATATTCCCATTCCCCAAACCACACAGGAGATGATTCTTCTCACCAAAAACATGACTGAACCTTCCTGTGAAAGTAAAGCCAAACCACTGCCATTTAAGCAGAGATAGGCTTGGGCATACCAGAGATTTACAGAAGACAGTTAACCAAGGGGGAAGAAGACTTTCCCCCCACCCCCACTTTTTTTTTTTTTTTTTAAATTAAAAAGACCATTTGTTTCAAGTAAACTGCCTTAGGACTTACAGTTTATAATTACAAATAAAATACTTTTTGGGCCGTTTTCTCAGTTCAATAGAACTTTTTGTTGCCGAGACAGCTAAATGTCATGGGATTTTTAAGAAAGGTTAAAATTCTGTGCCATTTAACAATTAATGGTACCCAAAGAAAAACAATACAAAACCACATCCACTGAAGTGTTCTGCAAAGGCTACAGGCGTCAGCTGCATCCACTGCACCAGAAAGCCGGTTCAACACTCTAGTCCAGGGTTTCAAAGCTGCTTTTTAAAGCTGCTTCAACCCATTGCATTCAAGGATAAAAAAAAAAAAAACCAAAAACAAACAAACACCCCCCCCCCAAAAACAACAACAAAAAAAACAACCAAAAAACCAAACAGTGGCGGCAGCAGCAAATTGTTTTCTAGGACTCTGAATAAAACCAGAAAGCTGTATAAACAAGTGCCTATCCTTTTGGGCTAGGGGAAGAAAAAAAAAAATGAGGAGAATGGAATATGAGAAAGGTAATAAATTAGTGCTTCTTGCATAAAACCCCCCCCCCAAAAACAACAACAAAAAAAACAACCAAAAAACCAAACAGTGGCGGCAGCAGCAAATTGTTTTCTAGGACTCTGAATAAAACCAGAAAGCTGTATAAACAAGTGCCTATCCTTTTGGGCTAGGGGAAGAAAAAAAAAAATGAGGAGAATGGAATATGAGAAAGGTAATAAATTAGTGCTTCTTGCATTAAGAGTGATTTATTCTCCTGAAGTTTTCTAATCCAGGTTCAAGATTCTGCAAGTCATTCACCACAGCTTGATCCACTAAGCCTGAAAATCTAAAACACTATACAAAACTTCAATTATCTCCTTAAAATATTGATCCTGGGTTTCACTGCAATGCCAGGAAGAACCCTTCTACCACCCAACTCGAAGCAATCCAAATAACCAGCCAGACGGTAGTTTAATTCATTCTCAAAGACATTTTCCCACATGCAACATTCAAATATTAAGCACCACATTTTTCCCCCTAAGGACGTCAGTGGCCTGAAGTAGCTTCACGTGAGAAGTTCAGTCCTCTTGTTTTCTGAAGCCTTTCTAGTCCTCCATGATGGAACAGCTATCTCATTTGAAATGCAATCAAAATTAAGTTTATGGGGTTGTGATGTATCATTCCCCACAGGGCCACTGTGAGTTTAGTTATAGATAAACTTATTCAGTAACTTCTCAGAAGGACGCTGACCAGGAAAAAGAGCAGGAAAAAAGTGAAGAATTACTTGTATTGACCTAGGAATGACAGGCAGGATGAGTTGATTCCAGCATTTCACCTTAGGACATAGCCAATGCAAGGAAACAACATGAGTTAGCACAATAAAACTCCCTGGTTACTTAACTCATCCAAAAAACCCTCTGAACTTGAAAACAAGGCAGGTATGAGAAAGTTATTTAAGATCTGGCATCATGACTGCAGTCTAAGTGGATCCAACAGTTATCTTCAATCACAAATAGTTATGAAAAAGAAAAGGCACATTGTGCAGAGCGAACATCATTTATACAACTAGGGTTGTTTTGCCCATCACCAAAAATTCCTCTGCGTAACGTGACTTTTTATCCAAGGGAAAGTCATGAAGCAGACAAAAAGAACAAAGTTTTTGTGGATTAGTATTTAAAAACCATGCTTTAGCTATAGAAGCACATGACAACAGTATCTAAGGAAATTAAAGAGAGGTTAGCCAAATTTGCTCAAGGCGAAAGGAATTGATGTAATTTGCAGGTTAGTGGCGTGCTAGCTGCCATTCCATAAGTGTGGCTTTCAGACAGGGTTCAGTCCTTTGAACTCCTGCATTTTTTTTTATTAGGAAACCAGCATTCCAGCTGTTTACTTCCTAACACACATGCCATAAATTTTTATTTTATACAGTTACTGAGAGGATATCAAAAAGCACTGCAACATTTTAGGACAGACAAGTAATTGACTCCATAAAATGTCAGACACAAATCTTCTGCTATGATTTCACCTACCCCAGGTGCTTCAGAGCATAAATATTTTATGACTAACAGGCAACAACACCAGCCACACAACTGCATCCGACAGGCAAGTCTGAATTACGGTACTGCCACCGTAAAGAGCTTAATTCAAGCACCTCATATTTACGTCCACTTCTGCCGTCCTCCACTCTCAGAAGGAAGCTGGGCAGCACTTTCATCGGCGCTAGAGGGTTTGAGATTGCTCACAGTAGGGCACGACTGACTCCTCCTTACAGGAACTGTCAAAGATAGACATAAAGTTGCTTCCGAAAGCTCTCTCGCAAGACCTGGTGTAGAGACGTGAACTCAAGAGGGAGCAGAGTCATAGGACTACAGACATTTCAGCTGCCTGAGAGCCCAAAGCCAGTACAGACGGTCTGAAGCCATCTCTGCTCCCAGCAAAGCCTTCCATAGCCCAAGCACAATCATCCACCCTCCCTACAGCCCAAGCAACACCAACACAAGATTTACCAGACCGCTCTAACACAGTTCGCTATCAACTTGAAAAAGTCACTTTAGAGAGGTAAAAGTATTTGTCCAACCTTATCTTCCTCCTAAGGTTGCCAAGCACGGTGTTAGCCAGTGCCAGCTTTGACTTGCAGTCAGATATTTAGAGCTTGAGCAAGACTATCAGTTACATTTCACAGGGGTTACTAATCCAGCCACCATTCCAGCCCTCAGTAACCCCTGCTAGACCTGCACAACAGAGTATCTTGCTTCCAGGTCTCTGGTTTGCTGCAAGCCCGCTGGAAAAACTGGTGTCTTTAATGACTTCACTCTACTGCACTTCCCATGGCAGCGAAGAGGTGCAGGACACCAAGCCTTCTCCCCAGCAGGGCCTTGGCAGCTCAGATTCACTTAAAGCAAAGCAACTTTCACATGTGCAAATGATTTGAGAGATACTGGATATATTTGTATAGCCCACACCTGAGAGAGTATGGACTTTGCTATACAAGAGGAGGAACATGAGCTTCATCAACTCCTGCAATGCCCCAAGGAGGTAGTTTCCACAGGTTGGAAGCACCATCCTTCTCCATGCCTGGTTTTGCTCAGGTTCCTCATCATTGCTCATTTATCAAACGTGAAGAACGCAAAAAGGAGTGGGTAAAAATAATGGCGTATTTTGTAGAAAATTAACAAAGGAGGAAACAGAAATCAGTTATATACAAGGTGTTGAGTAAAAAGTAACCAGAGCTAAGCTTAAAACAGAAGGAGAGACAGCACATGCTGACGTTAAATAAACATCCTTATTAACAACTTCCTAGAGACATGGATTGGCCCCCAAACAGAACAGGTTGTTTGCTTGTCCAGACTTCAATAAATAAAATTTGAGAAGCTTCAAGTCTTCATGCCAAAAAGCAGATTTTAATAAAGTAAATCTACTTTGCCCCTGCAGGGACTTGTCTTAATGTATGTCATGCAACACTGACCTCTCATGGGTGAAATTTAAGCTAAAATAGGCTATTTTGCCCAAACTGTAAATAAAACTTATAGAAAGGGAAAAAAACCCAACCCGTTACTTCCATAAATTTTGAAAACCCATACCCTCAACACTGGTCTCATTTAACACCATGAGGTTTGTGAAAGGTTGCTCGATTTTATAGTATATGAGATGCAGTTTTGAGCCAAGTTAACTTCAAGTGCTAAGGAATGTAATCTTTGGCACTTTGAGGCTAAGCAAGAAGTCAGTTTGATTTAAAAGTCTTTCAAATCCACAATGCTAGCTTGTGAGATAGAATTGGAGTTCAGAATATTGCCTGTGGGCTACTGAAGTACTTATTTACAAAATTTCAACATCCAGCATGGAAACACAAGATAGGGAGTGAGATGTAAAGATGGCACTAGATCAAAATATATCAAACACCCAAAAGCCACAAACAGAAGCAGTTGCATCCTTCTCTCCCTTTTTTTTTTGTTCTTTGTTTTTTGGTTTTTTTACAATAAAAGCTATTTGTAAACTCAAATGCACGTCTTGGATTACTATATTCAAGGGGGGAGGAAAAAAAAAACCCCACAACAAACCTACTTCAGAGGCACATCAGAAGGACATCTACACTTGTTGCATACTTCATCTAAAAATGACCTAGGTGAAAGACTGCTACGCTCACTGTTCACATAATTACATGGGCACCGTGAGGTTGGCAGCGTGCTCAAGGTCACTTACAAAGCACATATCAAGAACGTGCCACTAATCACGACCCAAATGTGAGAACAGAAAACAAATACACCAAACCCAACCGGTGCCACAAAAGCACATGCCGGAACAGCTTGGCCTGTGCATCTACAAAAACGCCTTCCTACCGAAACTTGTAAAGAAGAGTCCAAAAATAAGAGTGAAAATAATTTCGAAAGGACCATTTATTTTAACAAACCACTTGGCACCATGCTGGCTACAGCACAAAGGACACTTGTTCTGGAACATGCCTGTTTTGAGGCTCTCCGCTTTATGACAAATAGTGCCATGAGAAAAAGTTAGCAAGAGAATGAAGATTTTGTTAATCCAAGCCAGTTTCACGCTGTTAACATGCCCTGGGTTTCTACATGTCACAGTTGTTAAAGAATTAGAAAGACTTAGCTGGGCTCTGCACCACTTTGCCTACATCCAATGATGCCTCATGTCAGCCCCCATATGGAAGGCTTGAATAAGCATAAGAATAAAGCAGTCTAGATACATCCATTCTGTTCACACTACTAATATGATCATTAGACACAGCCTAAAATAATAATAAATTGCCAACTTCATTTAAGTGAAGGAAATGCAAGCTGGCTTACCACCGAACTGCTTGATTTTTATCCTTCTGCTCAACGAGCTGTGATGTTATTTATGACTGCATTAAAACCTACTGAGTTGTAATAAAACAGTTTCAGTACCTCAGAGTGCTTGATCATCATGTTCTCTAATGTAAGATAATCCAAGTCACCTTCATGCAAACTCAACTGGCTACAATCTGAAGCATTCTGCTAAATACCAGAATTGGGATTTTGTTGGGGACTTTGGCAAGCCGCAAAGGTGGGCACAGTCCTTGTACAGGGCGGCAAGCCACCGGTCTAGAGGAGAATTAACCCAGGGGGGCAAATTGATGCCATGAAGCATCGAAACCAAAAGCCAACGGTGTCAGGGTTACTTTTGAACAGTGGTGGCTCTTCCCAGGGAGTCGAGTCCTAATGTCCGACACTTCCATTAAGCAACATCACATCCTTTACTTCCTGACATCTCATTCACAAAGTAGGTGCTACAGCAGACATCACAGTAGCCACAAAAGATTAAAGGTAACAGCAGCAAGAAATTAAGTATGTTTATTCCACTCTAATTTTAAACTCAGAAACCACAACGAACTTAAGTGTTTTAGTTATTTCTTAGCTAAAGGAATGCTGCCATAATACTTCTGCAGCACAAAGACGTATTTAAGGCAAAGAGCCATTAGGTTGCATGACCTCACCCTCTACACCCCATGATCTTATTCCCACAACAGTCAGACAGTAGCTGTCGTCTGGCGCTCAGAAAAAACAAGACTAGCATCAGCTCATTTATTAAACAAGGATGCCAACATTTCAGCCCTTTTAAGATCTCGGGCCTTACATACATAGAGACATAGCATCACGATCTATTTTATGCTTACAAAAACAACATCCAGCCACTCGGCCATTTTTGTAACCTTCCCCACACCTGCCCCTCCATGTCTTCCAGAGATGAGCTGTTGAAAACCCTTCTCCTCATGTTATTTCACATATGGTAGGCAAATAATTAGTTACACTGTGAAACGAGAAGCTCCTTGTCCATAGGAACGGCCCTTGATCAGGCCAGAGGATGGGGCATTTGCAGGACCATCACCTGAACCAGTGAAATCTTCTGGCAAAACACGAGTTAGCTGTCAGCAGCCCCGTTTATATTGCAGTTGTAACAAAAAACTGCAGTCAGGATCATTACATCAACAGATATTGCACAAGCGTGTTCCTTACCATGAAAAGATGGTGAAGAATAGGTTACATATGAAAAAAGGGAGTCTAAACTTCTGCTGTGGTGCTCTTCCAGCATATAAACATACCCTGGTACAGCAGCATTTTCATCACGCGAGCACATACAAGACCTCCAGCCTGCAAGGGACCACAAGCTCTTGATTCTCTACTGCGTGGAGTCCTACCAAGGTTAGAGTTAGGGCTCTTTCTGCAGGATTGGAATCATATTTTATTACGTGACACCAGCCAAATTCCACCTTCCCAAACAGCTTAGAGAAAACTCTTTGCAATGGTTTCATCTGAACTTCAAAAAAGCACAAGCCGACAACTCATTGGGAGAGGCACATTCACAAAACACAAAGAAGAGCGTGTGTTATCATTCCAGTTCTCCAAAGGTTAGTTGTGAATAAGAATCACCAAGAAATTCAGAAGTAATAGTTTTGTCAGAAGATCAAAGTGTCTTTTGAGAAAGAAATCCAGGGCCTCCAGGCTTGGTCTCAGAAGAATCCTGTTTTAAACCACACTTGACCCACACTGATGTAATCCTTCAAATGCTATGTTCACTAGGGGAAATAGGCATAGTATCTTCTGCTAAAGCCGTATTTATGTAAAAAAAATCATGTATCTAACACTGCAAATATACAAAGAGCATGACATGTATGTTACAACATATCTCTCAACACTGGTTAATTACATAGACAAAGCTTTAGCTACCCAAGAAATGGTATGGGAACATAACCCAATTCAAGGCAACCAGATGCTAGAGTTAGATGGATGTAATTAGAGATTAGATGCAAATTAACTAGATCCTAACTCAGTCTTCCGCACCTTCCTCACCCCTTGTTAAACCTCAAGTATAAACCCTTTTTAGCATATCACTACTTTATGGGGTGGAATAAATATTTTTAGAGATCTTAGTGCTTCAAAAATGCAAATATGCTCACACTGAATGCAGCTTATTTTAAATGAAATAAAGTTTGAACAGAGGAAAAGGGAAAGTTTCGTTTGGTTTTTGGGGTTTTTTGGGTTTTTTGTTTTTTTGGTTTTTGTTTTGGTCTTTTTGGGGGGGTTTTTTTGTGGTTTTTTGTTGGGTTTTTTTTTGTTTTGTTTTTTGGGTTGTTTTTTTTTTTTTTTTTTTTTTTTTTTAAACATCTGCTAGGAGCCAGAGGAGATGCCATCGTACACCCACGACAGCAAACAGTTGGGTTTGACGTGGCAGATGCAGTTGCAGCTGGTCCCAAGGACACCACCATTCGCCGTGCACCCTCGAGCAGCACAGCGCAAGATGTGGGGCCCCGTGGGGGAACGGATCAGACACTATATGCATTTCAAGCCACTGATGTCAGATCTGCTCTAGTCTGCTCTCACAGACTGAACTCCCAGTAGTGGCTGGAGAACACGACGTCTTCTCATTTAATTTCCTCTGACAAGAATCTAATTAGTACTCATCAACAGCACTGGGCAAAAATAAGCTAACATGTAATAAGTGGGGGCAACTGGGAATTTACTTCAAAATTGTGCTGCTGCTCCTCACTACAGGCAGGGCTGGCCTGAGAAGGTGTCGGTGCCGATATCCAGCTGCTTGTTCTTGTCCCCCCCCATCAGCGCACCGCTCCTACCCCTCAGCTGTGCAGGTTCAGCTGTAGGCAGGGCGACACTGACCCAGGCAATCGAAACCACCAAGCTGATATAAAAAAAAGGCACCTTTCCAAAACCAGGCTTTTTTTAAAAAAAAATCTCAAACTGCCTCCACAGTCCCACGTAAATTTTTAATGTGGCCCCACAAACTCACGTACTGGTGCAACCCCCAAGACTGCAAGGGGCATCATGAGCCACCTTTGCTGCCACAGTCAATCCATCACGGAACCATACACAAAAAATGAAAATGGGTACAAATAAGGAACTGATTGAGCAACAGCAGACATTGCTTCTGCCTTACCCCATCTGGTGGCCTGTTGCTTATATACAGCTGGCAGCAATAGCTATTTCAGCACGTTATCTGGAATTGCAGCTACTAGAGAAGAAAACGCAAAGCTGGATTAAGTGCGTTCCTCTAAGAGTTATCTGTCATTATTCCCTGGGTCCCAGCAGTCAGCACATTCCTCACTCCCCATCCAAAGCAGAGCGTCTAGACACTGCGTGCTCAGATCACACGGAGCCATCAAGACCTGACTCAGTCCTCGCAGCCTTTAACCAAAGCAGATAAATGGAGTTAATAAATTTTCTTGGGGAAGGCGCAAGTTCAGAGGGAAGGGTTTTCTAAGGATAAGTCCTGGGAACAGGCAGCAGCCCCGGCTGGATGCTTTTCCCTCGTTACTTAAATACCGCAGAGGAAGGCAGAAGGCAATTCGGAACAATGACCAGCGTAGGAAGCGGCGTTTCGTACAGAGCCACCACTTACTGAATAAGCAGCACTGTAGAACAGAAGGCACCACTTTTCTTCCCTCAAAAAGCCAATGTACATTAGAAAAGGATAAACTCTTTTGAAAAGCCACAGTAGCATGATTAAATACTGTTTTTCCTTTTAGACAGCAAACCATACAGGGCTGAACCCCTAAGGAATATATGAACTTTCATGTGAATGGAGCCCATTAACTACCATGCAATGAATGGTGCCTGTGGTCCAGAATTCATCTCTTTTCAGAAAGTGAAGAGGATAGGAGGCTTACGATTACTGCACACAACACACAAGTGCTGACTCATTCAAGGTCATCTTACTACTTCCCTGAACAAATTATTTCTTTGAGACCCAGGCTGTCGTGGTATTTCAGAAGAGTATAGTTTTGGTGGGAGTCAGGAAGCAGAATTTTAAAACAGTCAAGTATATAGCATAGTAAATTAGTATTAGACTGCTCAAAGGAAGAATTTTCAATTATTAAGTTATGATCATACAGATGATTGCCTTTTTTTTTTTTTTAACCATAAGTCTCACTTCTCAGAATTTTATTTAACAAGACAAGAATTAACTCTAAAGCACCGTTTAACAAGGCAGGAATTAACTTGAAAGCGGTTCCTGAAACGCTAGCAGAGCGCCACGTTGCTGCAGCAGAGCAGCCCTACTTCGCATGAGGCTGGAGCAGCACCAAGAGCAGCTCTGCCCCCCCAGCAAAAACAAGCCGTCTCACCAAAAGCCGTTCTATCAGTCAGCTGCTGTCGGGACAGCGATGCTGGTTAAGGGCAACAGCTCTCTGCACCACTGGGCTGGGTCGGCTGGAATAAGTGTCCCCTTAGAGTGTCACCCCCTCCAGCCAGGGCTCCCCAAACCCAGAAGAAACAAAACATCCACACGCCTAAAGAAAACCCACAAGCAGAGAAGTCACAGCCTTAGGCAGCTAGAAGTGGTCATCTTAAGGACAAGGTTTAGTGTGCTGCCTATAGGTCCTAGACCTTCATAAGGACCTGGGATAAGCAGATAGGCTGTTTTCTACACCTCAGTCTTGAAATGTGTTCCTTTCAAAGGAGGGAGTATTTTTTTTAATAAAAAGATAATTTCTCATAGTCGCTTGTTTGGATTTTCCTCGGAAAAGAATAGAGAGTTTTCATTCATAGCCAACCATCAAGTCCACAAACTGAATTTTGATGGTTTCAACCAGAAATTTCCTGATGATTTTTAGCAAGGCAGCCTCAAATACAAACTTTGATTCACCTCCCTTGACGTACAAACTTCCTCTCAAATTCATAAATTATTTTTGATTCCAGGTCAGAGTAACTTCTGGTTCAATATCACTACCATCATATGTTAACGTAACAGTTCACTGGCAAGGCTTTCTCAGTGTAACTAGGAAAGAAAAAGAAATGTCAGCGTTAGATAGGGAGGGAAAAACAGTCTGGAACTCACTCTTAGGATTTTCTGGAGCTTGCAGTGAACCTGTAGACCTTTTGAAGATGCTTAGGGGCCTGACCACTGCTCAGACTCCAAGCTCAGCTCCAGCGATGGCTCCCAACCCTGCCATACATTCAGCATCCGTAGTACTCATGGCCTGTGATGCTTTTTGGCAAGCGGATGTGCCACTCTCCATATTCAAAAGGAGAAGATGGGTAGACAGATAGATAAATAGATGGAATACATTGCTCCAAGACAGAAAAACAGCTCTTTGAAACAGCGGTTTCTTTAAACACACAAGACACATTCCTGCCGATGTCAACGTGTTCATTTGGAGACACGGCACAGATTCCAGCCAAATCGGTAACAAAAATGCTGTAGTCAGAAGCCAGGGCTTCAAGTAGGTGGGTTGCCTGCAAACAGCTAAAGGCTTCTGGGTTGTGTAAGCCACGTTAATTTAGAAGTGTAGTAATATTTACTACTTTTTTTCCCAGAAATACTTCTTCAAAATGGTTATTCTTTTACTAGCTCACACTGTCTACAAAAAATTCAGGATTTGTAGCACAAAGTAGGAAGGGGGTTATAATTTAATGCAATACAGTTGTGTCTTACATAGCTTTGAGGATAGGGAATGTTCAATGGAAAACACTCTCCAGTTTTATCACTTGAGCTTTTCTAGCACTCTGGTCTTACTTGCTGAACAGGTTTATTACTCCTACTGGACACCAGTAGCAAGTTTGTTTAAGAGAGGCAGCCTGCCTTTCACAGCCTTTCCAGCAGTAATTGGTTTTTGCATGTAGTAACGTATCACATACAGCATTTAACTGGTTAATGGCTTTAAGACACCTCTGGGACATCGGCAAAAATAAAATACAAGAATACAAGCAACCAACATGGCTAGAATAATGTGTCAGAACAGTTTTTAACACCTGAATATTAGCCTTCATCAGAGAAAGGAATAGTCTAGAAAGACGCCTTCCCCAGCAGCTGAGAGCTTTCCCGAGAAATGCACACGCTCTCGGAAACCATCGTGCCATCTGCTGAGAGACTATGAAAGTGCAGCGCAATGAATGACATACCTGAGCGAGTTCTCAGTGCTGCCGAGAATTTTCTGTACTGATTCCTGCAATATTGATGTTGAAATGCATCCTGCTCGTGATCAAGTTCAAAAAGACAAAACAAAACAAAAAAAATCTGCTTGAATAGTGTAAGTTACCCAAGAATTTTCAAAGAACTGGCTGGAACTTCAGCTACTGATATTCAGCAAGTCAAGGACACCAAGTCACAGAGGTCCATAACAAAGTATCATTCTAGTATGTTAAAAAAGGTAAGAATATGGTGTGGGAAACCCAAACTATTTATTTGGCGTGAAGGTTCAGACTTCGCAAAAACACTGATATTAAATAGAGTTGTGTTTGCTGGGGCTTTTTTTTTCCTCCTCTTTTTTTTTTTTTTTTTTTTTTTTTTTTTTTTTAAGATACTCAATTTTCTGCTCCACATCTTTACAAGCTGGAAAAAACCCCATATCTAGTTCTAAGTGAATTGAAACGATACAAGTTTATTAACAAGTCTCAAAATAACAAACTAGTGGGTAATTGGCATCCAGTGAAAGTGCTTCTACTGACAGCCTGCAGGGTTCAGCTGTTACCCCCAAACCCCAGCACTCTCTGAAAGTGTTCAGAGGCAGCAAGGTATTTTCCTAGTTGGTAACAAAAGAATTGATGAGAACTAAAGACTGGCAGAGTAATATTAACGACTGGCAGAGTAATATTTCCAAATGCCATCACTTTTTTTTTTTTTTAATTCACCTGTCTGCCAAACATCTAAAAGCAGACACACTTTTGCTGGGACACAGCAGCAAGTAATGAACACAAGCTCCCCCAGAATAAGCACCATCCCAGGGGGTGCAAAGGGGATGTATGGAAGATGAGTGAGGAGGATGTTTTTTCTTATTTGCACTGAAACACTATATCCAATTCTGCCCCAGGCAATAGTGGTGAGTTAGAAGATGTTCAGAAAAAGTCTTCTAAGGGATTCAAGATCTGGCAAGCCTACTGTAAGCGGAAGGCTAGCACAGCCTGCTTTTCCTCTAGCCCACAACAGTTTCAGAAGTGTTGCAATCAGAGTCTGACATAAATTATTAAAGGAAGACTTACAATAATAGTAATGTAATTCTTTAGGTCAGACAGACAGACCTAACCAGATCCACTGGCCAGCAACTGTTGATGAATCAAATTCAAACTGGATACTGCTGTACAGAGATATTGTCCCAGAAAAGTGCAAAGCCAGCAGCGTATTGATCCAGTTCTAGCCTGATCCTCTCATTTACTTTCTGAGTAATGCTATTTCTACCTACAAAGAAGAAGAAAGAACACTGCACGAATATTTTCCTGAGCCAATACAAACCAGATGAGTTCTGTCCTCAATTCAGGGACAATTTCTACTACAAGCACTGAAGAGATGGGGTACTAGAACAGATCATTTTGCTCAGAGAACAAGACATGAAGCTGGCACTCATTTCCAAGAGACAAAGGGTTAAAGCAGTTACCCGTTTCCTCAACTGGACGACTACTACTATTGTAAAGTCCGTATTCAGCTGAATTCCATCAGGCCATGCTTCCTTAACACAATCTGACACATACCTCTTCCAGATCTTGGATTTTTTTTTTTTTCCTCTTCTGCTTCTCAGTAGTAGACACTAGAAATAAATACACCCAAAAGGCCAAACCATAATCCAAATGCAAAGTAATATTTAATTATCAAGTCGGGGAGACAGATGACAGGGCCGAATGATTTCTTTTTCAAACCAAAACACACTTGCCAGGTTCTTTACAAACAACACAATACTGGGTTTTGTTTCAAGTTCATAACTTGGCTCTTACTGTAGTTGATAATGAACCAGCAGGCATTATTTTAAATCAACCAGTTTTATTAAATGAGCCAGAAAGGAAAGAGGCAGGGCTAATTACCAACATTCCTTGATGAATTACCTAGCGGTGTGTGGTAAATCTCCAGGCGTCTTTGTCTTTATCCCTAAATTTATCCCTTACTTATTTCTCAAGAGGTTAAAGGACATGGGGCTAATTAAGGAACCAATCCAATGACAGACAGAATCATTCAAGGTAAGACTGGTTTTTACTCTTTCAAGCTTTTGCATCTCTGCCTGGTACTTCTTAATCTAATTTTTTAGAAAAAAAATGTTACCTCTGGGGGAGGGGGAGGAAAAGCACTAATCTTGTCAGGGTCAGGCAGGTTGAAATTGCCATGCAGTGCTGGGCAAAATGCTACATATTTGTAATTTAGCCAATAAGAAATTCCTTAAGCCTCTCTTGAATGGCAGGAATGTCTCCAGCTTGTCACTTTGAATTCATTCACTGCCCAGGTTCAGCGTCTCGGAGAATAATGCTGCCAAACTAGCTGAAGGACTGAAATATTTGCGAGTATACATAACACTGAAAGATTGCTTTAAGCAGATCTGAATTTTCGCATTTAAAATTTAAGGTCTATCAGAGGTGTCAGCAGAGGCCTCCCTAGACCTCCACCCACCTCCCCTGCTCTCTCCAGCACCGCGTGTGGCTCCGGGCACTTTTTTCTGCCGAATTAAACTGTGGAAGCAACAAGCACAACCGCAACCACCAGTGCTGACCCTCTCCATACAGCCTTGGCTCAACCAGGGAAGTGGAATAAGGTAGTTTTTAAATTAACGTTGACCAAAAAAGGACCTAATTCCAGCTGTTAAAATCTGCTACCTGATGAGCTGCAGTCTCATCAATTCTTTTAATACCCACAACTACAGGCACCTACAAACCTTTGGGAAGATTAACTCATCTTCTGCAGCACTGAAACAGCCACTGACACGTGGTGAACCACCATTTTCCCAAGGTCTGGTAACTCAGCCATCAGATAATACAGCTAGACCATGACCAAAAAAAAAAAAGCTTTGAAGCTTTGAACAAACTTAGCAAGCTCTCCTTAACTTTGTGGATGTTATCATGCCAGCGGGAAGACAGCAAATCCTCAAGACCACCAACCAGGTTATATACCACCAAGAACCTTCTAAAAGGCGATCAGAGCTCGGACCTCCACACGCCTGTATTGTTTTTTGCAAATATATCCTTATTTCCTCCATGTCAAAAATGTTTTTACAGACTACCAGCTAACTACTGCGAACTTGCCAGACGGCAGCTCTGTGAGAAGGAGCAGTTTCTCAGCGACCTTCCCCACTCTGCTCAGCTCTCTGCACATCCTGCTCACAGCATCGTTTGCCCGGGAAATACCCTGGCCCCCTCCAGCAGCATAATTCAGCGGCAGCACAGATTGTCCCTCCGCTTTGGGAGCTGTATTTTATGTCACAGCGACGACAGCTGAAGAGCCGAGATGGAAAGATCCGACATCTTCAACAGCAACAGCATTTCTCTCAAGAGCTAGGCAAGACGAGTATTTGCATCCATAGGAAAAGGACATTTGGGACGAAGGGTGAAAGCAGTGTTTTGCACTAGCAGTCAAGCAGTCAGATACTTGTAGACGAAAGCACATTGCCCCCTTGAATTCCATGCATTTTTAATGTCTAATAACCTGGGTGTTAAGCAAGAGTTTACATTTTACCTCTATTACTGACCACAGACATCTAGCACCAGTGCTTGTTTTGGAACAACTTTCAACCCACTAAGCAAGCAAAAGATTTAAGGCCTGAGAGATACTTTTTACTTACATGAAAGCTTAGGAGACAAGGCAGGCTTTAGTGGTTCTGTTGTTAAATGCACGTTTTTCCTTATGAAGGATTTGCTGTAGGCTTAAGTTACGTACACCAGAGTCACTGAGCAAGTAACCTGAGTTTAAATGTTCTACCTGTAGTTCACCAAGGCTCGGTCTGGCAAATCACCTGCCCAAGTTCTCAATTGCAAATACACACCATGCTTACATAACGTACCCGCACACGCTACTATCTATCTACCATTGTCAGGTTAGATTAAATTAACTTTTAATCAGATAAGTGTGTCCACAAACACGCATTTGCTGTAGCAGATGCTACCGCACATTTTATCTTGACATCCCATTGTTCCTGTTCTTCAGAACCGTGAGTCGAGTCCCCTAGACAATGAAGCTTTATGATAATTATTCCACCAAGATTACTATTGCTAACTGCACAGCCTTCCCTGCTAGGCAGGACTGCGTTACCACCACAGCTCACTCTGTAATAAGCATGCTGGAAAAGGACGAGGAGGAGGTATTTTTTTTGATACACGTCCATAGTCATTAACATCACTCAGAAGGCATGCCTGGCATTTCAAAAATGAAGAAATACAGGGTATCTGATGCAAAGATCTTATCGTGGTGGCGCATTTAAAATCTGAATGAACAATGACATGAGGGGGAAGGCAAGAGGCCAGCCTGGTCGCCTGCACCCTTCCAAGCAGCGCAGCTGCAGCGCTGGTCTCCTGTCGCCTTGGAAAAGGTTGCTATAAGGGGAACGATGAGCAGGAACTACAGCAATGGGACAGCCTTAAGGAAGAGACAAATGGACCTGCTCTGGTGTGGGTAATGATCAGCCCACGATGCTGCCATGAGATGGGCGAAAGCTCTTGGAATAATAAAGCAAGAGTGGAAACCCAGTATCTGGTTCTAGGCTTTGCAAAGTAGAGGTTTCAGGTTGTTTAGGACCCCAGGTGAAAGAAGAAAGACCACGATGACAAGACATAGCCCTGAAGAGCTCTATTTCTAGCACCAGAACAGTTAACATCTACCATGAAGACCCCAACCTAGGGAGAGCGGCAGGGGGAATCCAAAGTGGGGACTTAAGCGGCAGAGAAATTTTTACATGTCCAGCATATTACAAACATTATTGTATGCAAACATGCTAGTAACACTCTGTTAACAACATATATTAAAAATGGTTTTGTAGCCTATAGTTCCATACATATGATTTTATACACATCACGTTTTGGGGTGAACTGCCCCGTTAGCAAAAGCAGGCGCGATGCGGGAGCACAGAGGGATCTCAAGCTGCAGATCACCAAACAGGACCCGCCTCGCCCAGATCCCCTGGAGCAAGGGAACTGTTTGCTCACTCTCCAGAAACAAGGATAAAGGGGATGTTAGCATCCTGAAAGGGACCTGTTATATCATCCGCTGGTCAGGAGACCTGTTTATATCTCCTTACCCGCAAAGCGTTTGTGCAGCGTCAGGAAGACATCTGCACCGCTGCAGGGACATGCCGGTCCAGGCAGGCACGCTCTGTGGGCTCCCACCCCAGCCCCCGAGGCTGAACATCGCAGCCACATCCGACGTGACTCTCCCATCTCAGCGCCTGTGCCAAAGAAATCCCCAACGGCAGGCAAAGAGGGAGGAAGAGAAACACATCAGAAGCCCAGCAGATTTCTTACTGTGCTATTCATTTGGTGTGACAACACTCGGGAGGAAGGGGAGGCAAACCAACCACTGCCTCGGGAGCATTAGCAGGCAGCAGTGGGGACAGACTGGGACAGGGACCACACCATTTCACCGCAACACATCCAGTTTAGGCTTCCATCAAGCCTTGTGCCATGGCCTGGTGCATCACGTTAAAAAAATGACAGCACAAGTGTCGCATCCACGTGCCAGCTGAGGAACGCCAACAAATAACATGGAGGGGCAGAGGAAAGAAGTGCTCATCCTCAGTTTTCCACCTTCCATCCGCTTACGGAGACACGCAGAGGGCTGGATGTCAGCTGCCCACTGGTAATGTTTTCAGTCCTGCAAGAACTGGTAATGTTTTCAAAGGAACTGATTTGCAATTCTGTAGGCCAAAGCTGGCCCTGAGCCTCCTTTTCCTGACTCCCAAGGATGCTCCCTCCAGTGCTTCTCCTCCCACGGAGGGCATACGCCTGCTCAGGCCAGTCGCAGTTTCTGCAATGCCAAGCTGTGTTTCGGGCAGGCAGGTCCAAAGTACTTAGGGGATTTGTGTTAGGCTTGTTCTAAACAGTAAACTTTATCCAGAAATCAGGCAAAACCAATACAAACCACACAACATAGCTACAACTTAACTTTTGTAATGTCTTCCAATGGGCCAACAGGTGAGTCCCCACTCTTTC
>NW_009260758.1:4469911-4485880 GCF_000687185.1 Egretta garzetta
TCCTTTCCTGGCCCACCTCTCTGAATTGCTGCAAGAAGCTTACTTTCTGGAGCTGTGCAAATTTTGTAAGTAAGACTACTTTGAGACAAGCCCACCTATTAATAAATAGGAGAGAGCAATCTTCAAAGGCAAGCCTTAATCGGCATCTCAAGTCTGACTACTTCTATCAGCAGAACTTCTCAAAGACAAACCCAAAAAACAAGTAGAGGATCTTACAAGCTTTGCTTCTGAGAATAAGGCATGATGATGGCTGGCAATTTCAGCCTTTAGAGTGATTCCATAGGGGTTTTTTTCCCCCCTGGATCTTTTAGATGTCTAAAGACGAAGGAAAACATTTTTCCTTCTGTGTCTCTTAAAAGCAAGCAAAGGGTGATGAGCCCCGTTGCCATGCTGCTACCGTGCAGCTTTGGTGAGGACGCCAGAGGGGCATTACATAAAACTC
Source organism: Egretta garzetta (assembly GCF_000687185.1). NCBI lineage: Eukaryota > Metazoa > Chordata > Aves > Pelecaniformes > Ardeidae > Egretta > Egretta garzetta. The sequence goes on from NW_009260758.1 coordinate 4,470,354, forward strand.
TGGTTACTGCCTGCGGAACAACAACAACAACAAAATTTCCTAAAATCAGCTGCCTGCACTGACATAGAAGACTGAAAACTATCCTAAAGAGGAGGGTAGGGTATCCCTGCCCGTCAGAAAGGCAGGGAGTTGTCCTGCTGCTGCCTGTGGCTTGGCAGGAGGGAGATCACTTGCTCTGCAAGAGTCCTGCAAGTCACTCTGTAGGAAAGGGGGCTGGGAGCAGGCACGAAAAACACGAAAACCAGAATGCAGCAACTCTGTCACATCAACAGGAGATGCTCCCTAAGTAACTGTCCACAGGCAGCTGCCAGGACTACAGGGGAAAAGCTAATGCCATGATATCAAGCAGGACTACAGCAACAGATGCAGTCTGAGACAGCTATGGGGAAGCCGGTTAACAGACCAGCTGCACTACAAAACCAGAGCGTATTCTCTGGATTTCTAATAGCCAAGGACTTCACCACCTTTAACAACTTTAACTCCACAACAATATGGGATTAATAGCAGTAATGTTTTGCAAGTGGATGACTGAGGAGCAAAAGGACCAACCTATCATCAGTGACTATGGGCAGGGACCCGATGCACAACCTCCTCAAATCCCAGGGTAACCCTGCTTACAGAAATGCAGACACCAGTTCCCAGAGATCAGCTCTAGAATACTAAAGTTAAGATCTGCAGCAGTGCTTCTGCTCCAACAGATATGGGCTCCTACCAGCCAAGAGAGTAACTGCAATCAACAACAAAAAGAACAGCTTCTCAATACCTACTAAGTATACAGAACTAAAATACACCTGTATGGAAGAAGCTACTCCATAAAACAACCCACTGAAGACATCTTCAGATGAACTCTTTGCAAAGAAGTTAACTCTTAAATAAAAATATACACTTACTTTGTACCTCAGGAATGGATCCTGCTCCAGCATTGATAGGGCTTGGAACTATCCCAATGATCAGCATTTTGAGTTACGTGCTCTTATTTTCAAGGCAGAACAAGAAGCTGAACTGCAGCAGAAGCCAAGAAACCCTTGTGACATCTCTCTGTAGCCTTTCTCACCAACCACCACAGGAGATGGATGAGAAGGTGCTATAAGATAAACCAGCCCGTACATCCGTGAAGCTCACATCAGCTCTGCAGAAGGACAACTGAAAGCCATAACAAATCTTCCTTTTGCTATTAGATTCAAAGAGATACTGTTCCAAATGCATTAGACCTGCTCCTAGCCCATCACTTAATTAGGCTGCACAATGCAACACGAAATTTAAATTCCAACAGGTCATTTCCTACCTTGCCAAACTACATTACTTGGCAGAGAAGTGATGCAATAAGAAGTCATTACTCAAGAAAATGAAATTCTGTGTATTCATATGGCCTTAAACATACCACATTATGTAATTTGGAGATTCCTACGCAATGTGACACAGATTCGTCTGTATTTCTCTTTCTTTCTGTATTGTTTCTAAATGAACATCTTAAACATCTTGAAAACAAATATAAAATGCAAGCTCATTAACACCTCTGGCTCCCTTTAAAGCTAGTCATTCCAAACTACCATTCTCAGACACGCAAGTATTTTTCCCCTTCTCACAGTGTGAGATATGGGAGAAAGGGCAAGTCACACAATGTAATTAAAAACACAAAATGTTGACAATTCAGCAGGCTTGGAGTGGGGTTTTTTTGATGCTAACTTCCAAAACAAACAAACAAAACCAACAACAAAACCAACCACTACATTTGGTCCTATTTGTTTGTGAAGTAATATTGAAAAAGATCTCACTTAAAAAAACCCGTCTTGCAGATTAACATTTCTGGAAGTGTAAAAATCCCCTTTTTGTCTTTCTCATTCTTCAAGGTCACTAAATCCAGACCATTTAGATAATGAAGTTACCAACTTAGTTCCCTATTTGTCTAATTAAAACTTCTGTACGGGTCATATGGAAGATTTGACTACAGCTAAAAAAACAAGTGAAGTATAAAAAGCAGCTGCAGGGAAATGATGTCACTCCTACAGCGTTCCTGCAGGCAGAGCTGGCTGTCAGCATATCGGCACCAGGAAGATCCTGATTTATTGTTAATCTTATCTTTTGAGCCAAAGAACTTATTTAATAAAAAAAAAAAAAAAAAAAAAATAAAAAAATAAATCATATGGACCTTCCAGTGAAATCCCACTCTCACTGATGCATCAGTGGTAAAGCTGCAGCAGGATCATGACTTCCAGCCTGGTATTTTGTACTAAATTTTTTTTTTTGTACAGAACTGGGGCAGTTTTTATCTGTAAGGGTAGAAGGATGAATCTTTAGCTGCTTTCACCCACCAAAACCACAAGCAGCACAACTATGCTAAGCAGGTTTTTTTTCCCCCCTCATTTGCAGGGAGAGACCAAGAGGACTTGGCTTTGCTACCTTTGGCTGTTACTTACTTAAATGCAGGTGATGACACTTGTCGCCACGTATTACTCTTAATTCTCAAGTCAGTTAAACACGCATTCTCTTACTTTTTTTGCTCTACAGGGTCATGCACGCTGCCATTTGGGCCAAAGATGACCACAGAGGGGGTGCCCTCCCTCTTCCCAGGAGACTCTCCTCCATCAGGAGGGAGCAGGGGACAGGTACTTCTTTTGCAGTCCTGGAGGATGAGGATTCAGGTTCAAATCCCTTGCGTGAAGTTCCCCAGCAATGCTTCAGCACATTACAGATCTGCACACAAATCCTATGACAGGCCAGTTCCTCGTAACCCGATTTGTAATAAGTGAGCATCGCCTCTCGGCTGCAGCGTCTTCTGCAGTTTGTCCCTTGGAAATAAAGGGCTGCCTCTCCCCTGCTCTCTCACATAAAGAGGCAATTGTAAAATGAACAATACAGACAACTACGAGTGCTTCTTCAAGACCTTACACTCCTTTCTTAACGGTAAAATATCATTTGAAAATAAACTGCAAGTTTTCAGAAAGGTTTAAAAAAACCCCCTAGAATTCACGTCATAACATACTAGGATGAAAGGATGCAAAAATCTAACATACACTTATCTAACTAAGAGCATGACAAACAGAAAACCTATTTCATAGCACCCACACATCTGCTGGATCTGAATTAGAACTATGGTGTCATAACCTGGGAACAAGTTTAACAAGTTTTTGTACACAAACGTTGTGCGTAACACACAAGCGTTCCACAAAATAGTTCTTCCCAGTCAATTTTGGACCCCTTACTGTATGCACATATGCTCAAATTATATATTTAATTTTTAATGGAAACATTTATATATATATAAAGTATATACGCATATATGTATTTCAAAATTCAACTGTTGCCTTTTTGCTCCTAGATCGCAGACCATACTTGAGTACGACTATCGCCCCAATTAAGTATTAGTTTTGGCATTGTCAACACAATACCATAATGCAGATTCAATAAATAAAAGCACCCGACATTCCCGCCATAAGCCCGTCACACAGACCGCCTCGAAATCCTGAGCCTGCAAGTCTATTTTAAAACCAAACCTTTGAATATGTATCGACACATAATAGCGATGAGCAAACTACAAGCGTGTTGTAACCAAGCTCAATTAACTTAACTGGTAGGAATATGCTTACTGATTGAAAGCGGTTACTAGACATCAGACTGAAATAAAAAGATTTAGCAATAATGCAGAGCAAACAGGTAACTCTTCAAAGCTAAGGAAAATTTTATTTTCATTAAATATGTCAGCAAATTTCTCCAAAATGTTTTGCATTCTTTTACTCACACATTTCACGTTGCTTTACTCTACTTGGACCTACCCTGTGCATGAAATTAGCTCTTTTCTTATAGTTGTTCACGTTTTTTTCCCCCCCAAGTAATTAGCAAGCTACATCCCCTTTGACAGAGGGACACTAACAAGCTCCTACAGTTTCCAGTAGGACAAGGAATCCAAAGCTACTAATAGCAAACAAGTCATTTAAGCAAAAAAGGATTACAAAGGCTCGTTGCAAGAGGCTGGAAACTCACCCGTATTTCAGATTAAAGCTTTCTGAGGAACTCTTTCGTAATGAGTTTTGACTCCATTTTACAAAAATATTTCATTGTTTTCTTTTAAAAGCCAAAATATTGATTTTAATATCTAGTAATAATTTCTTCTTTTTGAAAATAACTAAGTACTAGAAAGACGGAGAAGTGTTTTCCAAAGGGAGAATGACGGAAACATTACTTTTGTAACAAAACCTCCCTCCCGAGATCTCAAAGTTTAAAGAAAAGAAAAGTCACACGAAACTTTATAAAAAAGGTTTTCCATTCTTCGCTAGCAGGACACCACAATCAGCTGCAAACCAAGCCAGAGCGCAGCTTATTTGCAAAATTTCATTGCCGCAAATCCCTATAACCACGTCCCTATTAAATAAAGGGGCATTTAGGAAGAGCTCCTAAATAGAAAAGCAGGGAGATGGGCGTACCTTGAGGACCTCCATGGGTACCTGGGTGGCGGGGGGCAGGCTGGTGGGGACGCTGACGTTGATGGCAGGTGTCTGGCTGACGGGTACGCGCTGCTGCATGAACTGGGCTGCTTGCTGCTTCTGCTGCTGCTCCCGACGCTCCTGCTCCTGCATCTGCTCACGCATGAGCTGCTGTCGTAGCAGGATTCGTGAGGTCATGCTGGAGGAGCTTAAGGGAGGCTTGGAAGCGCCAGGATGCTCGGAATTGCTGTGGGAAGACCAGAGAGAGAAAGCTCAGCTTCCACAAGCAGGACCATGGCTCCAGCGGTCGGAGCTTGCAGAATTACACCGCAACGTGGGGTGGGATGGGTGAGGATACGCTGCACCAGGCGAGAGGGAATTCAGAGCGGACCTACTTCAGGTACTTAGCAGACACATTAGGCTGCCTTAACTTGACTGCAGCTAACTGTTTCCAATCGCCAATATCCAGCTGTAAAGAGCTATTTGCTATTTCAGTTATACAGCAACCATCCACGAGAAGAACCAAATGCTTTTATAGATAGCAGCAGGTGCTCATATTCCGTTTTTTAAACACTTACAAAGGGTTGTATCAAGTCTAATGATAGGTATAGATAATACTCCAGGTCTAATGATCTACCTCTCCCATGAAACCACAACGTAACAAAGTTCAGTTATTTTCTACAAATTACTACCTTGGGGTTGGATTTGCTGGTGGCAACGCTCTTCATCACTAGAAACCAGACCCAAAAAAACCCATCCGAACTCCCACTTCAGGCCTACCAGGCTCTTCCAAGCGCAGTGAGATACAAGAACAGGCAGTATAACCAACAACAGCAGATTTATTTCAGTCACACTTTACAAAGCTTCCTACCAGAGAGCACGGGAAAAACCATGGGGCTTTGCCACGGACTGCGGGGACACCTTCTGAAGCAATCCATCGTTTTGTTAGCCCTCAGAAGTCAAAGCCATTTATAAGACATTTCTGTAGCTTAAGGCAGACCAATTGGGTATGTAAATACCAAACTGGACATCCTTCAAGGGAAGGATGTTGGAAGTGGGTAAGAATACGTGACTGCATATAAGAAAGAGCTACAGTGGGTAGAATTCAGGATATTTGGTTTCCGATTTTGACTGCTGCAGCGGATTGCCGTCAGCCCATGGAAGGAAAGGGCTCATTAATCTGTCACGATGCAGGGCCATGCCTGGGGAAGCCAGCAGTAACCCTGCAAACCTCACCTCTGGCTCCAGTGTTTAGGTGCTACCTGCGGGACGCTGCCAGGACAGCTTGCAAAGGAGCCCAGGAGCCAGCACCCCTTCCAGGTCTCCCCTGGGCTGCGGGCACCGATAGCTACTTGTGCTTGGGGAACCCGAGCCAGCGCTGCTGGAAGTTTTCCGGCTTTGTTTAGGGCCAATGATGAAAACAGTTCAGAGTCGAATCGGAAAAAGGAGAACCCACCCTTGCTCCCCCAAGAGATCAAACTCTGCTGTTCCAGAGCACACATTTTGGGGGCAGGGAGGGAGGGGACCATCTTGCTATTTAAGACCTGTCAGGTTGAAACATTCACAGAGACACTGATCCTTTTGATAAAACAAGAGAAAACCTTTGTGGTGAAACTAATGCAGCTGTGGAATAATCGCACTAATTAGCTGCTCAAGACAAGTCATTGACGGTGATACTTGTAAAAAACACCACCCTTTCAATTAAGGGCGAAGCAATTCTCACATCTAAACCCAGCAGCGTGTTTCCTCGCTGCACATCTGATCCACTTGCACATTTCCAAACCAAGGACATGCTTTATCTCCAGGACCAGCATAGTTACAGATCAGTGGTCTCCCAATTTTTTTGATCACGCGCATCTACGAGGAAAAAGTGTTTGAGCATGCACTCCCAATATATCTATATTTCTTTCTTTATGAATTATACGGATGTGTTGCTGAAGCACTGATACCTTCCTTCCTGCCCACCCCGCTTTGGATACCACTGTAATAGGTGAGCAAAAAAAAGGCACTCAAATGCTGCTTTTAAGGAAGGATTCATTCTCCTCATGTTGAGGAAAAGCTTATTTTGTGTCACACTAAGCAGGATTCTCATTTGTGTGCCACGGGCATTTTTTTTATAGATACCTAATGCTGCAAGATTGGTAACCCAGCAGTTCCTCCCACCTTCTTTCATTTTGAACTATTTCTCCGCCTACCAAAGCCAAGCGTGCTGAAAGCCATCTCAGAAGAACCTTCCCATATACCAAAATTTTGGGGTCTGCAAGGGAGAAGGAAGGAGAAATGATTTCCATGGCATTTCAAACAGCCCCTGCCAGGGGTTCATCAATCACTCATGCAATTACCGTATCTACTCACACCAACAACTGTGCTTACAGCTTCCTGCGGGTGATTCGGGGGTCTACTGTTGTTTGAAAATTGTCAACAAAAGCTTCAAGCATTGTGTCTTCAAAAGAAACAACAGCCCCAGAAAATGCTGTTCTGCCAAATTCTTCCCCCAAGGGCAAAGACTCTTCCAGGTTTTATTTCTTTTGCAATTCTGCTCAATATTTTAATTAATTCACTGGAAACAAAACGGCCTGGATGTAATTAGGTAGGCAGCGCAAGGTCAAGCAATGTACTTTTTAAACAAGTATCAAAAGAAGAGCAGACGCCAGCAAAGGGAAGAGTCTGATCTTATTCACATCCAGATTTCGGTGGCCAGATGAGGGGGAAGAAAAAGCTTGAGAGGAGATTACTAAATGTCCTGTTCATCCTTATTTCAAAGGAGAAGCCAGAAACCAGCATAGCTACAACAGAGCTGCGAGCTCAGCGGACAGATCGTTCTCTTATTTGTGCACGCTATAATTTCTTTTACGCAGTATAGAAACTGGAGGAACACAAGACAGCTCCTGCCATGCAGATTTCCCATTATTCATCCCCTGGGGGCTGCAGATCTCCTCCCGCGGGCAGGGCGGTCTCACCACCACACCAGCGCTCCTTCCACTCGCCACCAGTGACACCGGTCAAATGGGGAAACTGTTTGAAACTTCAGTATCTCATCGTCTAAGCCTGCCCCATGCACAACACGGACCGTCCTCCTGCCCACCTTCCCCTCCCCACCACGTCCATTCCTCTTCTCCGCAGGATGCTCTGCACAAAGCTCCGAGGTCGAATGGAAGACAGGTTGGGCTTCATCACCATGTATCCTCCAGAGAGCAAACAGGAGAAGGTTTGTCAGAAACTCAGGTTTCCAATCAAAAAAAGCAAATGAAAAACTTGTTACGCCAAAGGCTTCATCAAGAGGGTTTTGAAATTTCATCTTTTTAGACCTTTACATGCTGCTGCACAGGCAGACCTGCTCCCACGATCGAGCACGGTGCCACGTAACGCAGTACGACCCAGAACCCGGACACGTGGATTCAACGCTCATACGTGAACTGATTCACCCCCGGATTATGTAGAGTCGGTAACAGAGCCCACACACACAACCGATACACAATGTGATTTAGATACTTCCTGCAAACAGTTTAGGGATACCATTTAATTGCAATAAATGAAACCAACTCATCCTTTTAATTGACATATGATTAAACCGGTTACCCATTAGCAGTCTAATAAGCATAGTGTAATACAGACAGAGTTATTAGTTATGAGTGTCATGTGCCAATCCAATTAATCATGAAGTGATAACGTTTTATTTAATAAGTTTAAATTACATACCCTTTACACAGATGCCTGGGAAATGTTAGTTACTGCATACATAAGTTATAACGCAGATGGCCGTCAGATAATAAAAGACAACTGATCAGATTAAAATCAGGTTTGATTTTTTTGCCATTAGCTCAAGCGATTACAGAGACCGTACCTTTCAGAGCCTAATCTACCTTCCCACATGTGTACTGATCATTTTATCTCTGTCTCCTTAGGCAAAAAGACAAACTTGTCTTTTGTTGCTCAGTTTTGTCTTCAGATTCTTATAAATTGATCAAACAAGTTCTCTGGTTCACACGCATTATTTATCGGAGTTGTCTGGTTTACAAATATTATTTTGCATTAGCTATGTATCCTTAAGAAACTTCTCCAGAGATTTTGAACTGGGAAAAGAGTATTTAACTCAGCTTTGCTTTTTAATTAACATTTTAGATTTTTTTTTTAAAGAAAAAAATAAAAGCTTCTAATGTCAGGTTTCCTAGACAAATTACTGTAATTAAAAATACAGACCAAGTCCTCAAACCCAAAGCTTCCTCAAACAGAGATGAACAAAGAATAAAATAAAATGCATTTAAAAAAAAAAAAAAAAAAGAGGTTCCCAAACTCAGAAAGCAATGCCTTTCCTAGGCAACCAAGACTTACATATACTTCCTCCTTTTTATTACTTGCCTGGTATACTCTTCATCATAATGTCTCCTTTATTATCCTACAAACCAAAGAATCATCTTCATTTATATACGATATGAGCCTACTGCCACGGCTGGCCACATAAGAATACGTGACTGCATATAAGAAAGAGCTACAGTGGGTAGAATTCAGGATATTTGGTTTCCGATTTTGACTGCTGCAGCGGATTGCCGTCAGCCCATGGAAGGAAAGGGCTCATTAATCTGTCACGATGCAGGGCCATGCCTGGGGAAGCCAGCAGTAACCCTGCAAACCTCACCTCTGGCTCCAGTGTTTAGGTGCTACCTGCGGGACGCTGCCAGGACAGCTTGCAAAGGAGCCCAGGAGCCAGCACCCCTTCCAGGTCTCCCCTGGGCTGCGGGCACCGATAGCTACTTGTGCTTGGGGAACCCGAGCCAGCGCTGCTGGAAGTTTTCCGGCTTTGTTTAGGGCCAATGATGAAAACAGTTCAGAGTCGAATCGGAAAAAGGAGAACCCACCCTTGCTCCCCCAAGAGATCAAACTCTGCTGTTCCAGAGCACACATTTTGGGGGCAGGGAGGGAGGGGACCATCTTGCTATTTAAGACCTGTCAGGTTGAAACATTCACAGAGACACTGATCCTTTTGATAAAACAAGAGAAAACCTTTGTGGTGAAACTAATGCAGCTGTGGAATAATCGCACTAATTAGCTGCTCAAGACAAGTCATTGACGGTGATACTTGTAAAAAACACCACCCTTTCAATTAAGGGCGAAGCAATTCTCACATCTAAACCCAGCAGCGTGTTTCCTCGCTGCACATCTGATCCACTTGCACATTTCCAAACCAAGGACATGCTTTATCTCCAGGACCAGCATAGTTACAGATCAGTGGTCTCCCAATTTTTTTGATCACGCGCATCTACGAGGAAAAAGTGTTTGAGCATGCACTCCCAATATATCTATATTTCTTTCTTTATGAATTATACGGATGTGTTGCTGAAGCACTGATACCTTCCTTCCTGCCCACCCCGCTTTGGATACCACTGTAATAGGTGAGCAAAAAAAAGGCACTCAAATGCTGCTTTTAAGGAAGGATTCATTCTCCTCATGTTGAGGAAAAGCTTATTTTGTGTCACACTAAGCAGGATTCTCATTTGTGTGCCACGGGCATTTTTTTTATAGATACCTAATGCTGCAAGATTGGTAACCCAGCAGTTCCTCCCACCTTCTTTCATTTTGAACTATTTCTCCGCCTACCAAAGCCAAGCGTGCTGAAAGCCATCTCAGAAGAACCTTCCCATATACCAAAATTTTGGGGTCTGCAAGGGAGAAGGAAGGAGAAATGATTTCCATGGCATTTCAAACAGCCCCTGCCAGGGGTTCATCAATCACTCATGCAATTATCGTATCTACTCACACCAACAACTGTGCTTACAGCTTCCTGCGGGTGATTCGGGGGTCTACTGTTGTTTGAAAATTGTCAACAAAAGCTTCAAGCATTGTGTCTTCAAAAGAAACAACAGCCCCAGAAAATGCTGTTCTGCCAAATTCTTCCCCCAAGGGCAAAGACTCTTCCAGGTTTTATTTCTTTTGCAATTCTACTCAATATTTTAATTAATTCACTGGAAACAAAACGGCCTGGATGTAATTAGGTAGGCAGCGCAAGGTCAAGCAATGTACTTTTTAAACAAGTATCAAAAGAAGAGCAGACGCCAGCAAAGGGAAGAGTGTGATCTTATTCACATCCAGATTTCGGTGGCCAGATGAGGGGGAAGAAAAAGCTTGAGAGGAGATTACTAAATGTCCTGTTCATCCTTATTTCAAAGGAGAAGCCAGAAACCAGCATAGCTACAACAGAGCTGCGAGCTCAGCGGACAGATCGTTCTCTTATTTGTGCACGCTATAATTTCTTTTACGCAGTATAGAAACTGGAGGAACACAAGACAGCTCCTGCCATGCAGATTTCCCATTACTCATCCCCTGGGGGCTGCAGATCTCCTCCCGCGGGCAGGGCGGTCTCACCACCACACCAGCGCTCCTTCCACTCGCCACCAGTGACACCGGTCAAATGGGGAAACTGTTTGAAACTTCAGTATCTCATCGTCTAAGCCTGCCCCATGCACAACACGGACCGTCCTCCTGCCCACCTTCCCCTCCCCACCACGTCCATTCCTCTTCTCCGCAGGATGCTCTGCACAAAGCTCCGAGGTCGAATGGAAGACAGGTTGGGCTTCATCACCATGTATCCTCCAGAGAGCAAACAGGAGAAGGTTTGTCAGAAACTCAGGTTTCCAATCAAAAAAAGCAAATGAAAAACTTGTTACGCCAAAGGCTTCATCAAGAGGGTTTTGAAATTTCATCTTTTTAGACCTTTACATGCTGCTGCACAGGCAGACCTGCTCCCACGATCGAGCACGGTGCCACGTAACGCAGTACGACCCAGAACCCGGACACGTGGATTCAACGCTCATACGTGAACTGATTCACCCCCGGATTATGTAGAGTCGGTAACAGAGCCCACACACACAACCGATACACAATGTGATTTAGATACTTCCTGCAAACAGTTTAGGGATACCATTTAATTGCAATAAATGAAACCAACTCATCCTTTTAATTGACATATGATTAAACCGGTTACCCATTAGCAGTCTAATAAGCATAGTGTAATACAGACAGAGTTATTAGTTATGAGTGTCATGTGCCAATCCAATTAATCATGAAGTGATAACGTTTTATTTAATAAGTTTAAATTACATACCCTTTACACAGATGCCTGGGAAATGTTAGTTACTGCATACATAAGTTATAACGCAGATGGCCGTCAGATAATAAAAGACAACTGATCAGATTAAAATCAGGTTTGATTTTTTTGCCATTAGCTCAAGCGATTACAGAGACCGTACCTTTCAGAGCCTAATCTACCTTCCCACATGTGTACTGATCATTTTATCTCTGTCTCCTTAGGCAAAAAGACAAACTTGTCTTTTGTTGCTCAGTTTTGTCTTCAGATTCTTATAAATTGATCAAACAAGTTCTCTGGTTCACACGCATTATTTATCGGAGTTGTCTGGTTTACAAATATTATTTTGCATTAGCTATGTATCCTTAAGAAACTTCTCCAGAGATTTTGAACTGGGAAAAGAGTATTTAACTCAGCTTTGCTTTTTAATTAACATTTTAGATTTTTTTTTTAAAGAAAAAAATAAAAGCTTCTAATGTCAGGTTTCCTAGACAAATTACTGTAATTAAAAATACAGACCAAGTCCTCAAACCCAAAGCTTCCTCAAACAGAGATGAACAAAGAATAAAATAAAATGCATTTAAAAAAAAAAAAAAAAAAAAAGAGCTTTCAAAACCACTGGGCAGGATTGACTATGCTGCTCTAAGCAGAGAAATGGCACACAAGGGGGAGGCTGCTGCTCTCCTCCGTTCATGCCAACTGTTTGTTAATGGGTTAGTCCACAGAGAAATCAGCCAAAAAAGCAGATTTAGCACCTCAAGAAATCCCTTGAGCTGCACCAGATCTCAGAGGTCAGAGGTAAGAAACAAACACGGGATTTAAATGCTTGTGTTTCATGTTTTACCCATATCCCATTCATAATTATTTATAGAGAAAAGAAAGGCATCCATATTTCAGTATCTGACATTAGCATAAAACCACCTTGATCTTTAAAGCGAGCAGACAAGAGGTTGCTAACGCTACAACACAAATACTTGGTGTGACCTCCAGAAGGCATCACCAGAAGAGACCACGGCTCCCCTGCCAGCACCCCTCCTGGTCCGTGGCCACTGGAGTTTCCTCAAAACTAAAGTTTATTTGCCCAGATTCTGGTTTCAGTCTCTCTACCAAGCAATAAAACCTGCAGAAGCTTTTTTTGTTGCCAGTATTATATACGTGGCTGAAGCAATGGCACTTTCAGCGGCATCTAACCTGCCAGCCAGCATCGCTGTTTGCCACAGGGAAGGGTGGCAGAAAATAGAAGGATACCAAAACAAAAAAACAACCACACACAAATGCAAGAGGGAGATGGATTGCACACACCCCCCCAAACCCCAAACCAAAAAACCCACAAACAACAAAGCAGCCCCCTGTACAATCTTGTCTCCCCTGTCTTCAGCCAGAGCAAGCGATTTTAAGTACAAGCAAACTACTAGGGCGTTTTCCCCGGAGCACTTTGTACTTCATTCCTAAAATTTAATAATTGATTGCGGGTTACAGTGATGCTCCGCTCGCCACGCCAACTGGCTGGCGCTGCTTAAAGTATCAATGTTAAAAAAAAAAAATAAATAAAAAAAAAATCAAACTGAACACGAACAGTTGGCACCCTCGCACGTCCTTTCTTGCCAAGGACAGAGCAATTACATAAACGGCGTGGAGACCTTTATCAGCCTTTATAATAAAGCAAGGACTAGGTTTCAGGCCTCAATATGAAAGCGGGTTTCTGCGTTTGAAGGTTACGTGTTTGAAGAGACACGCTGCCTGCTGTTACATCTGCTCCATCATCCAGGCAAACGTTTTTCTGTCCCGCCGGTGCTTTCCCACCCTGACCTGCAGCAGTGCCGCTGACCCTACACCAGGGCTGTGCCCGTAGAACGGCCCCTCGACCCAGCAGGCACCCATCTCCCTACCCCAAAGCCTTGTTTGCCCCCAGTCAGCAGGAGTAGGAGGAAAAAAAACCCTCACGCACCCACCATGCAGATCTGCTACCCAGGAGCTCAGGGGTGAATTAAAATGAGAATTAATTCAGTGGATGCACTTGTCTTTAAAATAAATAAATAAATAAATAAATCTCAAAAAAAAAAAAACCCAAAACCCAACCACACAAACAAAACACTTCATTTAATCCTCAGCTAAGAATTTTTTTAAGTAGCTGTATGTAACACCATTTAGTAGTTTTCCATTTTTCTTCCTGTCTTTAAAACACACCTTCACAAGCTGCTGAACATAATGCTTTCTGAACTTAATGAAAACCTCTCTCATGACCCAGGAGCACTCAGTAAATAATTATTAAGCTCTGGAGGTGGCTTTTGCACGAGTGTTGACTCAATAAAATGCCATAAGTTGATCTGCTTGAATGCCCATTTACTTGGGGACACAGCTTGGAAAGCTTGATCACCGCCAGATTAAGGAACAAGGTAAAACTAAAGAGGTTCAATCTAGAAGCTGCAAAGGTCACATTTTACGATCCTTTACTACCATTCCTGTTAAAAGGGAGATGAATAATTGCAAACAGAGTATCCTCAAAGACTCCTATATAATAATCACTATAATGCACCAAGTCTTTTTATGCCTAAACTGAGCCTCCATTAGCCCTGAGCGTTTGTTTGACATGACGTTTCAAAAGGAGATATAGATATATATATATGTTTATAAATATTTTTTTTTTTTTTTAAAAACATGGAGTATTTTATAAGTCTTCCCCTTCCGAAAGTCACCATCATTATCTCAGCTGGTCAGCCACAGCTCCCATGGCTCTGCAGAAGACAGTGGCCAGCTCCCAAGCACGGTATTTTTAACTCCCAGAACACAACCTCCATCACAACAAATCAAACACGCAACCTGCTCGCGGTGCCGTCGCTCCGGGAAAGCGCCACTTACAGACAGAAGCTGTCAAGGGAGCGGGGCACGAACATCTGAACTCTAACAGCTTCCATCTTTCCCCCCCGCCCTTGCGTCCAAGGGCTTTTGCTGAGCACCCTCGGGTGAAAGTCAAGCGGCGTCCCGGCCGACCGTGTCTCTAGGGGTGGCTCCAGATAAGGACCTGGCAACTCCAATCCCCACAGAGCAGTAGCACTGGCAGCGGTGCTCAGCGCCTGCCAGCGCTGCAGACCCGTGCAATCCAGCACCTACCGAGGAGCAAAGAAGGTGGAGTTGAGGCAACCATGCACAAGGTCTTCAGATATCAGGAGAGGACTCCAAAACAGCCCAGAAGTTCCGAGTCAGCACCTCGCTACACCTTGCCTCGCCTGCATGAGGGTATTCCACAAACTCCTGATGGACACGGCCTGGAGCAAGGCGTGGGTCTGCAGCAAGCACAGATAAACACCCGGCTCTACCACGGGGCTGAGCGTGGTCCCGAGACCCACGCCCAGGCGGCTGTAACCATCCTCGGTACCACCCTCCCCATCCCGTGGATGGACAATCCGCTGCAGGTCTGGGAGAAACAGAAGACACGGGTTGGCGTTGAAAGCACTTCTTGCATTCATTAATTAAAAGGGATGTGATCAGGCCATTAATGCCATCAGGAAAGTGGAGAAGGGCTGTCTGTAACAGCACAGTTTTCTCACTACCTTTATCACCAAAAAGACGAAGGGAAAGGGTGGGTGCAAGACAAATTTGTTTTCTGGGTTGTAAGTCCTTCACACTCAAGGTTCACCTAGGCGAACCTCCACCTTGGAACCACTGGAGGTACAGCTCACAAGAGCTACACGAGCATCTAGAGAGGTATGGAGGCTCAATGTGACTGTGTCTACCCCGTTTCCCTAGTTTCACCTCTACTCAAACAGGCTGAATCCCTCAGGCAGAAGGGGAGCAGGCAGGTGAAGATACACACATACACACACACACACACACCTCAAACTCCCAAAAATGTGCCATGGAATTTAAAACGTAGCTGATTGCATTGCCCAATGTTGGTTTGGTACTCTTCCTCAAACTTTCAAAGCCATCACAAAACTTAGAAAAGATATTACCAAAAAAAAAAAAAAAAAAAAAAAAAAAAAAAAAAAAGGCTGGGGGGGGTTTTTTTTTTTTTTTACAACCCA
>NW_009260758.1:4485993-4506988 GCF_000687185.1 Egretta garzetta
TGCAAACCCACAAAAACGCGAAAAAAATAATACAAAAAAAAAAAAAAAAAAAAAAAAAGAAAAAAAAAAAGGCATGAGGTGGATTTGTCTTTTACTTGAAAGCCTGACCTTGTCAAAGGCTTTTTGACACCACATCTATGGGTACTTCCCTCTCTAAAGAGCTCTACACACATCTGCAAAAGAAAAAGCCAGATAGCTAAAACAACCAAAAGGTGATAAAAGAAAAAGCGAGGAGATAACACTCCACTAACAACCTCTGTAGTTTCTGATTTTGTAATACAGAGTTTACCTTCTTTTATCTAGGTAAATAGAGAAGATAACACTGTCGCCCCAAGAGGGAAGATGACGTATGATCACCGCGCTTTTTGATACTTTGCAATTACATAGTGCTCAGATCTGACTCCGTGTCACCTTTCCATCATATCTTGGTTTAGAAATTATCTATCACTTGCACAGTCGTATGGCGAGTTTATTCGCAGAGGCAGCCCTGCGGAAAAAGCGTTCGCAGCTCGTACCCGTCATTCACATGCTGGAGTCCCGCCCAGCCAAAAAGCCACGGCGCTCCTCAAGGCTTACAGTGACCCAGCAATTCCCAGCCTAAACCCTTCCGCTCATCCGAGGTTTTCTGCTTATTGACTCCGCTGTTACAGTACTGCTCAACACCTTCCAAAGATGACGAGGCAGCTCGAAGCCTCGTCTCATGCTGATGACATCCTCGGTCTGGTATGCTGAGAAGACGAGATCTTACGAAGCAAAAGGGAAAGTGTTTATGGAAGATTTGCTTGAAATGATTAAGAACCCCAAACAGCCGTAATGAAAACCACAAAGTGAATTCAGAGCTCAGTATACGATAGGTCGGTGTTATCTGCGTGTAGGGCTTGCTCGTTACAGCGAATACTTCGTGCATGGGAACAAACAACCCCTAACACATTACTGCAATAACTCAAACATGAAAATAATCTTGGACAGATGTTATGCAAACTCTCCCATCGATCTCCAGCCACAGCGCTGGCTGTTCATTACAGAACCTGGTCAGATCAGGGAGTGTCTTCAGCAACTTTTCTATTTAACAAAGCTCCAGCCTGCAGAAACCAATTCCTCAGCATCCACATGTTTTAAACAAACTTCAGTTTGAGAGTCCTTAAGCATTGCTCATCGTTCTTCTACATTTTTGGCTATTTGTGGAAGAGTTATTGGGGCAAAGAGGATTGTTTTACTGTGCAGGCTGAACAGCTTGGGGGTGGGGAGGGAAGCCTTTGCTCAGCAACAAGTTACTTTACCAACCATTTGGATATTCACACGGCAATCGTGATTTGCAATTGCAGGACAGATGTACCCGGCTTGCTGCCTTGGGTATTCACAGCACAGGCAGGACGGTGGGATAAGCTCCAGCCGTCCATGTAAGAAAGCATTAGTGATGTTTATCAACTTGCTAATTGAGGCCAAGCAAAACTACAGTCGTTCACTGGAGGAATTGCCCAATTGCAAACAACTACAGAAGAGATGGCCTTCAATTCCCTTGCTCAGGCCATTCAATGTGACCCACAACATCCCTGACATGGGGTAATCTCAAACCAAGGTTCCTGGAGAAAGCAAAGCCCAGCAGTCCATCAGGCAGTGCTGCTACGCTACCATGGGATCCAGCAGCATCCTCAGCACAGCCACATCCAGCAGTAAGGTCCCTCTGTCCCAAGTACCCATCCCAAATCCCAACCACTCCCAGTACAGGGATTTCCCAAGTTGGGTACAGTTTCTGTGTGCTTACAACCCTGGGGTGTACGCTATGGGTCATGTGGGACCACCCTGGGGGCTGCTCTGCAGCTGCACAGGACGGCTGGGGTAGGTCAGCGGGGGTGTCGATTAGAGGACCTCCTCTCCCCCCATCCAACAGCTGTAGATTCTGGTTTAAGTTCATGACATCTACCTGAACTGCAGTCTTTCACAGAAATATTTACTAGGGAATTGGCATCCCCAGGGACTCTTTTGGCAATTCCCCCTCTGCCCTCATTAAAAAAATTCTGCACCTTCTTCCTAGCCAGAAACTGTTCATGAACACCAGGGAGAGGGAAAAAGGAAAATAATCACTTAAGAGTCACATGTAAATAAAAGAAATACCAAATCAAAGACATGATACGGAATGAAGTCTGATTCAAAAGAACAGGCAAGCAATGTTTAGATGTTCTGATTTCAGAGCGTCAAACTATATACAAAAAGAGCCTCCTTAATCTATTCATAAGTCTTTTCTTAACAACCCATAAATACAGCCCTTCTTAATTTCATTTTTCCATCACCCTTTTGTTCTGCACGTGCCTTATGTTGCATCTAAAAGCATAAACTCTCCTCAAAGAAGAGATGTCAGGAAAAATCCTCAGAAACAACTTTATGCAACCACTTAAATTCTTAAAAATTAATACAGCTGCTGCAGTTCTAAGAAAAGTCTATTTTAAAGTAAAACTATTCAGCGTGCACCATGTTTTGCACTGTTTCATGACAAATGAGACATGCTGTCCATGTAACTTGCTGCAAGAATGCCACTTCTTACTTTTCAAAATACATTACAGCTATTGGCTTATTTTGGAAAACAAAAAAAAGCCACCAACTCAAAACTATTTACAAGCCTTTTTGTTAGACCCTCTTAATCTCTTCTGCACTGCCAGAAGCACAGCACTTCAATGGCTATTTCTGTTCAAAGCTATATTTGTTGTGGAACTGCTGCAAACTCCTGAATCATGTAAACAGAGGCAAGAGCCAAAAAAATGTTTCGCTGGACTTAAAGTTCACATCTGCCTTAGTTACAGACAAAAAAAAAAAAAAAAAAAAAAAAAAAAAAAATAAAGCAAGTGCTCAGTTTATAACCAATAAATTCTGCAAAGGCTACAGTTAATCATGAATTCTTGCAACAGGGTTTTGTTTAATCTGGTTTATTTAGCATTCGTGACCTTGGCAAAGTACTTGGGGGAGCACCCACCATTACTGTGGAGCAGCAATTCACACCTTCTGTTATTTTAGGCTACAGCAGAGGACTACACAGCGCTACATTACTCAACCAGGTTAATAAATTTGCAGCAAAGTCACCTGGAAATGATGTGCAGTTCCAGACTTGCTGGAGCCCAGCAGCCAACAGTACTGCTGTCCCTAAAAAGCCATATTATAACAGCTCAGCCTGGACTTGGTAGCAGCTGGCACGTTTCTGCAAAACAAACGCTTGGCAAACATGCTGCTGGGAGCAAAGTGACCCTCCTGTTTCTTTAGATCCTTGGTTGAGAAAGGGCAGCACTAGAAACCTTCCCCTCACCTCAACCTACCACTTTGGATGCAAACTTCACCTTCTTTTCACTCACCTTCTTCTATTCCTCCTGATCCTCCTCCAGCTGGAAGAATCTCCAATATTCGCAATATGCTGAAAAGTATGAAAAACCCCAAAACAGCAGCAAAAACCCACGCAGGTGCTTGATCCAGCTTCCCACAGATGTCAAAGAGCTACCACTGCACGCAGGGACCAATTCTACAATTCTGTGCCAAAGGCAACTTGGTAGAAGAGATGCTACAGGTATGAGGACTAGCAGCATATTTTTGGATAAGGACATCACAGGTGGATTAAGGAAAAGCAAAAAAGGTTACCCTCATTGTCCACAGGAAAAAAAAAAAAATCTAGATTAAATCGTAGTAGCCTGGTTTTGTCACACAAACATTTGCTGAATTCAGAAATTTAGTAAACACCTGATACTGAGTTGCCAGTATGTGTCTAATACCCTGAAAATATTTTCCACATCCTTTTAGAGAGGCTGCTGCAAAGCCACATCCAGAAACTGCAATTGGTTTTCCAAGTACTCAGGAAAAAAAAGAAAAAAAAATAATAAATCTATCTTTAGCAACCTCCAGAGCAAAACACAGTGATTTGTTATTCTTGTTTTGTTTTTAAAAGCAGATAATAAAATGTCTTGTCCATTTACACTTGCATTATCTACCACTTACAAGTGGTTTAAGACTGTACAAATCAGTCAGGAAGAGTCAAAAGATACTTTACCTTAAAAGCATTAACCTTATATATCGTTAAACTTCTGTGTCCTTTCTCTTCACAGAGCTCTAACCTGGATATACAACCCCTGATCTTAACAGAAGGACATACGTTTGGTTTTGCCTAGAGTTGACATTATAGACTAAAAATTGTATTAAAACCAGTATGAGCCTCTACACACACTCCCGGGTACAGAAAATGAGCATCGCCTGCCAGAATGCCAACATTACTCAGTTAACACTTGCACAGTCAAAGCATTCCTAGTCCTACTCACAAGTTATCAAAAAAAAAAAAAAAAAAAAAAAAAAAAAAAAAAAAAAGAAAGAAAAAACCCCAACCAAACCCAAACCACACAAACCCCATGCCTGGACTAGGGAAAGCCATCTTCTGCAGGATTTCTTCTCTTGCTAGCTGCCAGACATCTCCATGCATACACTAGATGGAGCTTTGTCCCCTGCTTCCCCAGCTGGGGGCTGGCACTGCGGTGGCAGGGACAGGAGGGCAAAGAGGCAGAGGGTGGCCAACCTCACCCCGAAATAGCCAGCGTGCACACCAGGGCTTCAGGGACAGCTCGGTCCAGAGAGAGTATTCAGGCTCTCACTGTACCCTCCCTGGTCCTGCTCCCCTCCGACCCCCATTAATCCCTCCTTTGAGTGCTATTCTGTCAGTTCCAAAAAATCAGAGTTCAACAACCCCAAATCCCAAACCACATTGCAAGTTCTGCCAGCCTTTACCATGGCCACAAGGCAATGCCTTGAGTTCACACCACATTAAAATGACATTGATTTTTCTCCCCTTACAAAGGGACAGCATTTAAACTTATTACCAGATTACACACCTGAAACGCTCACCGGCTTTCCTGGATCCCTCCTTATATTCCCACTTATTTTCTTTCAGCATAAGCTCTTCTATCTTCTCCAGTAACCTGAAACATCTGCGCCTCTGCCAAAACTCCAGACTTGGATCCATTGACACTTTTGGGAAACAGCTCATTGATTAGAGCAAATTCCCCTTGACTTGTACCTGCTGGATTTGGTCTGTGTTGTTTCAGAACATAGCTCAGGAGAACCAGCTCATCCTTCTGGTGAGCTGCCACAGCTCCTTTAGGACCTTTCAAAGCACAACAGGATATGGTCCATCATCGGTATTTCTATGATTAATTTAAACTCAATGGGACAGAGAAGAGCCCAGGGGAGTGAGTCACTCCCAGTGGCACAAGTGGCCAGCACTGCAACGCAAGCGTAAAAAGCAGCAGCCTCAGGCTGTATCAGACAAGGTAATACCAGGGAGGATGGAGAAGCCCTAGAGTCCACAGAACAAGACATCTGTGCGAGACCTCGTGGGCAAGAGCTCCACGAAAAGTAAAGTGACAGGAGAAAAAAAAAAAGAGCCCACTTTATAGGGGGAAGCTAAAGAGAACTTTGGCATTTTAATCTCACAAAATGGAGGTTGACGGGGATGAGTGTTGCTGTCTATAAATACAGCAGAGAAACAAACACCCAGGAGAGAACAACCCTGGCATTGCACCAAGTGATATGAACCAGCTATGAACAAGATTAAACTGGTACCAACAGTCTCATTCTGAGAAGTCCAGTCATGAAACCATTTCCAACTGGAGGACTGGTGAAGGAACAACTTGCTTCTTTTCAGATAAAGACTTATTGCTTAATCAAAGCAGGTCACTGTGGAACAAAGCAGCCAGTAACAAATTACGGGCCACAGAAGATGCCCTCCAGCCAAAGGCTCCAACAGGACAGATGCAGGACAAAGCAAATTCTTTGCCAGAGCATACGGTTCCCCAGTAGCACTGGAATATAGTATTGCACAACACAGAAGCTGTTGCCTTCACATGTATCAGCACAGCCAAACGCAATCCTTCTGGAAGGTGAGCATGCTAGCTTGAACAGGCTTCTCAGCAGGTCCCACCAAAACAAAGATGCTCTTCTAGAGCTACTAGCCCATCCAGACCCTAACAAGACATTCCTTGTATCATCTGGTGTGCTGGGTCAGCTGGAAAGCAAGGGTCAGCATTCATCGTGCTGCAATTTCTTGGACGTCCTCTCACTCTCCTCACCCCCACCTCTGAGGATGCCATTGCCCGTATCCTCTCCTATGTTAGCCCAGCTGAGTAAGCCAGAGTTCAGAAGTGTTGACCTGAAGGAGTAAATAATAGCTTAAAAATGCAACCCCTCCTTTCTAACTAATTTAGAAATAACTCGAGTGCCTACGTCACCACTTAGCAAGTAAGTGACTACAGTTTAGCTGACCCCACCTTTTGTGTCTGGCTGCTACGCTGTTCCCCAGATTTCTGCACTGAACCACGCGGAGTCCAGAGCTTCCTTAATTTAGGGCAGGCACATGTTCAAGTGGAGTAAGTCAATGAACAAGACTAACTTCAAGTACCAACATTAGGAAAAGGTCTGAAAATAGTCTCCAAATAAAGGCCATTTTTGTCATGCAAAAGTTCCTTCAAGTCAGTATTTCTTAAATAGGCAAACGCTCCCATCAAGCAGTACAAATAACTGACATAATAGCGCAAAAACAAAGCTAGAGTTAGAAAACTGTGGGAGCAGGTGATGAAAAGGAGAAGCTGTTACTCATTCACATCAGAACGATCAGCCTATGTCCCTACTTTCTTTCTGTTGACCACACCGTGTTATTCAGTTTAACTAGCCTGCAGAGTCAGTGTCAAGAAGTTTTGCCTATATCAAATGTTCAAGGTGGTCACCAGTTTTAAGCAAAAATATCTGCTTCTTTATTCAGTTGAGGGACAAAATAAAAATAGGAAAATAAAAGGCACACCTACCATACTGCCTTCTCCTAGAAGGCAATGGCTTCCTGACCAGCCTGGGGGTACCTATAACAGTCCAGACTGGACAGCCAAAACTGGTCAGTTGATTTATTTTTTCAGGTTGATATGTTTATAACTTACGGCAGACTTTGACAGAGGAAGAAAACTCACATTCCCTTCCAGGGAGTTTGCTTTGCAAGAACTAGGCCAACTTACCTTCAAGAGTCTTAACACCACACCTTCATTTGCCCACTACTTTCTGCCATCCTGGAAAGCTGGAGCTCTCATGCTTTAAACTACCAGGGTATATAGGTTAATCTATACAAGATCACCTGCCTTTCTTCTCCCAGTCGAAAAATTAGGGGTCCCCTCCAACACAAACCTAAAACCAAGGAATACCTACTACAGAAAGATACAACTTAAAGTAGACAGAAGGCACGCAGAGGAAGAGATTTAACCCAGAGCAGACTTAAGAGGGACACCATTCAAAGACAAGCCAGCAGCTGAAGGGTCCAACAGCCACACCTCATCTGACAAAGATGCCAGCACCTGTAATGACTTGCAACACAAGGCTTTTGAGGAGAACCTCTTAAGAGACTTACCTGGGGGGACACAGCCTGGGCAGTAAAGCCAGGGCTTGAAACCACATTTCTACATCCCAGTATCATCCGTCCCCTGCAGCCAGCAGTCATGCGTCTTCCATTATCCTACCTAGCACTGACAAGCAACACAAGGCAAAACTGACAGTGAACCTGCCAGGCTCTTGCAACAGCTACTCACAAGTTTAGCAGAGAAGCTGCCTTTCAGTCCATTACACCAGCGTAAAAAAACTCAAACCCTTTGCATCCCGCTACTGTTCAACATCCTGGACTTGCCACCCAAAATTTCCACTGAAGTTCAAAATCGGAGCAGACTGACAACACCTTCACTAGCCATGTTATTTCCAGCCTGGGAACAAAGAGCTTCAGCCTCCAGTGCTCTTTTAATGCAGTCTAATTTATTCTGAAAATAGTAATAATTAAGCAGCACACAAAACCAAAGTATGCAACCTGAAAAACATCCTCCTGTCTGGCAGAGCAAGTGCCTTCTAAAGACACTTGCATTAGCTCATGCTGCTAAAATTGTTTTTTAAAAAATAATTAGGGGAAAGCAGAGACGATCTACAAAATAAACAATAATGTTAAGCTGAAAATGTTACATTGAAGAAAAATAATAATCAAATGCATTAGTAATACAATTCAGTCCATACATAGGTTGTTTGAAACTGAAGTCTGTAATATTTGAATGCTTACATAGGAGTTTTTAAAAATCCAGCAAATGTTTAATACTACTAAAAAGCCAGCACGTTAAATCTTTCCTGACTGGGATTCAAAAATTCCCTGAAACAAGAACAAAAGCGCCCTAGGCAAAAGAAAGAAAGAAAAAAGTTTTAAAAATCCACCACCCATCCCACCACACGCCTCTGCAGAACCAGCACCAGGTAAACTGGGGATTGCAAAGGCAGCCAGAATAATGCAGTTCCCAGGCCAAAGGGGTTTGCTTTTCAAACAGGTCCAAGACCTTGGTACTGCAGAAAAGGACTGCAGATGAAACATTAGCAAGGGCCAGCACAGGAGGCACTTTCATATCAGTAGTCTTACAAGCAATAAAAACCTGTTATTACTTCAGGTAAGTTGTATCCTTCCTTATATTTAAGGAAAACCTCAATATACTACCATAAAAAGGGTCAATAAAAGGCACTGTGATTCCAGTGCATTCAGAAGGTCACAGTCTGAGAGGTGAGAAGCTCCTCTCCATGCCCACATGCAAGTAACAGACTGAAGTTGGTAGGAATGGTCTGATTCACTTCTAGGAGAAGACCACGGCACTTCCAACACAGCCTAAAGAAAATAAACCAAGAGTAGTGTCCTCAAAACAAAACCAAGCCACAGAAATCCCCAAACCACTCACTGAACCCTGGCAACTCCTAACGTATTACTGTAAGGACTTATTACTACAGGGATAACTCATGGATAAGACCCATTCTGCAACATCCTTCCCCTGTGCTGATACTCACCCCCTAATCTTGGGTAACAGGTACGTGGAGACCATGCTGCAGAAAACCTGAAGAAGTCAGTTTTGTTTGAAATGGGCCAGTATGTTCTAGATTTAGCTGCAACAGCTTAAAACCCAGTTTCTAACTGATTTTTCGTTTTCTCACTGCATTATTCAACAGCGGCATCATTTTATCAGCTGTGCAAGAAGCAATATCCAAGAGCTTTTCTGTAATAACGTTTTCCATCGTAACTAGAGCAGCAAAACAAAAATTGGTATTGGCAGAAAATTGCTAAAGTTTCTATACCAAATCAGTTTTCATCATTTCATTTGAGCTTAAGTGCTATATAATTCTTTGGAACTAATAAATCAAATATGCAAATTAAGGTGGGACCCACCCTGCATGCATTTTTGCATTGGTTAACATTTCACACGCACAAAAATTTAAACAGTGTACTTCCAGCCAGAATTGCTAAATCATATACTTCCCTCATTCCAGTTAAAAAGGTGAAAATAACCATTTCCAATATGGCTGGGAACTTACAGATGCATGGGAAGAAGATGAGGAAATAAAAAACCCCAAAGTACCTACAGAACATAGATTTAAAACTGCATTTCTGCATAGCAATAAAACAACATGCTGCTTGGACACATCCTTCCATTCCTATTTAACATAATGGTGCTATGAATTACTGCCAAAGTAAACTTCACAAATTTGTTTGCCACGGAGGAAAATCAAGCAAACTGAAGTTCACAGAATCACAGAATCCCTTTCCAAGAGCGTGAAGGTCTCTTTGTTCCCTTTAGTTAATGCCAGGTCATTTCAAACTTTTATGCCTACGTATTTTATTGTGTTTGCAAAACCTTTATTAAAAAACTGTAAGATTACAAATTGAAAAACCCCACTCCTAAAAATCAAAAGCCCTGCTAAACGTCCTGCGTAAATAGATCACCAAGTGCAACATTTTTCCTATCAGTCTACTCCCAAAAACTTGGCATCTGAAAGCAAAATATTATTTCACGTAGCGAAGAAAGAAGGTATGTTTTTTGAGAAAATGTTTGCATAAAATCCAGGAAAAAGATATATTTACATTTTTAATAAAAACAAAACACAAATTACTTATTCTACACTCTTAAATGGCAGTTTCTGACCATTAACAACCATAAATATAGATAAGACCTTTTATTCAACTGTCATGCTAAATTTCAAGTTTCTGTAAGCAGCCCGATAAAGCAGCCCAATTATTCCTCCCTTGCTTATCTGTTATCGAAAAACCACAGACAATATCATTTCAGACACTAGAAAAATACTTGGAACTTTCTACACCATGGCTCAGGCGCCCCAGATCTCTATGCACAAACAAGAGTTCTCCTTCTCCATCCCTGCTTTCTATTTAGGTCTTCTCCGTTTCCATGGTTTTAAGTCCCTATCTTCAGCACACAGACATCTAAGCAAACAGCGATTTCTGAAAGTTACTTCAGAAAGTTTGCGTTACTTATTCAAGATACTTCTCGTGGTATTTGTCCTAGTAGCCTTAGGATTTGAACTCAAATTGCAAGGTCAGGCTCTTAACTACTGCAAGGATTGGGGAGAAAAAGACGCTGACTTCAATGAGATTATTAGACAGCAAACTTTCACTAAGCGTTTAATTACAATATTAAATTCAAGCATACATTCAGCGCATCGTAACCAAATTTAGCTGGGGCATGGTCCCAAACCCAAAGCCATCAATAGGCGTATTTCATTCTTACTTCCCACGGACTGATGCTCTTTTGGCACAGTCGGTATTTGGCTACGGCATTTTCAGCTGAAAACTCAGCTGCCCTTACTGCATCTGAGGGAACTGCACCGCAAGAACGGCGACACAAGGCAGCGCCAAGCCCACCGCGCACGGCATCGGTCCTGCGCTCCGCGGCGTTTGCCACCGAGCGAACCGTGAACCAGCTGGCTGAACATGAAAGCGCATACAAAGGTCTTGTGCACGCTTGTTAGGCTCTTCCATAGAAGAAAAAGAAATGAGCAAGGAAATATTTACCATCTATGCGTGGGGTTTGTAGTTCTAAGTCAGACAATTTCTTAATTTTATTCCTACCTGAGGCAGGAGGAGAGGGGGTAGCAGAAAAAAAATCCTACAACACTGCTCATTCTCCAACTCCTGCAAGCCAGCTGCGGGAGCTGACGTGCAAACGCAACCCCGTGCTGGCACCAGAAGCGACAATTGCTCTGTACAGCTCTGCTGCAGCTTAGAGAAGAAAAAGGACCGAGAACTTACCCAGGGGATTCATTCTTTCTCTTTTCGATCCAGCAAGGCAAGAGCTCACCGGGAACTGCGCTCCTGATGGCCACAAAACCAAGACTAGACAAAAAGGTTTTAGTAAGCACCAGCTTCCAGAAACTGCACTTCCACTCCTACCATCCACCTCCTAACCCCGCCGCTGCATTTGTGGCTGCCTTTGTTAGAAACACTTCTGCAAATGAAAACAGATGAGTAACTACTGCTGCTTTAGCAAACTCCCAAGCCCATGGTCACTAATAATAGCTTTGTTCCTTTTATTACTAAACAAAACCAAAAAAAAAAAAAGTTTAAATGCTTGTATAAAATGCACATTGCTGAATGTTTTCTTTCATTGATGCAGTGCCGTTTCCCATACGAGCTTAGGCCCACGTCTCTCGAACAATTTATGTGGATCAACACAATGCGGCGCAATCTCAGGGTTGCTGAAGGGGTATCCCTTGCAAAAAAATAAAAATAATCGGGGTTTGTGCTCCTGCGCTTTGGCTATTAAGAGATCAATTAAAAAAAAAAAAAAAAAAAAAAACCTGAACAGAGACATTCCCACTTTTTGCACAAACTTAAATCCAAATGCAGATCTGAGCTCTCTGGTATGCGACATCCCGGAGCTTATGAATTCAGAAAGGCAAAGGTGCTTTGGCAAGCGGAGCAACCGGCTCCCCGCCAGCACACCGGCACGCTGCCGCCAGCTCCCACCCCGCTCCCAGGGCAAACAGGCAGAACGGGAGGGAACAGGCAGCGTGCGGGGAAGAGAAAGTGGAGAAGGGCAACACAAGAGGAAGAAAACGGAAAGGGTGCGAAGCCATTGCTGTGAAATGAGAGTGGTCGGAAGACGGCAAGAAAGCCGTCCCTTGCACAAACCCCAGACTGGTTCACCACTGGTAAGAAAAAACATGGAAAAAAATACTTTTGTTAAGAAATTCTGATTTTTTCCCTAGAATCAGATCAATTACAGGCACTCCTAAAAGCAACAGAAACAACTGGCTCGCGAATCACCCCTTTGTATCAGAAAGTCTGCCATGCTTCCACCTGATGGCTCCTTATGCTACACACCCCAATTTGGCACAGGATCTGCCACAGCCTCCTACTCCTCCCACCACCCAGGCCGGCGCCGTGGCCGAGCAGAGGCTGTGCCTCTCACCATCCCTGGCCTGGCGGGCAGGTTTTCACGCCGATCTCGGACCAAACCGTAGCACTGCCAAAGCTCAGGGCCTCCATTACCCTGCATGATGTTCCTGGGAAATGATTCAAAACCTCCAGGCTTTGGCCAGCCATGCTGGAAGGTGAGTAGGCATCAAGAAAAAAAAAAAAGAAGAAAAAGAAAAAATATATTGAATTTTAAGTCAGGCCACAGTGGTTTTATACAGTTAAGATCCTGAAACTTCCAGCGTTTTTTAACTTATTAATTTCTATTATTGGGATGACTGTTGCTGAATAAATAAACCCCAAGCACCGCATGGCAAGTGGGGTTTTTTTACAGGAAGTAACCAAGCCAGAAGCAGCGCAAGCATCCTCTTGTTCTTCTGAGAGCCTTTTTCTTTTCTTCTTTTTTTTTTAGTTTATTTGAACAATGGCACCATGAAACAGCTTACAATAATGACTGTTACAAAATAGGAAGCTGAATTATTAGGCAAGCTTCATCTGCGTAACTCAATCAGCCTAGGGAGGATATGACAGGCACGACAAAGACAAAGGACTGGACTCTGTGACCCCAGGCATCTCTTTCGGGACTCAGTTTCTGCAGCCGAGTTACTTCAGAGCTGACATTTGCTTTTGCTGGTTTAGGAGATGCACCATTCCTGTAACCGCAGCAGCGAAGCACACGCGCTTCCCAAGAAAGGGGATCACCAAGGGTGCATGCAGGAAGCAAACACTTTAGAGAGGTTGTGATGAAAACTTTACGTGAAAATAAGTTTCAAAATGGAAAAGCGAAAAACGAAAACAAAAAAAACTTTTTAGCATACAAGAGGTACGCAGAGCAGGACAGGTAAATCACGAGTTTGTCTTTAGGCAAGTAGCCAAGCACAAGTTTTGCAAACCAACAAAAAGTAACTGTTAAAAGTGGTCTTTAAGTAGCACCAACAGTACTTTGATTGCAAGCTTCAAAGGCACAGAATTCCTACAAGCTTGCCGAGAGCATCGCTGGGACCAGCTCTGGGGCGATACACTTTGGACTACACGTCCAGTAACCAAAGGCAGACACCCACCATCCTGTCATTACAATAACCCTAGTGAAACTATGAAAATCAGGTCTAAGTGCTCGTCTGAGCAATACTTCTGTAGATAACAGCAACACAAGTGACTGAGCAGCAGCAATACAGGAACCTGTAAGTGAATCATTAACGAGCAATGATTTCTCCATTACTCACCGTGGATATAGCTACTGCAGGTAAGATTTGTTTCTAAAAAAAGGGAACAGCCAGCAACATGAGTACTAACACATTCATCAAAGCTCAACACAACGTAGAAAGGAAAGAGGAAGACACGGCTACCGGTCAGCCTTTTTCCAAGAGAGCCGTTCATTGAGGAAGGCTCCGTGGAGCAGAGCAGCAGCGCTGGGAACAGCATCGCACACCGTCTCCTTCCACCGGGGTCGTGTTCAGGGGCTCAGGTCAACTGGTTGTTGATTTTGCATTACACCAAGAAATTATTAACTCATTCTACAAAAGCTATAGATCTGTCAGACTAGCGATACAGATCGATAGCCAACAACCTAAATGGCAACAGTTTGACCTCTAGGCAAGGGTATCCATACCCCTTTACACGCATTCTACAGTAAATACTCCTAGTACATTTTCTCCAAGCTGTGGAGTCTATGCTACTGAAAATAAGCAACAGGAGAACCGAGCTGACATTCTCAGCCAATCTTTAGGCAAGATTAGCAAGCAATTAAAGCTGTTGCATGAGGAATTTTAAGTGCTCTACGACTTCATGCCAAACAAGAGTTAGTCAAGCATGGAATTTATTTTTTACAATTCTGTTCTATACAGAAGACAAATTTAAAGGAAAGATTTTTTGAAGCAAGGATTCAACCAATTACCAAAACATCTATTATAGCTTAAGTACTAATATATGCTGAAAGAAATTCTGCATCCAGAAAGGACACGCACAGCATTCTGATTGCTTTCTACCAAAATGTCACAGTTGATGTATTCCTACAAAACATTTCAATTCCAACCAAACTGGGGGGGTGTGGGGGGGTGTGGTGTGTGTGTGTTAATCATTTTTTTATTGTTTTGTTGGCAAATTAACAGTTATGTTAATTGCACCCCAGCCAGTTCAGGTGCAGCACAGCCAGGAACACTTAAAGCCCCAAACCAAATCTCAGCCCCAAAAGCAAATGAGTGCTTCCCCACTGATTGCCTACAACCAGATCCACCAGGACAGGTAGCAGAGAACGCTGCTTTTGTCCCAAGAGTTGATCATTTAGTCCCAGCTACACCTCTTTATCAAGCTGCTGGGAAAATTAAACAGAATAACAGAGAAAGCCATACATTTCATGAGGCTAAGGGTTACAACAAGAGGAGAAGCTTGGTTTCAAGAACAGCGGCAAATAAAGTAGGTTTTGTAAACTGTCAGCCACAGCAACAATTGCACATCTTGCATGGAATTGATAATATGGGTGGAAATTAATTATTTTCATAAACACACCAACTGGAGCAGAAAAAATCGTCACAATGAACAAAGCGAGTAAAAAGTTAAATAAGGCAACTGAAGCCTGAGCTACAGTTTCAGACTGATCTGCGCTTTGTATAAAGAACGCTCTACTTGGAGATTAGGGGTGAGAAGTAAGAACTCATTAGCTCTTCTTCAGGGTTCATGATTCAAATCTGACAAAACACACACTTCAGTGTTTCCAAGCTTAAAGAAAATTCCAGCAGGGTCATAGAAGATGCTATTTATAGCTGGCTTAATCTCTGTGCACTCAAACACAGCTTTTGTACATACACATATTTTGTTAGCACTTACAGGAAAAAAAAAAAATCTCTGTTACTGAAAACTTAATCATCCACAAGTTCTGAAAATGCAAATGAGTTTTTCCTCTTCATATTAGCTGCTCCTGACTGAACTGCACTGAAAAAATCAGCCTATAGTTTTTCCAGCCAAAATTGTTACTGGGAAAAATGGGTCCTGGAATATGTTCAGTGACAAAACTGAGAAAGAAGAGTGTGGAAAGTTACCAGCAATTAATTTCTTCAATAGGAAACAAACTCTTCCCACCCTCAATGTACCTATCAGTACAGCTAAGACTGTTCTGAAACCTGGAACATACAGGCAGTGAAACGCATTGGGAAATGCCTGGCACTGGCCACTGGAAGGAAAGCCAACAGCCCCCCAGCCCTGGTCCTTAAGGTCATTCCACAAACATAAGCACTGCTAAGCCCCTCTGACAAGAAGAAAATACATTAGAAATCAATGGTCTTCTGCTCTGTCTTGGTTCTTGACGGGCTGCTCACTGCAAAGATCATTTAGGTCTGGGGCTGTTAGTAAGAGGGCAAAAAAAGCAGGTCAGATGCTGGTGTAATCTACACCAGGACTGGGGAGAGGCGATGGGACGGCTCCCATTCCAGCCAAGCAATGCCTCAACCAAACTGAGTGACTTCTCCAGTGAGATGGCTGGCTCAGCAGACAGAACCAGAGAGCAGCGATCACCGTCTACATGACTACAAGATGCAAGGAAATCTGGACTGCCTGCCTGGCTCTGCAGGCAGTAGTCAGCAGGTCAACCCATGCTGGATGGGTTGGTTAACAGTAGCCCTCCTTGGGGGGGGTCAACACAGGATCAACGCTATTCAACATTTTGATCAGTGATTCTTGGGAGATAAGCAAAGCTTGATTAGACAAGGCTGCTTAGATCCTTGCCCAACTTCAAACTTAGACATTGAGCCAAGGGGTTGGACCAGATGACCGTCGGGAGTCCCTTCCAACCCAAACTATTTTTGGTCCAGAAACGCTGAAGTTTAGTCTTTGTCTCTTAAATGACTTCTCATATACTTAAAAATACCTTATTCATCCAAGTAAGAAAGGTTTCAGCCATGGCAGATGGATCAAGAACGATGTGGCCCGGGTACTGCATCACCCCTTGGAAAGATACACAAGAGCATCTATAGTTGCAACAAGACTCTTCAGTAACTGCTCTGTGCAGTCATTAACTCACAGGGCCCTTGTTGTTACATTCTTTATTAATCCGTATAAGTAAGTTTGTTGACCTACTGTAGTTTTAAGGGATTCAGAGGTTGAATGCTCCTACCAGCCAAACTCTTTTAATGGAATTAAATAGAGATATCATGTAAGCTTTTAATAATGTTGACAACTACTAAAATTCAGTTAGCTGAGCCAACACGAACCCTTTCATGCGTTCTCCTCTCCCCATCGAGTATGCAAAGCACAGAACACCATGTGGAGACGGCAAATTTCCCTCACTGCCTTCTTAAAATACTAACGGAATCAAATCTGACTGTGAGGGAACGGTGAGCAGCTAAACCTCCCTCCTTCCCCCAAAACAACATTCTGGTGAGTCAGCCCTCAGCATTTTTCCTGCTCAAATCCAACACGTGCACGCACACAGGTTGTTTAGCATACTGCTATTCTGCAACAGTGCCAGTGCCCAGGATCACTTTTTATTACCTTTAAGCAAGTTTAGGAAAAGATTATAGGTTGGAGGAGCATGCTAGAGCATCTTCTTTACCAAACACTACTATCCATGACAACTCCGCATTACTGACACGCTGCATTTAAGGCTTTGAGTGAATAGCTATTCAGCAATGAAAAAGAGAAGTACTTTACCAATGTACATGCATTGGAAAAAACTAAGCAGAATCACAGTGTCTCCTCGTTAGTTTTCTGTAAGTGACAGAAATCTTCTAGCAGTCATAATTCATAACCAGTCGTCATTTCTCTTAAGGTATGCCTCAAGGAAACTTGATGTACGTCCAAACTTCTGCAAGCTTGCTGCTTTCTGTTGGATGCATCTTTCATTTTCCCTAAGAGCGCAAATCATGTTCTGGAAAGGCTACAGCATGCCAGGGATACTTAAAATAGAAAAGCCTGTAGCTGGTGATACTGCAAATATAAATACAGCTATTGGTATAGCGGTGGGAGTAATAGCAGTGACAGGGACCCAGAGCAGCCCCGTGGTCAAACTGCACTGGCAAGCTGCCGACGGCTCCCTAAGACCCAAGCAGAAGAAAGGGAACGGGCGTCCAACAGGCTGAATGGGCACAACGCAAACAAAATGAGTTGCAGCAAGCAAATCCACAGCACAATTCTAACCCTTGAGCCTCAGTGTTACTAAATTTAGGAGTTTCAGTGCTGGAAGGGAGGTAAGAGAGCTACAAAAGTGCTTTAGTAAGGCAACAGAGAACGAGCCGATTGCAAATCTGTGCAATTTTGGCCTTGCTTAAGATAGGGAAAAAAAAAAAAAGCAAAAAAAAAAAAAACATTTGCAGTTGGCAGCTGGGGCATCGTGTCTAACTGCCACTGTTGCATGGCCAGGGAAATGACAGCCATGGCTTTCTGTAACAGCAGACTTTAGAGAAAGACATATACACATCAAACCAAGAACCTCAGGAAAAAAAAAAAAGCTGGACTGAGAAAGGCTTAGCCACCAAACTAGCAAAGCCTACGAGCTTTAAAGTCTGCTTAAAAATATTAGATTTCAAAGTTATCAAAGCACACCACCAGTTAGGACTGTGTCCAAGTCTAATATAATAATGTCATGTTTATTTTTGTCCCTGACTCCAGACTAGGTGCTCCAGCTATATTTGTGCTTCTTGTAGCATTTTAAAGGAAAGACACACACACTGGCTGAGCGGAGTAGTAGAGCGTGTATTAGATAATCTATTTCAGAGAGCAGCCTTGGTGCATCACCAAGTTAATAAGCAGTTTCAGGTCAACAGAAAGACCAAAGCATGTACTGAGAAATACTTTTCTAAACATTTTTACATAACTGTTTCTACTGGACTAAGAACAAACAATATTTCGTCAATTTTAAGAGTAATTCAAGTGAGCCTTATTTGGTAAGCTACAAGAAAACATTCTTTCCAAAACTTCATCTAAAAGGTGACTAAGCCTTTAGACATGCAATGACCCAGACAGTGGTCAGAGCCCCTTGAGCACACATACAGTCCATCTGGCAGTGTCCTTCAAGCCACCGGGCACTGCAGCACATGCATCCTCAAGCCCTCCCAACACTTCTGAAGAAAACATTCACAATATCTCTGGTTATTACCCAGCACATCGCACAGAGTGATGGTGGGTAGAGGGGAGACACCGGTGTCCCAGCACTTGCCTTCGGTTGCATTGCTGTCAACTAGAACGCAAGTATTAATTGCTATGTAAAAAACCAGAGACAAGACAGAAAGGCCTAGGACAGAGATAATAATTAATGCCTAAATGTTGGAAAATAAAGAATGGATAACTTCAGTTTAGCTGCTTGATCTCTACTTAGGGTGCACTGTCACACAAAATACCTAGCTTCCAGCATCCTTCTTGCAACCAACACACTCTTCGAAACAGAAGGATGTTCACCATGTTATTACCAAGGGTTCAGATTTCAGGTAGAAACAAAAGTTGAACTTCTTGCTGAAGACAGAAAAGATGGCTCCCTGAGGCTGGCTATTCCTGTGACACCTTCCAGCAGCAGCAGTCTAGCTTTAGGGATAATTAAAGTCTTGCTCTAGCACTCGGAGGGGGAGTCATCCATTTTAACACTACCTCAGGCAGGCAAAGTCAGACCTGGAGTAAATCTGCTCTTTGTAACAAATAAAAACACTGTGTTACTGAAGCTCATTTAAATGGTCAAACAGACTAAAAATGGGTAAAGAAATAAATCCTGTGCAAGTAATTGGGTTTACTTCTTAGTCTTTCCAGGAAGAAATAAGCCCAAATTCAAAGTATTCTGAAAAGAAGCCTAGCTAATGGTTTGGGACAAACAAGTCAGCTTCACATTTGGTGAAGTAACATTATAGCCGGAAGACCCAAGAGAAGAGGTCTGCTCCTGGCAGGAGCCACCAGAAATCGCCGCAGGAGACGTCTGCTGCACTTGTTTTCAATGATGCCTGAGATGCAGAAATAGTCCCTTTCTAGCTTCTGTGTCCACCCTGTCCTCCAACGTAAGGCTAAGCATTTGGTCTGCAGAAGCTTCTTGAGACACCCCATGCAGGAGGGGGGGGCCACGATTCAGCCCTTCCAGGTCCAGTACTCCCACCGGTGCTCAACCTAGGTGCCACCAACACTTTGTGCTTCTAGAGGCCTTCAGGAAAAGCCACCACCAACACACAAAGATGGCAGGTTGGCTACATCTACAGGTTTAGCAGACAGACCTTAGTCACCATCTTTGTCCATTTTGGAAAAGTCAGTGTGACTGGTCTTGGATAGAAGCCCCCACTTCTCTCACCCCCTTCCTAAGTCAGGCTACAAGCTTCAAGACAGAAAGTTGCCTGCCCTTCTCTCTCCTTCCCTTTTCTTTTTCCAGCTTGGACTTTCTTACCCCTCATCCCAAACTTAGGATGGCAGGCTGCAGGTAACATGAGCTGGACTCTGGCATCCACACAGCAAAGCCATTGCATAAAAGGTCGTGGGACAGAACTCAACAGAGACTTAAAGCAGATGGCCCAGACCACCCTGGGTCAACCTTAACAGTGTTCAATACAGCTCCTTTGCCTTCCCTAAACACAAAAGAAACGAGGACAGATGACTGCGGGATGCACTGACAAAGTACTTGCTAAGAGCAGCTGATGAACAAATCCATTCACTTGAAACTTCAGAAGTTATATTCTTGTAATAACAAAAAGCAATATTCTTGCTGCCATGATGAGCACAGGATATGAGCAATTCAAGAGCTTACAAGGAGACTAGTTCATTAGATCAACAGAAACACTTTGGGGAGGGGAAGGAATGTAAGCTTTTTGTAGAAAAATTCTTCATTAGGCTTCCAGGTGCTCACACCTAGCACTGCTCAGAGCACCACCAAGCTCCAAAATACACCTTTTTTGGTTTTGTCTCACACAAGACAGTAGCAGGGCAAGAAGAAAAAAAGGGCACTGGACAAAGCCATTTCTCTCCTGTAAGATCAGCACAATTGTATTCCAGGTCTACCAGTTCCAGCACCTACATTCTCACGTGATTAAAGAAAACTACCAAACTATAAGAAAACGCTTGCTTAATGGTTGACGAAATCTGAAATACCATGAAGTGCACTGCTGTTCCAATGGCATGCCAACAGATGGATCAGCATTAGCAACGCAGAGATTTTTCACATGCTGTTGGTTGCATAAACCAAGGAAAATGCTGCTATTGTGAACAATTGAGATTTCTTAAGAACTAATAATTTAACCATAAAAGCATTAATTGATTCCTTTTCGCTACATTTTGCAGAAGCCCAGTTCTTAGATGCAAAGCCAACTCCACTTAAATTTGATTAGCTTGGGGGAAGAGGGGGGCAGGGAGATGGGAAATAATTAGTCATTTATGAGCAGAAAAGAAAAAACCCTAACCAAATCAAGCCATTACTTCCAATTCAGTTGACAAGTTTTCCTTTACTGTATGACGCTAAATCGAGTCACCACATCTGAATTCCTCCCCTTCCATGACAGGGGCTAACACCACCACCGTCATGCAGTACAGCCTTCACCCCGAGTTCTAGTTACCCCACTACCAGCCACAGAAGCAAACAGTTCTGAGTAAACAGCCAGAAGTAAATCACAGTGAGATGGTAAGCTACAAAGCTCACATTATGGCTGGTTTGGGTCGTGGACATAAGGATTAACAGATAGTCAAACAGAGGATAAAAAAGGCAAAAAAAAAAAAAAAAAAAAAAAAGGACAAAACCATCCCACCCCCCCTCCTGAACGCAAA
>NW_009260758.1:4507109-4509079 GCF_000687185.1 Egretta garzetta
TAAAAAAAAAAAAAAAAAAGAAAAAAAAAAAAAAAAAAAAAAAAAAAAAAAAAAAAAAGGTCAGAACCATTCCTCACCCCCTCCTGAATGCAAAGCAAACTCATGTCCTGCCACAAGTGCATGCTCCCCATCCTAGACTGGTCTCAGAAGTGGCCAGTTGGCAAAATCCTTACAGGTTCTACTTGTGATGTTAACAAAAAGTCCTCGATACAGAAGGCAGCCTCTCCTTGTCCTAAAAAAATCTGAATTTGTAACTATTACTGCCATTCTTTGTTTCTGTATTACTTACTTTCCTACCCTTTGCACCCCAAATTAAGTTCACAAAACAAGAGTTCTGAGGCTCATCCTTGGGTTTGTGCTGTACAAAACACTATGAAGTAGGGAGGTGTAGCTGGGATTCCTTTACACTATGAAACTATTAAAACAAAAAAAAACCATGATCTGGCTATCAGGCATGAAGCTACAGAAATTCCATTTAGTCTTCAATGGTACAGGGAGGGGATAGAGGGGAGAATAAAGTGGAAGACCACAAAAGAAAGGATGTAGTACAAGAGGCCTTCTCCTTTAGGAGAAAGAGGCACAGGAAAATGCAAGGGGAACAAAACAAACCAGAGATGCAGAGAAGCAGCTCCCAGGACAACAGTCGGCATGCAAGAACAGCCCCGAGGGATGCGGCACACGTGGAGACCGCAGCACGAGAGAGGTAGGAGCCAGGTAACAGGGCATGGCAGATACGCGACAAGGAAAGATGGGGCCAGAAGACAGTGTGGAGAGAGTGACCGAGTATCAGCGTAGTAGGGATGGAGGAATACTTGAATAACTGTCTGGGTGCATATGGAGAAAGACAGATGAGACAAGAGATGCATATTTATGGGTACAAGAACAACAACATCAGCTCTTAAAAAAAAAAAAAAAAGGGGGGGGGTGAGGGGCAGGAAGGGAAGAAGTAGCTCATTTGCCAGGTTACAGCGGTAGCAACAGGGGAGACACCAAGCAGCTCCCGAAAGTTGTTTTATATCATGAAAATTTAGTTGCTGATTTTCACTGTGAGTGAAGCTTTTGTCCACATATTCTAAATGAAGTGGGTGGGAAAGGACAAAGCAGCGTAGAAAGGAAAGAATCGATCCTAACTACTATCCAATTGTTGTTTTAAGTCCTTTTGGGGTATCTCACAAAGAGCTAGGAAGACGAAAAAAAGCAATAAGCAAGCTAAAGTGTGGAAAGACAGAGACAACAGCTACATCACTGATCTATATCAGAGCAGGGCCAAGCGCCTCAGTGATAACACACAGATCAAGTGGAGAAAGAACAAAAAAAACCACTAGGCAAAATATTTTCATGAAAGTGAGAGCTTTCTATCCCCTTTTCGAGAGAAATGTGGGGGGAAAAAAAACCTATTTAAGAATTGAGAAAAGAAGAACAAGAAACCCCAAAGTTTTTGGTTTTGTTCTGTTTAAGAAAACCAAGGCTACAAGTGTTGTATAACAAAAACTGAATGACAGCTTCAAGAAGTGGGCTGGTCAGAGTTCACTTCCCGGCATGGGTCCATGCAGGAGAGTGCTTCCCGGACCCAGCCATGAGCAGGCAGTTCAGGAACTTCCTTTTCCAGCAACCTGATGGATGAGAAGTAGCCCCTGCTACGTGTTATTACTGTCTGCCAGGTGTCTCCAGCCCTGCAGCTCCAGCACTGACTATTGAGCTATTTCTACCTGTCAAAGAATATCATTGCCAGTAGCTTAAGGCCATGATTATCAGTAATTGCAACTAAGCTAGCTCTGGCTGCACAGAAGGAAGGGTTGTTTATGTTCTGCAGTATTTCGTAATAAACTCTTCTTTTCAGAAGCTCACAGGAGAGTTTTGCCTGGTGACACTAACATCAGATGAAATAACTATAGGCAAGGACAAGGGCTCTGTTCCTGCCTGCTGTTCATCTACATCACCTGAAATTAAGTTGCTCCCTTTTCTGTTTC
>NW_009260758.1:4509105-4510284 GCF_000687185.1 Egretta garzetta
GACGATAAAGGCCTTTTCTATAAGGCATTTTTTGAATTAGAAAACACAGCCACTGTTGTCCGGGCAAACAATGGTCCCCGTTCTAAAGAAAACTGAGAGAGGCCAAATACTTGGATGCATAACCCAAGCAGAGCTGCACCGAGGATACACGGTCTGGCAGGAGGCACATGGCAGGCTTAGGGACGCCCCGCAGCACCGGGGGGGGGGGAAGCGGGCAAAGCACACCCATCCACCACCAGCTTCCCCCTCCCTCCCAGCATGACCCAGTATAACACTCTGCGTACATAAGGTTTCACTGCACAATCAGCTGGAATACTAGAAGATGTGCTTTCTTATTAGCAGCGTGTTGTATTTGCCTCTGCGGTTTTTCCTCACGTCTCTGCCCAGATGCGAACCGAAACTAGTTAAGTAACAGTTCAGTTCAGCCTTGATGATGCAGAGTTTCTAACGAGGGACTTCCCAAGAAAATACTACTCAGACTTTGAGTAATAATTATTCATACATTATAAATAAACGCAGCTCCTAATACTTTTAATTAGACAGTTTCCACCAAGAAGTTATGTTCCCCTTAATATTTACATTGTAAAAAGAAATCACACGATATTTCTCCCAGTGATGGAGGAGCTAAGAGCGGCCTAACTCAAAATGGACTTACCAGAGACCTCCCTTACTACTGTTTTCTTCTTTCACACTAGGTAAAAACATTGATGAAGATCAAAAGCATTCATTTACTCTACTATACACATTTGAACAAAATTAATTGTTTAAGCTGGTAGAGGTTTTGCCTATCTGCACCAAAAGTTACAATTACATTTGAAAGTATTAAACAAACCAGCTGCTTTGCTACAGTCCCTTGAGCAGTATATTGGATATTTTACCCACTGCGGGTAAGGACTGCTCTGTCCACCTACCTGAAGACAGCTTATTCATCAAAGTCCCAAAACTTGAGCCTTTTATGCATCTCCCCTCAGCCTATCACAGGTTCTGTGCACA
Source organism: Egretta garzetta (assembly GCF_000687185.1). Lineage (NCBI taxonomy): Eukaryota > Metazoa > Chordata > Aves > Pelecaniformes > Ardeidae > Egretta > Egretta garzetta. The sequence goes on from NW_009260758.1 coordinate 4,510,099, forward strand.
TTCACTCATAAATACACCAAGTCTCTACCTGTCGCGCATAAGCTACTTAATTATTTGTTTGCACTGCCACAGCACACAGGAGCAGCCAACATCAATCAGCATCTTGTACAAACAGCACTACACAAATAGCAAACGTGACCACTCATGTCCCAAAGATCTTCTTATAGAAGACAGACAACGCATGAA
>NW_009260758.1:4510301-4538482 GCF_000687185.1 Egretta garzetta
GGAGACAAAAGTGTGCCAGGAGATACCAGCAGTCCCTACAGTAGATGTCAGCTAAAGGGGTTTATTTTTTATTTTTTTTAAATAATGATAATAAAAACACCCCAACAAATCCCTACCATGGATCTCTTCTCTTTGAAGGAAGGAGGAATACTTTTTCCATACTAAAGTTAATGGTTAACTCATTCTGATGCGACAAGGCCAAAAGACAGAAGCTTCTACTTGAAAAAGCGTTGTAGCTGGTGGTCTTCCCTCTCCTTCCTCCCCAGGCACTGCTGTGCTGAACCTTCCCCTTCATCTTCGATGAGCGAAGTTGATTTTATGTAATGCCGCCGTAGGAAGCGTTGCAGCAGAAAGCATCTGAAGACCATCTTTACCTGCCAATTTATCCCCTGTGCTGGCAAGCTGAAGTTCTCCAGGGAAAGAATGGAAGGCAGAGACAGATGGAAAAAATGAGCCAACAAGACTGGTTCTAGTAAGAGCATCTTGCCAGAGAACAACCCAAAGAAACTGAAGAGATGGGGCAGAAAAAGACCACAAGAGAAGATAAAGCAAGGTAAGCGGATTCAGTGAGACACCTGCTGTAAAAGCTTTGCGAGATGACTCACCCAGTTCTCTGTTCCTCTCTCCACCTTAGCTCGACACTAGATCCAAGGGAAGTGCTACCCATCAGGAAAAAAGGGTGGAGTTGACAGAACATTTCCTGGGCAAGCACAGGAGGGGTAAGCAGCCTGTTTGTCCACCCAGTGCAAATTACAGGAACATCAACACTGCTCAAACACTCACAGCACGGAAGAGCACCCTGAAAGCTGCTCCATCAGCCCCGCCAGGGCGCAAGAGGCTGGCGATGATCTGTCCTGGCAATAGCAAGCACCAGAGTCAGTGGCTTCCACGGGGAACACTGCTGAGGTACCTGTGTGCCACTAAGACAGCCCTAAAAAGGTGACACCAACCCCCTGCCAGTCTCTCAACTTGTAGCACAGTTCACTAATAAGACAATTTTAAAAGGCTCTCAAGGATGATGACAGTGAAACAGCTCTCCGTTGGACAAGCACATAGCAAAAGCTTCTGGAAGGAGAAGCAGATGTGCTGTCACACAAAACGAATCCAGAACAGTGACTTCCAAGATGGGAAGGGGAGAAGGTGAAGGACGTGGATGAAATTAAGGCAACCAGTTAACTTTACCAACAGACAGAAAGCCCTCCAGGATGGAAGGGCAAGTATGGGAAGCAAGGAACGGGGAGCCTGGTGGAACTGCTGAGTTCTGGGGGATGGAAGACGGATGTGAAAGGATAAGGCAAGTTCTCACAGCTAAGAAAATATATCACATACTTAATTTCAAGCAAGAAAGAACTGGCAAGAGACAGAGCCTGAGGGCTCCGAGTTTGTGCTACATAAAAGACTGAAGGGTCTTCTGGAGATGCAGTCCCACTTACTCTGCACGAAGGGCCAGAGGCACATACACAGCAGAGGGACTGCAGACAGAACAAGGCAGAACAAGGAGATTAAGCAGAAACTCACCTTGGTATCAGCTCCCAGCCAGTTGCCGAAGCCTGCCCTAGAAACCCTCTGGACAAAGCTCCCCTCGGGCAGGACCGTCTCACGCTTCCCTGCCACCTCGTCCCCCTTGGAACAAGACTCGCAATGCCCCATTGCCTTCCCTCGCGTATCCAGCCAATACCTTCATATCCTGTGCTATTCATCTTTCTCATCTTCTTTTCATCCTCATAGCAAAGCTATTACCCACACCACTCCTAATCACATTTAATTGGAGTACCCTATATGGAAGGGATCCATAATCTTCAAAGCATCTTTCAAACAAACTACAGCAGAAGATATTTCCCCCTCTGCTCAAGGCATTTGGCAAGAGCGTAGCAGCAGACATTACACCAAGTGGCCTTTTTGTTTCCACTCCCTGAGTCACAACCCTATGCATCAAAGATGGATTTCACGCCTATCAGGGATGAATGAGATTTCCTAAACATTTATGACATGCTAAAGAAAAAAAAAAGCAGCAAGGGGAAGGTATGACTCACCATGTATTTGTTAATCTATAGCTGATCTTCAAAAGTCATTACATTTGTATCGTGTTTCAGAAATAAACATGCAGATTTCCAACACTTATCTCAGACCTACAGCACACAGCCCTCTATCGTTATGGGCTACCGCAGCTGCTGGAAGGACCAAACCACACACAGTAGCCTTCTCCAGGAAACAGAAAGCATCAAATTACCCAGAAATAAAAGAAAAGCCATCCTTAAACAGTAACCTACTCATCGATTAAAGGCCTTTTTTCCTGATTATGATCCCTACCTTCTACTAGGTATAAGTGCCAGCACAGGCTCAGCAGACTCAAAACCTACAAGAATTTTATTTCAACTACCAAAATTCTTCTCAGGTTTCCAGAAGGACCATGTTGTCTCTTCCCATCCTCAGAGGTATTTGGCACAGGAAGAGGCAACGCCTATACCATAGCTGAAGAGATAAACCGTCTCCCTTGGCTGTCTGAATCACTGTTTTAAATTAAGCACAAGAATATGGAAAATCCCAAGCTTTCCTTTGCCTCCCCATATTCCTACTCCCTGTTTCAAGGGGGAAGTCCTACAGAACTTCAGGGATCGGTTTTGCTCCCAGGTACAGACAAGCAAAGGACACGACAGCGGGCTCCAGGCTCCTTGGCCCGGCTACATTTTCTTCTCCCAACACCAGTTTGGAAAATGACTTTAGGAGACAAATCCAGGCTAGAGAGGTGGGTGGATCTGCACATTGGCAGTCCTTAGGTGAGGAAAGAGGCTGTAGCACTTAGAGCCCGACTTGGGAGTCGTAGCTTCAAGTTTAGGGAATCCTGTAAATACTCCAGCACAGATTTTTTTTTTTTTTTTTTTTTTTTTTTAAAGAAATGCTGTTTGCACCACAAATGTTGTTGCTGCCTGTAAAAGCTGAGTAAGAGAAATGCCACTTTTGGAAAAAGTTTTAAACTGCTGAAAAACTCACATCTCTCTTAAATGACTGGGATGAGAGGGGATGATACCCAGGGAGGCTGGACCCACCACACTGGGATGGTAACAAACCCAACCCCGGATTATGAAGAGGAGAACTGCCACTACAGACCACATCATCCACGCCACCATCCTTCACAACAGCTATTATCAAGTACATTAAAAGAAATGACAAGAGTCAGTTAGCAGGGAAGCTTATTCCCTGCTATGCCCAAAGTATGGAGAGCTGCATCGCTCTAGCAGATGCTCTCTTGCCTCAGTTATCCAAGCACATCCAACTCTGGCAAACCCATAGCATCCATGCAACAGCAGTGATCTTTACAGGAAATTATGCCACGTGCAAAGGGTTCTTTCTCCTGAGCAAAGCAATACACATTATTCCATATATTTTTACAGAAATTGTCGCCTTTTTTTTTAAGTCATCCGAAGATTCAGGACTATGTTGTCCCATGCACAAGAAACAGTGCAGTCTAACAACATAACCTAAAACATGCACAAAAATAGAAAGACACAAAACCACAACACTATCATTTATTTACACAAAACCACAACACCATCATTTATTTAAAATTATATCCATGGATAAGTTACTAGACATCAAAGCAGACAGAAATCAAGTAATTCTGCAGTGTTCACACCTGATGCAGAACCTCCATGTTCCATTGCCACCTGCCAGAGGTAATGGGACTCAGAAAAGGTATCAGGGCAAATCCAGTTAGCTCCCCTAACCTGCTCTGCAGAAATCACTTTTTTTCTTCTTCTTCCCCTCATTTTTCCCCCTTTCTGACTTTACTTTAGCAGACCCAAAGCCTTTTTGCTAGTTTTCATTCTTTCTTTTCTCCAGCCCATATTTTTATTGTGTGGTGGCATTTAACGTCTGTTTGATAACAAAAGGAATTAAGCACTCAACTACCTTAAAAACTGTGTTTCTTTTCAGTATGTTGTTCCTATTGTATTTCTTTTATGTTCACCTTCAGTGACTACTAATATGCCAAGCCCAGGTCTTTGGTTTTTTTGTTTTTTTTTTTAAATTAAGCAAATCTCCTGACATCACTGGCAACAGAAGCACTGCTTGAACAGAGGGTAACCAACAGTTACTCTCAACAGTGTATGGTAATGAATAAGACAATCCCCATTAACTATGGCTAATAACCACAGTTTCACACCCTATAAAAGTTCTGCTGCTTAGCAAATGAAGAACAGCCAACCTTCAATTAACTCTTTCTTTCTTGTTTAAGTACAATTTTGTGCACTAACTGGAGACCAAATTCTGTTTGCCCAGTTCATGAGAGCACTTTGTTTCTTTTAGTGGGAAAACTCTGATAATTCAGTTTTCATTCAAACAAATAAAGTCTTGATTTGACTTCAGGTGCTCTTATGGCCTTAATGTCATTAGGAAGGAGTATGCATCTTATGCCAAGATATTCTATCTTCCTCCCTGCCAGGTAAATTCTCCGCTGGGTAACAGCTGGAAAAAGAGCTGGATGACTAACAAACATGAATCCAACAACTGAAAATACGCAGATTGATCTGTTATTCCCGTTCTTGCCAGCAAGTGTTGCTGTTTACCAAGGGAATGCAAGAATGAAAAAAAAAAAGAATAAAAAAAAAAGATACTGCTAAATTTCTTTATTCTATTTGTATCCAAATCCTTCCATGCAGAGTTCTGATTCACCCAACCGAATCTCCGTGTGGCTTCAGAAGAACATGCTTTTCATAGCTTCTGAAAGCAGAAAGCTTGCAGACTATTCTCTGCAAAAAACCTGAACATGCATATGATCTTCTGCAGTGTTGATAAGCACATTGCAAATGCCCAAGGAGAAAATTTGTGTGGGGAGATAACTGCAGAAACTATTCTTAGTAACAGAGTTCTGCATCTGTTAAACTAACTCTGCTGGCACTGTACTGAAAATTTATATTCATGAACACGTGCTCCAAATGTTGTGAAAAAGATACTATTTTAGATTCTGGTTTATGTAACCTGAAACATCTCCAAGAGCTCGTGGAGGTACGTTCATTGTGTACTGAGAAGGAGCAGAGCCTGGAGCGGTGGTACCCAGCTCGGGGCTCATAAACAACAGCCAGTGGTGGTGCGTGGGCATCAGAAACCTGCAAGTTAAAAGCACAGCAAAAGGCAGAGCAAAGCCTGATCCCCCACAGACACAGGTTACACAGAGTCACAGGCCTAAACGTGGCTGAAAATCATGGCTTTAAAACTGGGGGTTGCTGGCTAAACCACTGTCACTCAGCATGGGGATCTGATCTTTAGAGAAACCTTTAAGCAAATCCTTAACGTTCAGTGTACGACAGAATTTCATTTTCTGATCCCCTCATGCAGGCAGCGTAAGACTCGCAGACAAGCAGTAGAACCCTGAAGAGACCTGCAGATGGAAAATGACATGGTGCAAGCCTCATGTTTGTGGCCGTGAATGAGACAAGAGACTTGGTCTGAAGACAGGATGAAGCACCAGAGCTTCAGTTTTCCATTTTAACAGACAATTTTCCTGATCAAACTTCAATATTTCTTTTAACTGTCTTATTTCAATCTGAAAACTAACTTTTGTAAGGGGAAACGTTAATTATAAACAGGTTTTTCTTCTTTCTAGCATCAGCCTTTTTTTTTTTTTTTTTTTAAGGCCTCCCATAGCATTTTATTTTTGGACGCTACAAGAAGCTCTGGGCAGAAGCTTTCTCTCTCCCTGATACATCATCTTCAATGCCTCTTAAGTTAGACCAAGCAGAAATCATGGCAAAGTACACTTTTTCAAATGTAAGTTCTTTATGGTTATGCCTCTATGTACCAAACAGAACTGGACCCTTGGATGCACCAATAAGTAACTGCTGCAAACAAAGTGCTGTCACGTGGAATAGGATCATTCACCTCTAAATCCGTAGCGGAAGTCATCAAATGGCTCAGAGTAGCCTCTGCATTCGGCATCACCTGAAGACTACTGCGACGCCTTCCTGCAATGCTTACTTTGTAAGTGACCCCATGAAAAAAAAAAAAGTCATCATCCCACCTGGGAATAACTGGAACCTATACTTGTAGAGCAGCTGTAGAGAAGCCAAAGCCTGAAAGGATTTTGGAGAAAATAAAGTTAAAAAATAAATAAATAAAAGCCTGCAAGTTGCAGTGACTCCAGCAAAACAGTTTTCTAACCGGTAAAACAGCCAAAAGCAGTATTAGTCTCTACCACTCACACCAGACTTACTCATAACCCCTTCCTCCTGGCTCCCAGGGGCCATATTCTGGTGCTCATTTTGAAAGATGGCCCCCCTCTTTTAACCACCTTTTAAAAAAGTTCTTTTTAAAAGATGATGGAACACACAGGGCCCTACAGCAGTCGCAAAGAAAGTATTTTTTCCTGCTAACCCATCCTCATGGCAACAGCCAGAAATACCCTTCAGTAACCCATACGTGTCAACAAGCTCCATTACAGCCCAGGATGTTTGGTATAGCAGTTATTTCACAAGCCTCTGGTGGGACTGTAAATTCTGGCAGTGTCAAATACATTTCCTTTTATTACAAAACCCATTCTGAAGCCATCAGAAAGACTTCTCATTTGTAAACTAGCACTTCTATATTTAGAATATTACTTGGATTACAGACTTATTTTTTTCTTCCTGACAGTGCAGAAATGGAGAAAAAGAAGAGGCAGAAGGGCTAGCACAGGGAAGCAGGCAACTTTTCAAATACTGGAAATGATTTTAAGTTCTTGGAGAAGGGGACTGTTCTGGATTCGAAGCAAAGGTCTGATTCACGACTTCCAGCTAAAACACTGTCCCTGACTTCACCCCTCCATAAAGTGGAAGCTCTTCCTCTGGCCAGGCTCACCTGCAACGTGACTTGCGGTCTGCTTCAGAAAGCAACAGGTCAAGGTGTTGCAGGGATGTGGGGTGGGGGGAAAAAAAAAAAAAAAAAAAAAAAAAAAACAAGTACCTGGTCAGAAGAGGCCCACCCATCTTCAGAATTCCCCATTTCTGCTCTGCTGGAAGTACCAGCACTGCCTACTGATCCCCAAACCCAGGGGAGGTCACGAGACCTCTGGTCCCCCAAAGCCAGGCAGCCTGTTAGAAGCACTGGACTAAGCTGTGTTAACACGTAACAGCAAAGTACCTCATGACGCAGGCTTTGCGAGTCGAATAAAACATGACGAATCATTGAGAGAAGTACAGATTTCGATTGATCTAACTGAACTAGTACATTAGGAAAATAAACAAGGCTCCTGTACATGCAGAGATGAACACAGCTTGGCATGAGACCCCTTTACATCCACACTAAATCAAACTAATAAACATGACTGACAGGATAATGACTAACACCCCATTTAAAGCAAAGCACCATATAGCTTTGCTTATGGACTCGGATGTCTTGATTTCTTTGACTGAGTTCTCCCAACTCAGATGAGCTTTTTTTTTTCCCCCCCATCAATTCTGGATTAACTGGCTCATTTATCTATTCAGAGCAAATGATATCCAAGCTTTAGATTTCTTGACTAAAACCTGCTCTGCAGCTAGAACTAATATCAAGGCCTACCCAAACAGCTTGGTACAAATAAACCGGGGGAGGGTTGTATACATTAGTTCCCAGATCTTTGGATATACTACTGCTTTTTTTTTTTTTTTTTTTTGGGGGGGGGGGGAGGGAACTGTTCCAATAGTTTCTTAAAATTATGGCAGCAGAACAGAGTGTGAAGCTGGGTGGCATGTAGCTGCCAACACATCAAGCATTTGTAATGATTCATTAGTCCAGGCTTTGATGAGTTGTTCCTGGTTTGGAAATAATTAGAGAAAGAAGGAACCAGACACCCAGCCTGCCACAGCGCAGCCTATTGGTACCCAAATTCCAGGTGCAAACCTGTAGTATTGCATTGCATGTATGTACTTGTATTTTAACATAGGTAGCTATCTAGTCAAATGATGGAAAGGTGATCTGTACCTTGAAGTTCTATAGATTATCCACCCCCCTGGTAGGGGACAGAATAAACCAAGAGAACAGCCGTTGGCTAGGTACCGCTTTAATGCTTCAGCATTTGCATTCAATCATAATCAAACTTCTCTGTGTGTTTTTCTCTAAATGAAAACATGACCATAATGTTGTATTTTTTGAACCCTAATCTCTTTGTCTGTTTTTCCTATTAAAGCTTTTTCCAGGCCTCCATCCTCCCTTTCCCCAGAGAAAGGGTCTTTGAAAAGTTTTTATCAGATGCAATGTATAATTTAGCCTGCTATAGCTACTTCCAGATGGCCTCCAATGGGACAAATCTATTCGCTCGCCATGCATTTTCCAATAGGGAAGAAATAAATGGAAATGAGACGGGATTCCTAAAGCAAGAACCTTGCTAGCACCTCAGGAATTACAATACTTCACTTCTTCCAATAAAATCAATGCAGATTTGGATGCAATTCACAGAGATACCAAACACTCCCAATGACTTCACCCTTGTCTCTAACCCAAACAGCTTTTTCACGGAAAGAGGGCCACAGCACAAGCAGGTATTCAGACTGTTGGCACACCTTACTGGAATCTCTTGCCTGAAAATCCAGCCATTAACATATGGAGGAATTGGAGCAAGCACTTCTATTTTTATTGTACACCATCTTTTCCGAGTTATCGTTTTCCCTGCCTTACAAGGTATTTGGCAAAACAGATAGAAAATCATGAATTAGGATAAAGAATTACAGAACAGACCTTAGCCTTCCCATCTTTGTGACAGTACTTTTCTCTCTACAGAATCCTCATTCAAGTTGTGTTTGGCACAGTACAAATCATCCATGCGACTACACTCGAGCCTTTTCTCTTTGTTGGAAAAAGGTGCTCCTGTATAGCACTACCAGGCAGCTCTTACATGAGGACAGACAGACCTCCACATTCCTGTCTAAGACCAGACGTATCAGTAAAGCCAGAATTTTTCTTGTTTGGTTACAACAAGTTTTGTCACTTCTCCACAGACGTATCTTCCTTGGCATGTCACATCTGACCTGAGACCCTACACCTGCCCGAGGCTCCACTGTCACAAAACTCTGCACCATAGTACACTGCCACCAACTACCCAAGGAGACAGGGCTGGGATGCAGAACCACAGGTTCCTGATGCTTGAGAAGAAAAGCGGCAAGCTGGTCACCAACGATGATGCATTCCTCCAACAACATCTGCTCGGCGCTTCCTTCCTCCCATTTACAAAGGAAGGCCCTCAGAGGTACCTCCAAGCGTACCTACCCTGCCATCCTCCATCAAGTCTGTCTCAAGAGCTCTTGCCTGGGCAGGACGCCGACCAGGGGTTTGACAACAGCAAGGCAGTGGGTGCGCTAGGACTCCTTCCCATCACGCTGACAGCTCTGCCTCATTGTTTCCCCCTGTAGCCATCTGCTTCTCCCGTCTTATTCTCAGATAGCAGATCTGCTGCGAAGCATCCCACCACCTTCCTTCATGCTCACATAGCACCTACCAGCAGCACAGGATGCTGGGTCCTGAGCAGGGATCCTAAGCGTTATAGCAGAATAAGTCATAATATGCAGAACAAAAGCTGTTTACAGAGGATTCTGTTATTGGAGCTCCCCAGATATACCGCTGGAAAAATAACGTCACGTTTTCTAATAATTTCCCTGATGTGTGCCAGCTACAGAGGAACCCTCTTGAACCAGTACAGCTCCAAAGTACCCTGTATCAAAGTCCTAGGTCTACATACAAAGCTGCTGAGGAGAAACAAGGTTTATATTCCGATTATTTTCATCCTGAACAATTATGGGCTCTGACATAATGTAATAGCTATTTTGGCACAACTTTTGAAGAGCATGAGTAAGCAGCCTCTCCTAATTGATGTGCAGATCCTGGAGTGGGTAGTAACTGCATAATAGCTTCATGTTGTCTTCTGAAAGTTAACACAGATGTGAACCCTGTCAAACTAGTCCACAGTCACCAGCAGTGCCTACACACTGGAAGAATTGAATCCTGTTTCATCCATTATCTACACTTCCCGTCTCCCACGGAAAACCCAGGACAACTTGGACATTACAGCCGCAGTCCACGCAAGTGATTCAATGGTGGCAGAAGGACTCAAGCAGCAGATCAAAATACCTTGGCTTAACAAGTTACCATTCAGCAGCTGAGCAGCCAATGTGTACTAAGACAGCTCAGCTTCACCTACGGTCAAAGAGGTTAGCGTTAACCTGCACTACGTCATATTTGCTACGAACCAGGACTTTGCACACAGATAACTACTGCAGTATAGCTGACATCAGTAAATTATTACACAGAATTAACTAAGCTATGCTTGAGCCATAGATATTTAGATATTTAGCTTAGTGAGCCAGTATATTTGGGACATAGTTCCTATGGAGTAAGCATAAAGCTCAAGAAAAAAAGAATCCTGGCAGGTTACCAGACCACTGGCATTACTGCTCATTCACTTAAGAGATTCAGTATGTTAAGAATCAATCACAAAGTCATCAAACCGGACTCATTGGTAAAGATGTCGCTGACTGTAAGCATGGTACTTGTCACGCTTTCTACTGGAATGCTGTTTTTAAGACAGCAAAATTCAGCCTCGTGCAGAAAACCAACCACACGCCAGCCATACAACTCACACATCACTTTTACCATGGTTTTATAAGGTCGGCAGTAAGATTTTATGCTCCATCTAACACACCATAACTACAAGCTGCTATGGAAAGAGGAGTCCTGCCTTCCCACCGTCCTGGTTCCCAACCCTCCCCTGGGTTGGGTCTTGTAACTGTTTGGCCACAGCACAAGTTCGTTCTGTAAGCAAATAGAAAACTTCTGGGGGTTTTTTTGGAGCATGTGTGGTCCTTTCCCATTGCATCAGGAGGACAAACCAACTCTCCTTGCAGCCGTTCAGCAGCCAGGTCCTTCACGGGGTATAGGACTCAAGGCACAGACGGGCACAGCCATACCTTCCAGCAGCAGCCTGCAGCCAGAGATCAGGTGTAGCACAAAACCGCACCCCGCACAGTGCATAGTCCTTCTGCTGCATTTGTAAGGTGAACTTTTACCCCACGTTACTTTCTTGGAAAGAGGGGTTAAGGTAGTCGGACAGGGGAGAGGCTATTTTTCCCCTTAAATCACTCAAATGACAGAAAAGACAAAAACGCTGTTTCCGCATATCTAAGCTACATATAAGGAGATGGCTGGGTAAACAACGAGCCTCCTGCATCTTCGCCTCTGAAATCTACTGGAGTAGGCAATACCAAAGAATTGGCAGAAGAATTCTTCAACATGAGAACGCACGTCAGAGGGCAAAACCATGATAGACAGTGTTGCTCTGCAAACGCCTTTCTGTTCACGTTCTGAATTGGCAGTCTTACATAGTCCCCGATACCCAGACTAAAAAAGATGCGTAAACAACATTTTGTGCGTGCCATGTTCAGTAGAAGAGGGGAAAGTTGCCCCTTAACCCTGCAGTCTCCCCAAACCCCTGGGCAGCAGCAACTGATGCAGTTTTCTGGGTTATTTGAAGGCCTGTACCTTATATCCAAAGGCAAGTCAGCCCATATGAATTGGTGCGATGCCAGCAGCCCAGTCCTGAAAAGCATAGGACTTACCAGCTGGCACATACTCCACACATACGTGCAAAAAGCCTGACACTTGCTGGGGAAAACTAAACCTTGCTGAGCAGCTCTGCTTTTGCAGAGGAGAGCAGCAGCACACAGCTATACTCCACTGCTCGGAGTAGTTAAACAGTTCTCTTGCCAGAAAAGCTGAGCACCCCTCTTCTTTGTAACAGTAATGGCTGTGGTGAGATGTAAAATGTGGGCGCAGCAGTATGAGGAATGCTACCACATAAATCACAAAGGCCAGGCCAATTTTTGTGAAGCAACTCTGCTGCCTGCAGGTGTAATTCTCCTTCCACGTACCATCCTTCTGTGCCTCGCTCCAACAACAAACTCAGCAGAACATGCTGGAGTCTGGGTTCAGTCTTCAGTTACGACAGAGAAGGGGATCTCAACTATCAGCCCGTGTCACCCAGTCGACCCAGAGGTCCCTCCACCTCTATACATTTTTCTCCCAGATTCCGTGAATGCCACACACCTTCTGGTCATTGTACTGTCAGAGCCAGCCAATGTCCAGATTTCAGCAAAAGCTGTACAATAAACTTAAGTGCAACAAAAAGTCAAGCTACAACAACAGAAATCCCAACTCCATTACGAATTCCCAATTTAATTCAGAACATTCCTTAACCATGCAAATGCAGAGGTAAGGCAGTGCCTTCAAAATGATTTTCATTAAGAACTCAGCATCTAGCACAGCTCCCTGTAAACGGCATGTAATCTAATTTCTGCACTACCCTGTTTCAGTTTCTCATTACTGACTCTTACATGTTTTAATTCACATGACATTAGATTTGCTGCTCTAAATGAGCACCTTCTGAACTCCAGAATAAAATGGAGGTTAATTACTAAACCAGATTTTTAAGTGAGAGTAAAACTCTATTAATGCCTAAAGCAATGCTAAACTTGACAGCTTAATTGAAGTTAAGCATTGCAGAGTTAAACTGCCCCAACAGCTTTATTCAAGCGGCAGCTCACACAGCAAGATCCCACGTTTTACCCAGATGACAGAGGAGAGGACTCCTCCTGCTCCCAAATCTTGCATTTGCAGCAAGATACTCAAGCGGCGTTTCAAGATGGCCTTGGAAGGAGATGTCCAGACCTCTTCCCCAACCTGCTTCTCCTCACCTCCCTGGTACACACCTCTGAGCCTTAGAATAAACAAGAGGAGATAAACAGAAGCGACAGGGTAAAAAGAGCTCTTGCTGCAGGTACAGGTAGAGGCAAAAACTACAGTCAAAATCTGCCAACATCTAACATTCACATCATAGTAAGTTTGTCAACAAGGCACCCAAGAGCTAAGCCTTACAGCATCCTGGGAGGGCAGATACTGCTGTACACTGTTTACCATCCAAAGTCATCCATTTGCATGAGAAAAGCCCAAAAGGACTGCATAAATGCAGGCATCATCCTCATCTATGAACTTAAAGTAAGAAGGATCATTGACACACTACTATTGGTTCTCAGGTTTGCTTCGGGCTTCTAGATGGCAGTAAAGTCTCTTCCCCAAAAAGTGCTACTCTGGGAAAGCACCCTTAACTTTCTGCTCATTTCTTAGTAGTTATTGGAAATGCAAAAGGAACAAAGGCTGGAGCAGCAAACGTGGTTTATTATATCTGAGGTTTTGCTATTGCCAGTCAACTTCAGTTTCCCAAACATGTCAGAGCTTGAGAGCAGAGAGAAACCAATGCAGCCTCAGAAAACACAAACTGAAGACTGTACCGTCCACACATGTTCATGCCTACGTTGGATACCACACGAGTCAAGTAAGGCTATGGCATCGCATAGCACTGGACTCTTACTTGCTATTGACAGTGTCGTTAAAGATTTGTATTTAACTGCTACACATTATTTTACCCTGGAAGGCACCTCCAAAGTAAACTTTTCCAGTAATTCCAGTTATCCTTTTTTATGCTAAAGAATATACTCTGCAAGATCTCCAGTCTGCTGGTCCTTGAAGGTGCCAAAAGCAATCTGCAGAAAACCAAAGTGTAGTCTTAGACAACTGCATGACAGCAAGGTCAGTCCTGACTGAAGCTTAGATCCTCAATTCTATGCGCTATTTGTTTAATACAGCTTGGCAGAAGGGTATCGTACAGAGTCCCAACGAACACAGACACAGTTGCAGGTTACAAACATGCTTTGTGCACAGCGCACTGAGGAACAGATTCTAGAATCACCCCAGAGCATGAAATGGCCAAAGTTCATGTTTACTATTTTAGAAGTAATTTTGACTTTAGTGTATGAATTCATAGCAGACAAGTTACTGCTGGTGCATCAAAGAACTGGAATATTTTAGTCAACAGCCTCGTGGAATTACTATACATGTTAAACAGTCCAGATAACATCACAAGCAATGAGCATCTGTCAAATATTCTGCACAAACAACACCAAGGTACAGTTTTGCAGCTCTGGACACAACCTCTGCACTGAGGCTGAAGTGCTTATTAAAGGTAATGTTATGTTGTAGGGTGCTTTGCATCCATCCGCAATGGAGAATGACAGAGGAAAAAAAAACGTAGTTTGTATCAAACAAGACTGAATCAAGATGAGGAAGAAAACCTAGAGGCCTTTGAGACAAGACTAGAAAGGATGCAGAAGTTTTGCCCACCAGGTCTTTAATCATGCCTGTAAAACCATTTGCTTTTAGGGCAAATTGCAATGATTTAGACAAGCAATAACTCCCCTTGTCTTACTCAGAAAAGCAAAGCTGAAGAAGTGCAACTTGGGGAGGAGGTGTGCAGCCTCCTGCGTACTTCATCTTGTGCATCGCGTGATACGCAAGTCAAAAAACAGTATGAGTTATATGTAACTCAGAAAAACCCAAATAAAGTGACACACTTTTTTGCTGCGAGGGTCATCAGACATCATCCAGAGAAACTGTGGAGTCTCTGTCTTTGGAGGTACTCAAAACCCAATGAGACGTGGCTCTGAGCAACCTACTCAACATGACGAGCCGCAGAGCTGGATGAGATGATCTCCAGCGGCGTCACCTCCATGACTCCATGATTCTACACAGCCACTGGGAAAAACATAGGACTGTTGAAAATAACCCTATCCCAAGTTTTCAGAACCTGTCCACATGGCACCCGACATTAAGACTAACAACACTGTGGTTGGTTTTGGATCAACCTAGTTTGCATTCAGAAAGCTGCAGTCATATACAGCTCCTTTTTCAGAGGAGCCATGCAAGCGCTCGCTATCACAGGAGGGAGACAGACACATACGAGTGCTCAAAGACCTGTTCTTCATGATTTAAGCACTGCAAATCTAAATATTCATTTCTCAAACACCTAAGATTCTCAGCATTGCAAAGGTTTATCACTTTCCTTCACCTCACTTGAAAAACAACCAACACCAAAACAAAGCACACCACCAAAAAAAGCCCAAACCCGTAAGCCTCACTATCACACGGACATCAGAAACTAAATGGCCAGATAAGTCTTTTGGGGGTGGGCAGAGAGGAGAAAGAAAAATCTGCCTGATAATGCTCTTCCTCTGCTAAACAGACTGTACTGAAATTCAGTTAATTCTGCATCTCATGTTGAAAAGATTATGCGTTCATCTTTTTCTAGTGGGATTTTTTTACTTTTCTAAGTAATATTTCAACAAAAGTGGAATTATTAAAATCACAGTGTCAGGCTCGGAAGTACCTCGGATTTAATAGCCTGCCATATGCCGAACACTCTTCTCCCAATCCAGCAACATACTCAAGCCATGAGCTGAAACTTTTAAGTACAAAGAGTCTTGAGCAGCACGGTTCACGTGCTTAACGTTTGCTGGATCGGGGCAGAGCACTCCCATGTTTGTTACAGCCCGAGGGCTGCAAGAAGTTTAAACCTACGAGTACAAACCCCATGGAATTATTTAGGATTCTGAAATAAAGAATACATGGGAGTGTTTTGCTGAACAGAGGTTTGATCAAGGGAAGCCTTCAAAGACATGCTTAGCTTTAGCTGGCGTTTAAGTCTGATCTCTTCTAAAGAAGCTTCGGCATGAATGCTGGGTGCTTTCCTCAGCTTGCAGCTCCCACTATGTCAAACATTCAAAGTACAGGGAGAAGCCTATGGCAGGCATTTGCTCAGGGAGAATGCTTTTGGGAGAGACTGTATATTGTTTTAATATTTCAAGTACTTATACAATTTCAAACAAGCCCAAGTTGTGTCTAAAATGCCAAGTCATAAACAGACATAGTTACCTCCCTGAATTTTAACTCTGATTCTCATGTTCACCTAGAAAGATGCCAGGAAACAGAAAAGAGCCTGTTACCAAAAACTTCAATAAAATTCAGTTAAATTATCCAGATGGTTTTCATTCCGCAGAAAATACTAAACCAGCAGTTTGCAGACCATAGCATTTTCTACATACACAAAATAAAGAGAAAACAATACACAAGTGGAAAGTGCAAATGCTGAGCCCGTTATATTTTTGTTCCGGCAGAAATGCAACACAATCAATAGAATCTTGCAGTTTTGAAGCACCCATCTTTCTGCTGCCAAGGGTGCCCTGCAACTGTAAGTGCCACCAAATAAAGTACACACAGTTCCTCGTTCGACCACTTATTTTTTTTCCCCATGCTACATGCAATCACACAGCCCCCAAAGCTGGGCATTCCCTGTAGCACTACAAGAAGCTGAACGGCACCTACTGAACAACCTGAAAGCAGCCAAGTTTAGCATTTCTCCAAAGCATAGCCTGATTCTGTAGCTCTTAAATAGAGGGAAAACTGTCTTGGATTAAATAGCAATTACAGAATTGGAATTTCAAGAGCTGTGAGAGTCCTTGCCACAAAAAAATAAACCTACTGAAAAGAGACAAGGACAGATACTGCAGTTTTCTGTACTCTGTTATTTAATAAGCCTCAATGCAAAGGTGTTAATTACAGATGGGAAACTCACATCACATAGCGTACAACACCACCAAAAATCACTCAATCCACCAACAAGCAGAATTAGAAAGCTGATCAGAAAGATCGGCAAGAGATGAGCCATGGAAAAATATCTGTGCAGCTACAGATGGATATTCACCCCTTCTACACAGCATCTCACTAAAACGTCTCATAGCAACGGGGCAGGAATTACCAGATAGCAGGGGATGAGACTGGTAACCATACAAACCAGTACCATCCTCCAGCTCATAGCACATCTCAAAAAACGAGATGAGAAAACGGGCTAGCAAGCAAACCCAACACTGAAACAAGGAGGAGCTGTAAGAAACCACTGAAGCATTTTTCTTCTAGATCATTAATATGTTTTTTCCTGCAGTACCACTGGTTTCCACATCAGCCAGCCAGTATGGCATGGAAAAGAGCATCACCGCAATCTGCTGAACATTGCGCCCTATCGATAGCACGTCGATGCTCTCGCAACCCTTCGGGAGAGCAGGACCTGTCATCTTCCCTGTGCCTGCGTCTCTGTGCCTACCTTAAATAGCTGCAATGCCAGGCGAAGCTCTGGGTATGAAAATGGTGGGATTATCAGCTGAGACGGCAGCCACCACCACCAGGGGTGCTCCAGATCGCAGCTGACCGCAAGAGCCACCTTTTCTCACCAGCCTCCTTTCATCGAGCTGGTACGCGGCGTGACACTCGGCACAGCAGAACAGCGTTTGGGAACACGCCATCAGTGGACCTGTTCCTCTGCAGGTTTATTTATAGTCTTCAAGTGCTGCAAGGCCAAAGACCAAGTGGTCAAGAGCATCAAAGAGCAGGTCCCTAGAGATCCCACCTGAGACCCAAGAACAGACACACATCCCGGATCAGTGCAAGAGGCCACTGCAGACCCACAGGAGGGAAATTTTGTCCTATGGAGATCCTGGTACCCAGCACAACTCTTACAAGCACCTTCATTAGAAAGGCTAAGTGAGAGATAATTAACAGTCTCCTCCACAAACGAGGACTCCTTTGGAAAGACGGTAATTACTGCCTACTCAGAGGGATCTCTCCCAGAAAGAAGGAGGCTGCTGTGCAGGCAGGGTAGCCGATTCCTTTGGGAAATACCACAAAGGCTGCAAGAAAGACCCTCCCCAGCTCTGCAAACACACACCAGCAGCAGCACCAGGCCCCTTCCAGACAGCCCTGTTTTCTCTGCAGCGGCAGCCCCAGCACCTCAGAGATCCTCTTAACAGGCAGATCCATTTCACGTTTTTCTACATTACTCGACACGTTTGGAAAAACAGAAAGACCTTGCTGGCCCACAGCATCTTCAGGGCAAGCAGCTCCTACAGCACAGCTTTGTACAGTGAATATCAAAAGCTGTATTAGCTGGGAACCAAATTATCACTTGCAGAATAGTTTTGCAATTAGATTGAAACTGTAAATTGTGCAACAAGCTAAATAAAAAAAACCAAGTCTGTGATAGAGACGCAATCTTATTTCATCTCCTCCCTTACTCGCTTTACTCCTTTGTAACTCACTTCCACGCAGATCCAAGCTTCTCTTGCCGTACCACGAATGATTTCACATTCCTGAAAAATTAAGCGCTCTTAAGAAATGATGTGTACTTGTCTTCACTGTTAATATCCACCTTTGCCCGACAGCTTCCGCACCAATGTAATACCACTAGGAGAGGCCCTTTGGCCACCAGTACCATCAGAGAGTCCATACCACCCTTTGACTTCCTTGCCCTGCTGCAACGATTCAGGAATCTCTGGTTCCCATAACCCTAAAAATGTTTCCCTTCATCCAACTACCAGTGCCCCAAATATCACCACTTGTATTTCAAGCAGGTCCCTGTATTTCATGCTGTGACCCCAACTACAGAGATTTGGACAACTGCCTTTTAGAAACAGATGGAGCTGAAAACAATCTAATTTCTGAGCCCATCTTCCTTGCTTCCTGGTAGAGCTGCTCCACTTCGTACAAATAACTATTTTCTGGAGCAGGGTGAGAACCACCATAGGTGAATGCTCACTCCCCTGCCTTACCAAGCCACTCCTGCCCCTACCAGTTCAATGAATACTATACAAGGCAAAACAGATTAGCTTCTGCAAAAGAGACACCTCAAAACACCCACAGTTCATTGCTTTGGGCACTCCAAAGGGTGCTGGACATGTTCAATCCCATGTTGTGAGTCACAAACAGGACCAGAACGCAAAAATTCTGTGTCCTGAGTGGATAAAGCTGGGGTAGGGGGATGATGTACTACCTGCTCTTCCTCACCTCTGTCAGAGCAAACCTGCCTTTGGCACATCGCTCCGAGAAAGGTTTAGCAACAGCTCACCCAGACCAGACAACCAAATCTTCAAGGGACAGCATTCAACACCAACACCAGCCTCTTAGACCCTTCACTGGCTGACTCGGGCAACCCCCCCACTCCACATGCTGGTGTTCACAAGCCTTCTTTGAAGCCACCTTTCCCTCATGGGTTCTGTAAGGAACCTGGACACCTACCTCATGGCTTTGTTGTTTTGGGGTTTTTTTTGTTTTGTTTGTGGGATTTTTTTTTTGGTTTGTTTTTTGGTTTGTTTTTTTTTTTAATTCCACTAGGCAGCAGAACACATAAAAACGAGATGATGCAACGCTAAACCAAAGTTCCCCTGATGCACATAGCCCTAGGTGCCCAACAGGATGTGACAGGTGGACAGGCAGGCGAGCCGAAGGATGAGGTCACGAAATGAGCAGTTGCACAGCATACTACTAATCTGAAATTCCAGACTCATTATGCACGAGCCCAACAAACAAAGGAGCAGCTTAACAGATTTACAGTGTGCCTTCTCCAAGGGTGGAATAATTATTTATCAGATAGCAACCTTTGTGTTTCAACAGCAATAAATAAGTGAGCCCAGCAACTCCTCTGAACCGTGCCACTAGACAGACTGACATCTGGGATGTGCCTTTAGCACAGCGGAGCTTGGGTAGAACTGTAAATATTTGGTACAAATAAAATAAAGCTTGCTAGGCTGAGCAGAGACCCAGACACAGTAGTTAATGGCACGCCAAGGGGACCCACTGCCAGAGCCCTACGCCTCCCTGAACTCCTTCCAGCTTCCAATGAACAGCTCAAAAGAGTTTTTTCCCCCCTTTACTTTTCTGTAAAGATCAGCCCCTCCTGCATGTGTACCCATCTCACTATCCTCCTGATTCCATTCTCTCAGGTTGCGACTGTTACCTATTCAGGCTGTTATAAAACAGGTTTGGTTTGTTCCCTCTACCTCTGTATTCCTAGTTTGGCTTTACAGCTGCACATTACCACGCAGGGACACATCCAGAAAAAGCATTTCCAAAGTCAGTCACAGTATATCCAAACTCTCTCCTTCTTTATTTAGATAAAACCCAAAAAATCCTGAAAGGAAATAGTAAATGTGCACAAAACATGCTCAGCCAGGCTCTCCCACTCGGATATCTCAGCGATCCTTTTCCATCTCTACAGTACTATTCTGACTTCCCAGTTTGAAGCTCCAGGACCACACACACACACACCCTTGCCCATATTCCCCATCTCCTGCCATCTGACAGCTTCCGAAGTCTGCTCCCATCTCCTCACCCCGAGAACAGTTCCCGGTTGACTTAGCTCCATCCCAAGTTTTCCAGCTGGCTGCTTCTCCTCCAGGAAGAAGAAAAAAAAAAAAAAAAAAAAAATTACATCCAGGTTTACATGTTACAACAGGATGGCTGGGAATGAGATTAGCAACAAATCCTTCATCGCTCCTGTCTCCATTCTCTGAAGCATCCTTCGTTTGGGACATTCCAGTCATTCCCACTTCTCCTCATTACTGTTCCCTGGTCTCCAGATCCCAACGCCCTTGCCCTATTAGGTTTCTACCCTTCATACAGCAGTTTGTGTTGTCACTTACAGCGAAGGCAAGACTCGGTGTCTCAGCATCCCAGGGTTGCAGGCAAGCTTTGACAATGCAGGATCTGTTACTGGCGTGATGCTTCAGACACATTACACCTGGCAAGCTTCCAGCGCCTAAATATCTCAAAGCTGATCAACATCTTCCCTCTACCCAAAACACTAACTTTCACTCCTTTTCTCGCAGAATTCATCACAAACAAATTCTTTAATGTAACAGTGGGCCAAACCAGGCGCGTAATCCTTGCGCACAGAGAAATGAAGCTTACCTTTGTGGGTTTGAACAGACACAAACCTCCTTCCTACTCCCTGCAACTTCAGCGGCCTCTTCGCAAGCGGTCTCACAAGATGGTCTGAGAAGACCAGACACCCCCCCCCCAGCAGCTCACCCAGCCACTCCAGCCTTTAAGCAACAGGTTTAGGCAGGTTTATCCCCATTTTGTGTCAAAAGAGCGGCACAAACGGAGGCGCAACCAACGTACCTGTGAAACTAGATCACCGTTTTGGGGGGAGCATTTAAGGATGAATCCAGTTCTTCCAAGAGATGGGAACTGCCGCATCATCTCAAACGTGACTGTTTCCCTTAGCTGAAATGTCCCTATGAAATATGGACTGCAGGACTGATCTCCAGCCGCCTGACACCATACCTGGGGTATTCTAGGGTAAGAGAAAAATGGTCTAAAAAAGAAGTATTTGTTTGTTCTTCATCCTTATTTCTCCAAGTAATACAGAATTCATAAACTCCACATCTGCAAATGTATGTCTGCCTACATCGTAAAGGAATAATCATGGGAACTGATTAAAAAAAAAAAAAAACTTGTTTACTGTTAGAGGCTGTTAATTACAACATTAAAATACTAGCCCGAACCCTACATTAAACTTGCATTCTGTTTTACATAGCAGCATACGTAACAATCATCACAGCAAGCAGCTCTGTTGGCTCACGCTGGAAGAAGTAATTATATATCACAGCAACACATTTTTGCTCTTCAACCTGCCAGTCCAGTCCACGCAGCAGCTGGGAGCAGCAGGTCAGGGTGGGGGGAGCTACAGAGGGTTTCTACATAATCACTTACCACCAAAGGCAAAAAAGCTATAAACCACCAGACCCTGGCTTGCACGCTTGGCAGAAAGCTGCTAACACAAACATTACAGCAGCCCTTGCAGCAGAGATGCTACCAGAAAAAATGAGCTCGATCCAAAGGCACTATTAGTGGTTAAAGTATTAGCTAACAGTTGTATTGCAAGCCTTCCTTATCAATTTTCACAACTTTTGTACTCGTAGCAGCAATACCCACACCATCGCCTTTCACTTGGACACTCCTACGCCCTCTTTGAAACGCGTATTCGCCAGCGAAGCCCACAGACGTCAATGACTAGGGCTTATGCAAGTGGCAAGCTGAAATTCTGGCCCAAGATACTGAGACAGAGCCCTTTCGAAAAGGCACCCCAAAATTGCTAGTACCCTTCCACAGCAAGCAGACCCTTGGCACATCCACCACAGGAAACCACCCATAACTTCTACCGCGGAGATGGGCTGGAGGACAGGCTGATCTGCTTCAGGCTGTATGACAGCCTTCAGTTCCACTGAACCTAAACATCTCAATCCTGACACTCAAAGCAGCACCAGCTTTTTTTACAACTGTTGCAGATAGAGCAGTAGCACTGTTGTATTATGAATATGCAACGACATTCCTTTTCCTGTGCTGCTTTTCCCCAGTATGAAATGAAGTGTAAAACTACATGCAAGCCAATAGTTGTCCTGTTACTGTTTAGTTGCTGGGATTATTAAAAAAAAAATTAAAATAACCACAGCTCTAGTATAATATGATAGCAATGCAATAGTTAACCGTTCAGCAAAATCTGCCATGCCATGCTGCTTAATCACCTTGTCTTTGTTCCAGCAAAAATGATACTAAAAGACAGTGAGTTTTACCAAATAAAAATGTTACAACCAATGTATTTCAAAAACTTCTCAAATCCAAAATAGAACGAGACAGACAATAATGGCCAAGAGCCTGACCAGCCTAATGGAAGTTGGACTCTCATTTTGTTTGCAACACTGAAACAGCAGATCATTCTCGGAAGACAATTAACAGCCAACATGCAATTTCAATTTTTAGCAGAAAAGTAAACAGAAAATTAAGACTTTGAAAATGAAAAGGAAGGAGTAAAGTGTGTTGCTTTGGAAAGCAGACCTAGAAATAGGAGGACAGCACAGTAGGTGTTGGAGCAGGTTTCTCCTGCACCCTCATTTGTAAGGAGCTGTATAGATTTCTTCCCATTAAACTTTTAATCATAGAATGTGGCAAGAGGATGAATTTGTTTATTTAACAACGCATCTGCAAATCTCTTCTGCTCTTGTTTCTCAGTTTTCCCACCGTGCTGGAAAGGACCTCCAATACATCACCCTAAGCGCCAAATAAAAACATACACAGCGTGGAATAAGCTCCACAGTGACTTGGTAATGGCAACTGGTAGATTCAAAGCAGCTCCAAAAATTCTGGTCCAAAGGCTTGTGAAATTACCTCTGCTACACGCAGGGAAACGAGGAGTACCAGGGGCACCCCAGCTATTCATCAGCAGGGCTGCTTCAGTTTCTTTTCAGACACTTAAAAGGCAGAAGAATATATTGATTCAAATTATCACCTGGATTCTGTAAATCGATAGTAGCCAGCCAGGGAAGCTTCTGCTCACCAGAAAGGTATGGATTTATTTCATGCAGAGCGCGTATGTACTTACACACACAGCCAGCAGCCCGATAAATAAAAAGAAAATACACGTGCATGCTAGAAGGTGCAGAGTCAGTGCAGTCAGCTCAGCCTCAAAAGATTTGGGCACTCTGATCAGCTTGGCAGATAAATGCAATCTGCCCGAGGAAAGCAGGCTAGGGAAGCAAAAAGGTGATGTTCAATAGTTTGTATCAAAGCAAATGCTGAACTGAACTTCATGGGCTATTTCTGTTTCCTTGCTAAATAGCAAAGGCCTACTGCAAATAACAGAGCGAGAGTTTCGCAGAAGAGAAAAGGTCAACCGGGATCTCTCACCATGGAAAATTCTCTGCTACGGAGAGGGAGCAGCACCAGCTCCCAGCATAAAGAAATACAAAGAAATACCGCTTATTGTCTCCACATGTTTATGCAATCGACACTCCAATTGCAGCCTCTCCTTTTAAGAGTGTTTTCAAAAATAAAAAAGCACAAAAAGATGTGACGAGGGTTTCCTACCCAGTGAAGCGAATTTGAGGTGCAGAATAAACACAGGATTATTGACTCACTCACAAAAATGTTACCGGAGAGCTTTCAAAGAGATTTCAAATACTTTTGGTTTAGCTCTACTCCCACTGACATCGGTTAAGACTTTTACCATTGACTTCAGGCACTGCTAGCCTACGTATCACTTTTAACTCTGCTATTATTACCTTTTAGTTTAAAATATGTAACGTTCCTCTGTAACAGACGGAAAAATATTTCAGGAACTTTTTAAATCTGTTCCTCCAAGATATATATATAATTTTTTTTTTTTTTTTTTTTAAAAACACACTGAGTCGCGGTTCCTGGATGCAAGCACATGTGACCTGTTCTAAATAAAGGATATTTTCCACTTCTTGCACAACTGGAACAGATATAAGCAGTAGCTTGAACAAACTGCATTGCAGAACCCAACCAGAATATAAAACACTTGAGTAAGATCCATAAATAGCAGTAATACAAAAAGACTACCTCCAATAAGGCACAAACTCAGTGTTGAGAAGCCTAATGTAATCAACTTCAAATTTAATCATGCTGCAAAGTTCATTTACAAAATTAAATTTGATCATCTGCAGACTAAGGCACTTCAGAAAAGTCCTCTTTGGCTCAGAGTAAGTACACAGTTTAAAAAATGTGTGCCTCTGGTGAAATTAATATTTCCTCAACAAACACTGTGTATTAAAAGGGAAGACTTCAATGTTTAGCACAGCACCAGAAGGGGGGGGGGGAAGGGAGTGTTTTACAGAGGATCCTAACTGGACAGAGATGAGGTACTAGCTGATATAAGTAAAATACTGAAGGTTTGAATTAAAAAAAAAAAAAAAAAGCATGTAGACACCAGGAATGATGAGAATTTTATAGAAACGTCACCGCTTTAATAATGACAAACTCTACATCTCAATGCTATTGCTCATAAACCAAGAATAAGCTTCCTAAAAAACTATAACACAACTTAAAAGCATTTCCTAATAATTTTTTTCCACTAAAAATACTTCAGTAACTGCATCATTCAGGTGCTTTTTATCCAGTCTGAAAATAAGCAAGCTGGGAAAGGGAAACAGAAAATAGCATAAATAGCTGTAATTTACCTGCAGGTACACAGTTTTATTCAGAGCAAGGCAGCAAATTACAACTGACAATAATTTGTTGGCACTTGCTAGGTCACACGTGCCATCCAAATGGACACATATTACAGAGAACCAAAAAAACAGAGAAAAGCAACTGAGTATAGATTTTTTTTTTTTTTTTTTGCTGCATTTGGCACATCTGCGTTAGTTCAGATCGCTCTGTACAACGGCAGACTGAAGTCTTCACTTCCAGACACCAGTTTGATATCTAAAACATCGCTTTAGTAAAGTCAAATGATTTAAAGAATCCACAGGAGTAGTACGACAGACGTCATTTAAGCCTACAGCGCCGGATGACTGCATGCAGACACATCAGGATCCGTGTTTACTTTGGGTAGTAACTGATTATTTTCTGCAACTGATTGTCTGAAAATAAAACTCCATTGACTTCATCGCTCACTGCTTGTACCAGAAATCCTATTTACTCGTTCATTACACAAACACATACTTATTTAAGCATACGTACTCATAAATTAAAGCTATTACCCTTTGGAATATGGCAGGAGAGGAGTAAAGTATGAATGTGAGGAAAAATAAAATAATAAATCTCCTTGTCTTACTGGCTAGTCATACAGCCCAGTTTCCTCCCACAGTGAAAAGTGACTCTGGAGAAACCAAAGCAACTGAAACATCTTCTCAGTTTTCAAAGACATTCAACCACAGCAAATTCCAGAGAACCCCTAAATGCATCTAGCACTTAGCACAAGCAGCTAACTTCTCATGGGTCTGAGGGGTTTAGGAAATATGGCTGGAACTGATATATCTCAGCCCCATGTATTCTCTCCATCCCTTGTGATTAAAGCTTTTTGCTGGGCTTACATTTTTCCTTGGCCTCTAGCATTCAGTTGTGGCTTGGCCTAAGTTCGTACAGTATTTACTGCAAAAAGTGTTTATTATGGGACCCCTTGCGGCTTTGGATTGCAGACCTGAATTATGAAATATGGATGGAGTAACTGCGAGGGCACACTGAAGAGGGGAAATCTTTAACTGGATATCATATATTGGAAAACCAGCAATCTGGGAGGAAGAGAATAGGAGAGTTTTACTGCATGAAGGACAGCAACATCGGCAGGGCTGAGTCAAACTGGGCAACCAAAAACAGTTCCTTCTTGTTTCAGAGCACTGGCATTCTTACTTATTTCTGAGCTGGATGGCTTTTTCTATGCGCTCACAATTTCAGCTGCTATGAGTAAGCCAAGGATGCTTCTCACCTCTCACGGTTAAAAAAGATCAGAGAAAGCCCTGAATGTTGCTAGGAAATCAGCACTTCTCACCAGAGGAGGAAAAAAAATTTGAAAAAAAAAAAAAAAAAAGTAGATTGCTATTTAGATAGATTTAGTAGATTTTATTTATCTCCTAACATCGGCTATTGCCTCTGGTTTGCCTGCTCCCCAGGCACCTTTCCAGAACAAGGCTGCAAAGATGGTAAGAAAGCAATTCCCATGGCCACAGTCCCATCGCTACACCACGCTGACCTGCTGCTATTCCACTGGCTGCTGTGCAATTACTCCTGATTTACATCCACCGGAGAAAGCAGCAAGGTGATGTCGATACCCCTGATAATGATCAGTCAGACTGGTTTCAGGCCTGAGCAAAGCTGAAGGCCTACAGAAGTCCTCTTAGATTACGATCTGCACATCATGAAGCAAACAGGTTTCTGAGCAACTTTCGCCTCCTTGTTATCATCAAGTTTTATCGGCCTGGCTCCAGGGGCAAGTTTATACGGACCTGGCAGATCCTTTGCTTCTTCAGTCTCCCACAAGACCAGGAAGACAACTGAGACTCTACCTCGAGGTAAGAGCTGTACGTGAGCTGGGCAGACTCCACGCTGAGACTAACATGTCAGTTTGCTATCTGCCAGAAAAACCGCAGGTTGTTATTCCACCCTCGGGGCTCCCTCTTCTTGTAGGCATGGGTACGTGTGGAGGGACAGGGAGGCAGAGTGGGACAAGCTGGTCACCTCTCCTACCCAACAAGCCCTCCTGGAAACATCGGAACAGATGT
The DNA here is from genome assembly GCF_000687185.1 of Egretta garzetta. Taxonomy (NCBI): domain Eukaryota; kingdom Metazoa; phylum Chordata; class Aves; order Pelecaniformes; family Ardeidae; genus Egretta; species Egretta garzetta. The sequence goes on from NW_009260758.1 coordinate 4,537,040, forward strand.
TGGCCCGAGGCACCACCAAAACGTCTGGATGACTTGCACCAGGAACCCTTCAAACCCCAAGGGTGTGCAGTGCTGGAGTACCAGGTGAGAACACACGGGGGCAATTCACTCTAGGGAAGCTTGAAGCGTCAACATTTAGAAGATGGCCAAACACTCTAGTGCTTCATTACAGAGCATCTCTACTATCTCTTCCCCCCGAGAGAAGTGAGCAACGCAGGAACGCATTCGGGTCCCAAAGCATCAAGTCACAGGAACTAAAAGCAGCTGGAACATCTGCGCAAGGTCAAACACAGACCTGGTACCTAAGGTCCATGCCCACACCACCTGAGGGCACGGACAGATTGCTGACGGCAAAGCAGACAATCATAAAGGGGCAACTCCTGCACACCAGTTAGAAGCTGGTACAAACAGAACTACGCGACAACAGCGCGAGGCATCAGTGCTCCACCACCTACCCTGCTGCGCTCCACTGGCAATGCAGGCACTGAAGCCAAAGCCCTGTCGGTCTCCCATCACAGCTGGAACCCACCACTGCTGGTGAACCCATCTTCTCCGGGCTTCACATCAGCCTGGCTCCCAGCTAATTACCTGGATAACGGCAACTTCCCCACAGGAAGAAGAGTTCTGGCAGCTTTGGCTAGGTTGGCTGTGAAAGACTGTACATCACCACCGCTACGCGCACCATTTCTCAGCAATGCCAAAGGTTTGGTGTGAGGCAGGGCTGCCATGAAGTCAGGCCACAGGAGGCAGCCCCAGATTTGCCAGCCCTTGTGACAGCAACAGAACTTTTAACATCGTTTACTACCAGACCTTCAATGTTCCTGAAACGTTCAGAGGACGATCAAAAAATTCACATATTTACTTTGAAGCGTGTCCGACAGGCTGTACAATCTAAGCTCATTCTAGCACAGGTTTTTTTTTTTCTTTAAATATTTACCTTCCTATTCGTTTTTCCACTGCATGCACAGGCATACAAGGGACATTGTTCAAAACTAAAAGCCATGACTCTGAAGACAGGCTAACAACAGCCTCGATTACAAGCAGGGTACGCTCGCAGCAATGACCTTCTGGGCAGCCGAGTTACCGCTCAGGAGAGCGCTGGGATGAAATGGAGGGTTCCTCACCGCCGGAGCACTTTGAATGAAAATCCAGAGGAGGGAGAAACATGCCACTGCTGACGGGGGAGATGCTCAGGGCAGGGGAGAGCATTCGCTTTCTATTTCCAGCACCAGGACGGGTGGTACCTAGCACCCCACGAGGGAGAGAAGCGCACAACCGCCTTATTTCCCTTTAAAGACCGTATCTACGCCACGCAGCCGCTCCAGATAAGAGGAACGCATGTATATCTCGGGGCAAAAAAATGCTTTTGACGTACCTAGGCGAAAGTTTCCAGTCCCCAAAAACAACCGCAAGTAACAACAAACCTCCTCCTAAAGTCAAAAA
>NW_009260758.1:4539512-4552713 GCF_000687185.1 Egretta garzetta
GAAGGGTCTTTGGTCAAATCCGGCAGCGTGACAACATTCCTGTGCCGCCTCAGAGCCGGGCGTGGGCCTTGCCGGGAGTTCAGTGGGAGGTGGGGGCGGGGGTTGCGTGGGGCAGAGGAGGTTGCGGTGGGTTGGAATGCAAACGACAGAGGAGGTCTCCGGTGGGACATTGACAGTGATTGATTTTGCCAGATACAAAAGTGATGGGCATTCGCCTCCCAGGACTGTTCGCACTTTGCAGAATAAGTTCTCAGCATGAGAATGTATAGCTCTAAGAGGCTTCCTTCAAACTTTACGTGCCTTTATAAATCGGCAGAAATTCATAAACATTGAAAAGAAAGGTGCAATAAAAATAAATACGTTTAAAAAAAAAAAAATCGAGAGCTAGCAGGGTTTCAGTTGTTTGCAGCAGGTACGTTTTAATGCCGGCTCATCTTGCAGATTGAATTAGGAGACAAAGAGCAGGTATCTTTGGACACAGACCTGAGTCCCTGCCATACCCCATCGTACCCACAACGGGCACCAGGTCCCAGAGACAACGGCAGCAGGCGGGCTGGATGGGCGAGGAGGTCTCGGTGCAGGGGGATTCGGGTGGTGTCAGGGATCAGAGACATCTCGTGAGTGACAGACGGGGTTGGTCCCTCCTCAGGTTCAAAGACCCTGGGGATGGAGGGTCCCTTTCTGGATTTGTTAAATGATCCTGTCTGACCTCGCTTGTTTTCTTCAGTTTGGGGGTTCAGTGCCGCAGGGAGCTGGGTTTGGGGAGCGGGGCTCTGTTCCCATGCTCGCAAGGGGCTGTGTATCAGCGCTCACCATCAGGACGCTCCCCTTCACAATCCAGAGGACGCGAAACCTTCCTCACCCCTGCTCGGTCTCCTTACACGCTGTGACGTTAGGGTGACAGGGGCCTTCCAGTTCAGAAACGCCGTAGGAAGTTTCATCCATAGCATTTCCCCAGGGGCTTTGGCTTCACTAAATGAAGTCACAGCACAACGCAAAGGCCCAGGACGTTTGAGGGTGCTGCTGAAAACTGATGCCTAATAATTCTGGTGCCATCATATCACTCACAGCTAAAATCGCACCGCTCCCATTGTACCAGTGCAGCACCTCCAAGTCCAGCAGGCCAGAAAAGAGGCTTTTCCACACCTCCTTGTCCTCGGTCACAGCTGCCGAAGCTGGCCAGGAGCGGTGGCCCTGGCTGTGGGGCAATTCCCCCTGGCTGGGGCTGTGGGGCTTGGTGCTGCACCAGGGACTGCTCACACCAGCACAGCCAGGACCCCCGCTGGGCTCAGGCAATGCAAGATTTAAGAAAATAAAACCAAGCAAGATTTTGAGTTTGGTTTAGAAATTTAGGTCCCAGATTATTATGCAGCTGCCAAACTCCAAGCAATGACTTAATAGCAAGAGTAATTACTTTAATGAATCAGATACAACAAATTGGATAAGACCCTGAAGAATGTTCTTTTGAGCCCACATCGGCAGATGGCTGGGATAGCTCGACAGAGGAGTAGGCTTGCTAACAGTGCTTTGGGCAAAAAAAGCAACCAACAAACAAACAATTAAAAACAACTTAGAAAAAAAAAAAACCCACTGCTAAGCTACATGTGCAGCCTGAGCTGCTGGGGGTTAGAGGGTGTTTCTGGTGCACTGTGTTTTCATGAGTGAAGAAACGCTACACGATCTGATGCAAGGGAATAAGCACCAGGACTCATCTCTTTGTAATGACTTTGCTTCTATTTTTCCAGCTGTAAAAACGGGAGTCTCTTCTGCTGTTCGAAACGTATAGCTTATGAGCTACACCTTTTAACTATAGCGCTAAGATCTAGTGTGCAAATATACATCCTAGGCAATGCTTGAGATGCTGCAGCTTCAGGAGGGCCAGCATGTACAGCTTGGAGGGAAGGAGGAAGATGGTTTTCTTTTCACCAGACCACGAAGCTTTTATTTCTGGCTTCCATCCCTCCTCTGGGCAATGCAGAGTTGCTATTTGGTGTTCGGACGGGGGCAATTCCTCACGGCAGCTGGGCTAATGGGGACCTTCACACAGTTTTACCGAGTCACACAAAGCTTTCTTCTATTCATAATAGATGCCATTTGTGTTGATAATATTTTTTTAGAGTTTCTCTTTCGGGGGAAGGAACAATACTTCTGCTGTGCCTAAGCAGGGTACCAATACATAAGCGTGCCCCCAAACAAACATGATGCTTGAAGGTGAATCCTATTATGCCAATATTGCGGTTTGATGGCCATAAAGAAAATTAAATTAACCCCCAAAAAGAGCTTAGGTGAAATTAGAGACCAAGTGACTATTGTGTTGACACGGGGTTTGATTTCTGTGGAGTTATTCTAGTTAGCTAGGTTTCTGTAGGGCTCTGTTGAGTGTTTTCTAACCATGGATGTCAAACTGCTGTAGGGAGGAGAGCAGGAACATTATCCCATTCAGCAAAGTGAAAAACAAAACAGAGAAAGGTCATTTGTCAAACATCAAATCAGTGTCAGAATGCGAACTTTAATCTAGTGTTTGCATTCTGGGCATAACCCTTCTGACTCTTACCAGGTAGGGTTTCTGTAGCGTTGTTGCTCCGCTAAGGGTGATGACCCATGAGCAAGTCCCAAACACACCCTAGGAGGTAAAGTCAGGTTTCACTGGGGGTACAGCCACATAATCAGATTTAGGGGTTGCCAGGAATGCACAGCTTGATTTTCTATCACCTGAAACTGGCTTTGTTCTCAAGAATCATTTAATAAAAATTATAGCCAGAATAAAGCAAACAACTGCATCTGTGTCAACAGCTACATGTCAGTTTGTTCCCTTGAAGATAATATTCCATTTACCCTCTTTTTTTTTTTAATTGTTATCCTTTTTTTTTCAAATGGAATTAAATTTTCCTGCCTTGTTAACTCCTTCCTGGAGTTGCAGATTAGCACCTAGCGATATAAGCAGCCTCGATGCCTACGTAGCACTTCTGTCTTGTTCTTCACCCAAGCTAATGTAACCCCCTCCAAAAGCCATGAGCTACTTTCAGCTCCCCGGCTCTGCTTGGCTCCCCAGTGCCGTGCAGGCATTCTCTCTCTGGTCAGCAATGTTCAGTTATTTTTCAACTGATGGGTCTGGTATTGCTAAAGCTGTTAAAATACGCATTCAGCTAATTAGACGAGTTCTCCTTTGCAGACTGGATTCTCATCAAGTCTGAGAAAGCAGCATGGAGGTTCAGGACACCAAAGGGCTTATTTGGCCATGCAGCTGTCGAGGAGAAGGATTTCTCAGGAGATCCAGCTCTTTCTCATTCTGAACCAACATCTCCTGTGATTTCAGCAATGATTTTCAAGCTACCATGGGGTGCACAGTTTAACGTGCAGCAAGCACGCTGGGCAGAGCTGCTATCTCCCCCCTCCCTGTGATTACTCTTTTCAATCCCTTCATTTTCACTATCTTCACTTCTAATTCTCATGTTTTGTATTTTTCTTCTTCTGGCCTACAAATACCATTTAAAATGGCTCTCCCATCAGTAGCGTTAATCAAACCACTGGGGATCTTTAGTTGACAGAGGAATCAGCAACATAGGCTGATCTCTCTACAAGCAGCCAAAAAATTGACACCCAACTCAGAGTTGCCAGTTTGAAAGACATTCCCCCACACCAACTATTTGTGCATTCATTTGAAGGGGAAAGGAAGCAGTCAATGCTGCTATTCAAAAAAAAAAAATAGACATGTGACTTAATTTTGAAGAAAGTTCCCAGAGCTTTGCATTCATACTCTGTATCGTACACTGTGAAATTCGGGAAGAGAATGCAATTTACCCCTGCAGAGTGAAAGACAAGAGGTCGTTATTGCTCTTTATCTCCCTACAAGGCAGATGATATGTTTAAAAGCTTTCAGCATTGAATACAGAAAGAAAGGTGGCATTTAAGTGAGAGCTTCCAGTGCCCATGGAGAGATTATGTACAGTCTCATAGGAACATCCCTGTCCCATTTCTTTGCCTGGCCAGTTGCATACATTGCCGGCTAAAATCTCCCATTCCCAGTATCTCGTGTAAATTATTTCACTCTTCCAGGTCAGCTCTCGCAGAGAGGCCCTCTCTGCTCACACTCTTTGTCATTCTGCCTCATTTCTTGTCCCAGTTTCTTATTTCCAGCCACATCTGTGTTTTGTAGACCCCCAGTCTGCCACCCGTTCTCCTCCTCTCCCCAGCTGCCACCCCATCTCTTTGCCCACCCAAGATGCATCCCCCCTATTTCAGATCTCGGCTCCCTCCACCTCCCAGTGCCACCCTCACACATTAATTCAGCATTTCATCACAGTTTCTCCCTACCCTGTGCGCCGTTTGAGCTCCGTCTCTGAGTTTTCATCCTTTCTGCTTTCAGATGAAGGGGTTTCCTTCTCCCCCTTCCCTGCACTGAAGAAAATAAACCAAACAAGCATCTCACCATAAGCTCCCTGCACACAGCAGCTCAGAAGCATAACGGTGGGGAAATCCTGCTCCCATTTCGGATGGAAACTGTCCAAGAGGGATGAAAACCATGGAAATCTAACTTCTGCTCTGCTGTGCATATACTGGTCACGGTTTTTCAAAGAATTACCATTTACCCTGATTGTCACAAGAACAGCACATGGTGTATCTCCAACCTATGTGAAAACCAGCAGCCACATACAGCGAGGCAATTCCTCCAAGCTTTGTCAGTTCACATGCAGGGCTTTGCTAATTCGCATGGAGGGCTTTGCTAGACAGCCAGCGCCTGCCAGATGTTTTGAGAGGGAATCCAAAAATGATTTTTGGAGGGAAAGCAACGGGCCAGCCACCCCAGCCATCTCTCCGCAGCCTGCCCCACACAAGATGCTGTTCCCAGTCGTAATAATTTCACTGCAAGTTTTGTATCTGCTTCTCCTAAAAACAGTTTTGACTTCTCAGAATGAAAATGGGCCCCCTCATTACATGAATACCCCAGGAGAAATAAGCAGAATTCATATTTTAAAATATAGTTTCTAAGACTGTGTCATCAGTTTGGAACAAAGTCTGAAACCCTGTCAGTCCCAGGGTGGTTTTATCAGCAGAATTGAAGGTGATTAATTCTGCAGCTGGGGCTCCTGAATGAACTGTGTTACTCTAATGAATCATCCACTAATTCCTAGTCCTCTTTTTCTTCATCTCTGCCATATCTGGATGGGTAACGGAAGAATTTAAGGGGGAACTGGACAATATCTGTTGTTCAATATCCTTGTTTTGATTTTCATATGTTCCTCTTTCCAGACACTAACTCATGACACTGGTTAGCAACAGCAGCAGTGGCACAAACAGAAGCTGAGAGAGCAATGTCATTCTGACTTGGCTTTAGGAAAAGAAAAAAAGCCTAGACTGGGGATTAAGTCATTCCCTCTGGTTCTTCATCAAAAGAGTAGCCTTCATGATTTCCACATTAGAGACGGAGCTTGGTGCTCAAGGCAGATGTTCCTAGGTCCAGATGGAGGGCGTCGGGGGGTCACAACTGCCTCTGCAGGGACAAATGGTCAATCCTCCCTGGTCTGGGGAGGCATTCAGGGAGGGGATTTGCAGGATGGAGGAAAAAATGCCCAAGGACTCTCGCCTTCAGTCCGTGGCCTGGAGAGGAGGATCTGACAGGCTCTGAACCAAGCTCTCGGCCAGTAACACCCAGTCGCCCTTGGATATGGTGGTGCCTTTGGGAGCTGAGAGGTAGGCAGCTGGCCTTTTCTTTAAGTGAAAGCTGAGGTTCTCCTGAGCTAATGCCGCTCTAAGAACCACCGTCTGGAGAAAGACAAATCCAAAGCCAAGAACAAGGTCAGAAGAGCTGGCAGCAGGCTATGTGTGCTCGGCTTCTCCCGAGGACCAGAGGGTTGTTCTCCTAGTGGGAAATACTTTGGGTCTTGCTCCTCAAAGAGCACTGCAGGAAGGCACGCAAATGCACCCTGCTGAGCTCCACTGCCTTTTACAGGCTCGCTGGGAGGGGGAAAGGCAGCGGCAAAAGCAGCCGGAGCTGGACCCCAGCGGGCACAGCCGACCAGCACTCGGACACAGCCATAGATGGGCTGGGAACAACCATTTGAAACTCAGTAAAAGCCCATGGAATAAAGTTTTGAGGGTAAACTAGGTTAAACTCTCACGCTGATTTAACGTAATTCGGTAAAGTATCAGTGCTAGTTAAACTGCTTACAGAGGTTAACTGGTTTAAATACATTTGCCCTAAGTACTCATGCTGGTTTAACTAGGCTGCTTTAAAATCAAAAGCGAACTGTACACCTCTGCCAATTTTCCCCCATTGTATTTAAACCAGTACAACCTGTAGAGACATGTAAGAAACTGCTTTAACGAGCAAAGAGGACTTGGCCCAGCAGCACTGGTCTCCGGCACCTTATTCCCAGCTTTCCTGAGAAACTGTGTCATCCTCACGCCAACAACACTCAGGTCTAAATTTGTTTCCTGAAAATCCTATTATAAAAGGTGAGATCAAAATCACAGTCCATTTTTCAAAATACACATCATCTCATCAGTTTAGCGGGAAGGTGTTTGTTTTCTTTTCCACTCTCCAATAATAGTTTTGAATGGAAAAAGCCCAGATTTTTTCAGTGCAATCTTTCTCAGGCTTTCTATTTTGATACAGTCCTGCGAATGCTTCCTGTGCTTTGTCTCTTTTGAGAGAGATTTCATTACAAGTGCTATTTGAAGAGGACAAGGATTTTTTTTTTTGCATTAGAAATATGAACATTTGTAGTTAGTCACAACAAGCTCAAATACCAAGACCCTCATATTTCTGCTTTATATCAGGCCTTTACACACACATCATGAAACACAAACCCTCCCCAAACATCTTAAAATACTCACCCACCTGAAATCAGGATAAAATATTAAATATTATTCTATTAAATATTAAAATATTCCCCACCTGGAATCAGAATCCTTTTGGTTTTTCTCATCTGCAGTATTTCTACTGCAATTCATTTCTATGTCACCACCTAAAGAGTTTGTCTTCAAACAAAATTGAAGCCGTGAGAGAATTGGAAAGCCAAAGCAAAAAAAAAAAGTCTTTAGTACATAAAGCCTGCTGAGGCTTGTAGGGTTTTTAAAGCAGAGGGATTAAAGGATAAGGGCCAATTTGCCGGATTTTTGTGTTACCTTTCACACTTTTGGATGTGCAAAAAGGATGCCTTCAGCTAGCAAAACAGTGTGGCAAGTATTTTAAATCTGTATTATACAGAGATAATTGGTAGCATCAGGGGCCAAAACTATGTATAGATGAGATCAAAACTGCCCATACAAAAAAAAAAAAGGATTCCCAAAATTCTTCTTCAGTGATCATTAAGTGCTTTACTCATAAAGTGTGCCTGCTTCAGAAACCCCACAGGGATTTCATGATTTTTCTTTTTTCTCTCTCAGCAGGCTGCCATTTGATCTGAACAGGCAATGCAAGTCTGTGCCATTGCATCCATCTACCTGGAAAGGATAATTTGCCAGAGGATTTTTTTTTTCTTTAAAGGCAAGAGGCTTTGTTAAAAAAAGGAAAGTTAAAGGCCTGATAACTCAGCCCAACACGCTAAACGTGAATCTGTCAGACCCATTGCCAACTTATGAAGGAAGGCACCTGATCCATCAGCCTTGAAGAAAGGATGCCCCTTCCCTCAGCGTAAATCCAGGGATGTGTTTGAATGTTTACTTCAAATGTGTGTAGATAAGAAGCAGAAAATGAGCCAACTTGCCCAGCTATATGCCTTTGTATTTTTGCCCCTCTATTTGCAGCCCTCCATCAGCTCTTACCCCACGCTTCTTTTCGTTCTGTGTTCATCCAGCACTTGTTCCTATCAGTTTGGGCCTGTGAAGGGGCAAGGTCACAACGCTCAGATCAGCTCTGACTTGGATATTCTCTGGTCACCCAACTGACACCAGGGAACTCAAACGTGGGAGCCGTATTTAGCCTCTCAATGGCCCTAGGTGCTCCTTTGGCAAAGGTCCCTTTGACTGCGAGACCACAAAGCTAATGACTGGCATCAGCTTCGCAACCTTGGGAGAATATCAGTGTACACGAAACACATAGCCATGGCCCGTGGGCCAGCCCTGCACAGTGCACCGACCCCGACAATACAGCTGGAACCACTACTGCTTGTTTTGGAAGATTCATTCTGGCAGTCCTTTGGGAAGCCCAATACCACTTTCTGCGTTAGGAGACTTGCTAAAGAATAGCACAGCCTGGACCAAATCGTACCCAGCTAAGCAACATGAATACATGACCAGACACGTGGCTTAACCTTCCACACCCTGCTGGATGTTGTAGTGCATGAGAACAGGGTATTCAAGCTGCTTTAGATGGCCTCAATTATTTGGCACTGTGGCTTTCATGGATATGGCTAAGTGAGCTGACTTCTCTCCAAGGAGCTAGGCAGTAAGAAAGCCAGACCTGGAGGTCATGTCTGCTTTCCCAGAAGTTAATGCCATTACTGTGGCAAAATGGAATAACAAGTACACTCTGTACTGTTGTGGGAGAATGGAGAAAATACCCTTTAGTGATTTCCATGAAAAGCCATCACACAGCAGACCTTAACCCAAAGTTATTTGCAACACAAAGGCCTTGCTCAGCAGCAAGCTGTCTGCTTGGTAGGTGTTAGTCTAGAGCAGCCAAAGTTACCTGATTGCATTACCTGCCCATGCTCACCTGGGCTGTCCTTGAGAGACATGGAGGACATTTCTGTCAAGCTAGACCTCTGTTTGCCTATGGACATCCAAGCAGTGCAGAGGTAGCCACCCCTTCTTTGGTCCAAAACTATAAATGAGTATCAAGGCACCCAGTATTTGCCTCACACCCCTGACTGCATCTAGCTAATTAGCCCTGATCATTGCCAGAACCTCCATAAGTCTTTTAAATTTCAATAAAGGCAAAGAGGAGGCTACATGTTGTAGCTCACAGAGATGTTCAGATAAATACTGGTAGGAGTTCCTACATCAGTTATACCTGATCCTTATCAGGTCAGAGCTATTTCTGCAGTAGATTGATCTGTCGGAGGCTGATAAAGCCTCTATCACTTAATTTTCCCTGACACTGGCTGGATTTACCAGAACCAGGGATGTATTGGGGGCTACAAGTACCATAGGATCAGAGCTCAAGATGTGTGGAAAGCCTGAAGAAGGTGCTATCCAAGCCAAGGAACCTAAGTCTCGCTTCGTATAAAGAGCTTGATCCTGCCCCAGTCATGTCAGGTGATCACAAGACATCTTAATACCTTTCCATCCTTTCATGGAAAATCATCTTCCTCCCCACGAAGCAGGGTTATTAACCAGGTGCCACGTTTGTCATCCACTGCAAGTGCAAAAGGGGCTACCTCAAGCCGCTGAGATGGCCTGTGCCTCGCTGAGATACACAGGAGGCCAGTTAGCACCTCTGGGACAAGGGCAGTCATTTGCACTCAAGGCATGAAAGCCCCTCGGGTCTCTGCTACCAGGGCTGTTCTGGTGCACACCTGCAATTTTCACCATTGCCTGCAAGCCAGCAAAAGGCCCATGCACCCCTTTTCCACCCCCTTCTCCTGCGAGGCGCTGGGTTTGACTCCTGCCAGACTGCTAAGCAAGAAGCACACAGTCCCTGTCCCGGCTCCGGTATATGCATCAGAGATGTCAGGACTGCTGGATGCTGCTTTGAAAGGCCAAGGAAAGGCCACCTATCGGTGGCCCTAAGTTGTCTAAGCTAGAAAATAAAAATACATTATTTATAATTTCTACATATTATTAGCAGAAGCAGCACAAGGTGCAGTCACTGGCACTTCCCTGTATCCTAGGTGTTCATAAAGCATTCCCTGATGTTAGCAAGTCTATTAATAAAGCGTTGCAAGCAATCAGAACTGCTCTGCCAGCCTGGGAGGGGGAGTGTTGCTGACATCATGTTCCAGCTGAAAGTCACGTAAAATCTTCTATACCTTCTTCTGAAAGACATCGGCATCATCAGCAAATGTAAATATGCAATCACAGCACCTTGTAATTAATGGGGAGCTGCAGGCCCAGTTAGCACTGCAGATCCTCTTCCACTAACAGTGAGTGAACAGGATTCTTGTCTGGCTCAGGCATTATCAGTAAAGTTCAGCACATCCAAAGGCAAAGAAAAAGACTTAACCAGAACCTTCACAGGTCTGCTGTAACCTCTTGGTTTCAGTTGTGTGGCTGAGGATGGACTGAAGCTACCATGGCCATCGGCTCCCTTGGCACACGGAGAGGGCTTTGCCGTGGGTTTCAGCTGTAGGGTTAAGCCTTTGCTGACTGCAGACACATTTGAAACCCCCACATCAGCACTCTGGGGAGATGCTGTCTGAGCTCATTGCTGAGTGTTAATACTGGAAAGATCATGTAGGCCTCGTTAAGAAATAGTTTTGTTCTTGAGTCTCCGTCTTATGTTTTAAAGCACTCAGGAGACAACAGAACCACCGCATTTCCTCTTTACACTCAATTTTCTGATCGGGGGCCTGAAGCACTCACTGCCAGATGTTGCCCTGTTTTCATACAATCCATGTGACACAGGCATCAATGCCAGCAGCTACATTTGCCTATGATGTCAATGCACACAGCAGCCAGGAAAAAGTTCCACGGGTAGCTAACCGGGGCATACATGCAAGATCATAGATTTTAGATACAGAGTTTCGGTGGGATTTCTAAACATCTCAAGCCGCTTGCCTTGCTTAAGCCACCAAACATCAAGCTGCTCTTGCTCAGCATCACACCACCCCCAACGCTTATTCTTTGTCATCATTCTTGCACATGCATCATGCTATTGATGATACTTAGATACATTAAGTGAAGAAATAAGTGTGGGAAAACCAAACAGCTACTTCTTTTATCCAAATTCTGGCCTGGATTTCTGTGAGATTTTCTAGAAAATTGCATTATTATGGTGAAAAGTACATTAAAACTGTGCCAGCACATATATTTACTGTCTTTCCTACACTCGGCATGTTGAGAAATAATTCACCACAAATGACATTCTGTGCCCGCTCCAGCGTTGCCCACTTCCTCAGATCTCCATGCCACGCAGCACAAGAAATCAGGAACAAGAGGCACCCAGAGCAGAGGAGGGCAGGGAGCGCTTGCCGCAAGGTATGGGAGGGCATGTGTGGAGGCCTCACCATGCAGGAGGTTCTACATCTGCAGGGGGGTGCCACACTCTCTGCCCACCCACAGCTTGCAGCCCTAGCAGGGCTCCTGACCCATTTCATTTCCCCTCCCTTTGCTATTTAAGGAAAGCCAAAGGAAAAACCCACCTACAAAAAACCACTCAGTCCAGCAGCACTCCCGGCTGCTGTCAGATTTTAGACCCATCAAAGGTTTGAGGGGAGCCCTCCAGTACCAAACCAGAATAAACCAGCTGAAGAAATGTGAGGAGTCTTCATGGACTCTCATCTGGGAGACAAAAGGACCTCCTGGTCTGCTGTAAATGGATCAAAGATGCTAAGCAAGGAGCTGGTCCTAGGATCTCACCAAGTAGGTTTCCTTGGTCAGAGAAAACTCTGGACCTGTTCTCCTCTGCTGGAAAGGGAACATTAAAAACAAGAAAGCAGCAGAGGGGAATTCCAGAGAGCTGAGCTGGGGAGCAGAGAAAAAACTGTGTTTGTTGCGTGTCTGGCATGCACCTGACTGACATTTCACTCTTACAAATGCTCCCAGTAGATAAATTCAGATAAAGGACTAGAAGTCTTATGATTCAAACACGTGTTGAATAAGAAGCCACATAAATGAAAATATCAAGGATGCACTGACTGATGAGGCAATGAGCTCTATTCTGTAAACATTCTTTCAAAGGAAAATCATGTGCCTTCTATAAAAAAAGTTGCTTTCTTTTGGCAAAACTCTATTACACCCAGTAAGCCACAGCCAGTTACTCACAGCCAGATCTGCAGCTTGCATTAGGCTGCTTTATATCCTAAGGACCTATTTCTTTTAGCAATGTTGTCCTGTTCATTAAGTGTCACCTTGCCTGTGCACACCAGCAGCAACGGGGCTCCCAGGCGGGAGTTGTGGGGCTGCTGCACCATGTGCCCCAGCAGCCAGGCAAGCTCTGAACCTGGGCTCCCCTTCCCTCTGGCTCCGAGCTCCAGTCGGAAAGTCAGGCAGGAAAGTCCTTCCAAATGGTTGCTCACTCACCAGAATTAGGTCACTAAGGGGGAAGAAACATCCCTGCAGGCTGTAATGGTGAGAAACTTCCTACATGAATTACGTGGGACCAGCAGCCTCTGCGAATGCCACTCAAAGCACCCTCCCGCCTCCAGGCTCCTTTGGAGAAGGCCTAGGCAATGGAATTTATCCATTCTCTTAACAAGATTTTTCCTTTCACCCATTCTCAGCTTTTCTGGAACACCTCAGAGTGGGATTTATTGAAATACCTTTGAACTGGGTGCTGGAGAAGCCCAAAATCTGCACAGGGGGGATGTGCATGCAGCTGAGAGTTGCCATACTTGGCTGCCCAACATATCCGCTCTGGAGCCCACTGGGGTACGTGGACCTTTCTGCTCAATGGGCCCAGGATGTGAAGCAGCTCTCTTGCAATGGCTTTGACTATTCAGTCAGCCCAGGAAGCCACAAATATACTCACTGGAATCATCCCCAAAGTGGCAAAACTAATTATACCGATATACTTGATAATTTTTCCAGTCTTCATGCACCACAGGTAAATCTCTTTCACTCAGTACTGCTTTGGCTTTCACTTCTCCCATCTAATATACATTGTCCTTTTTAGATTATCTAAACAGTCTTGCTCTGATTTGCCTCTCTGCATTTCATTTTCCCTCCTGCTTTAAAGGTGTCTGGACAACTGTCACTATCAGCAAGGCCTCACCCTTGGCCATCGCAAGGTTAGATGCCCTGGGTTGTCGGGGAGGTTTCCACCAGTGGTGCCAGCAGTCTCTCTCACCAACTACACAGGGAACCTTCAGGACCCATTTTAACTCAACACGTAACTTGCAGAGCAGCTGAGGCTGAGATGACCTTTATCCTGTGTCATCAAAGCTTCTGTGTGTTTATATCAGATGTGTGACATCAAACCAGCATGAAGCTAAGTCTGTGTTACCAAGGCACTGCTTGCCATGCTCAGAGCTACAAGTATGGATACTTCCTAGAATGAATTTGGATACCATGAGACTTATAAATACTATTTTTTGTACTTGTAGTTACTTTCTCAACTCAGCCGACACAACCCAGATGATAACGGGAAGGAAAATAG
>NW_009260758.1:4552737-4567592 GCF_000687185.1 Egretta garzetta
TCCAACCAGAATTACTGAAATGTCTTTGTGTTTAGCTCTGCAGAAATTTCAACACAACCTTGAGGACATTTACCTGGAATTTTGCACTAGTACACATGCTTCCCTAGCATTGCCCATGGACTTGCAAACGACAGGTCTCTGAACAACTTTTGTATGCCCCGTCACACACATATAGCTGTTTACTCATGTTGGATATTAGCGTCTGCCATGAGTAGTCCTACTGTAACCAGGGGGACTATTTCCTCAGAGAGGTACTACTCAACATGAGTAAGAACACTACAGCTTGAGAAAGAGTGAAGATGTGCAATGAGACCAAAGGCCAGCATCTCTCCAAAAGGACAGATCACTGCCTCTCTGATACTCTTGAAATCTGGTTGACATCATTGTGTCAGCAGCTCTCTCTCTGGACGTGGGGCCAGATAGGATGCCCCAAGCATCCTCAGGACACAATTTTGATCTTTTTCAATAAGTCCCTTGAAAGACCATTGCCAGACACCTCCCTTCCACCGCCCTCCATTGAAGGGCCTCAGACAGAAAGCTGTCTCTTACCAAAGAAGCAACTCCTTAATGCCAGGGGAAGGCTTCCTGCAGCAAGGTACCATTACTCCTCAAGCTGCATCCCCTGCCATTTTAAGCCTCTTTTACCTACAGGTGTACTCCCAAGCACTCCATCCAAAACACAGAGGCACCAAAGCGCAGCAGCTGACTGAAATCAAAAGTGATATCTCAACCATCTGTTTAAAAATGTGAGGCCATTGACTCATTAGTTTCATCTAACTCTACCAGCACAATAAAAAAACCGCACGCCTTCTGGAGAACAATATCAACAGGCGTGGGAGGATAATATCTCTGCAAGGTGGGGTGGGATGCTGCAGTTAAGAGCAACTCTCCGGATTTGCACTGAGCTCTTGTCAGGTCAAAGCTGCTGTAGGTTGGCGCTTACCTTGGTTATATTGGGGTCTGGGCTGTTCCCTTCTCCAGCAATGGGCAGTTTTCTTTGGGTCCTCTCCTTTGACTAGGGTTTTGGTGACATAAAGCCAGGTGCAAGTTTGCATGCTTCTACCATTCTATTTTAGAGCGCTTCTTAAGCAATTAGGTTTTGAGCTGAAGTTGAGCAAAATGAACCAAAAGAAAATGTAAGCAACATTCTCTCCCACCCTCTTTCATCTGTCCCAGTCTCATCTGGCAAGTCCCAGTTATCTGGGCTTGTAGTAATTCTGGGGGATTACTCACAGGCCGACCAGAGCTGCTTGCCCAACTTTTCCAGACAAGGAGGAGTGAAAGCTGGTGAAGATTAGTTTAACAGAGTGTGCCTCAGTTCATGGAAGCTGCTGAAGAAAACATAAATAAAGAGGGAAATCAGACCTCGGTCGAGTTCAACATTTGAAAGTTGAAGTCTCCTGCTTATGAGCTCACCACGCTCTGCTGAGCAAGTGGAAGGAAAACATTTTCTCCCCACAGCGTGACTTCAAGAAAGGAAGTTGTGTGGGCAGAAGGACCAGGGTGACTCTAAATACAGTGATGTCTCCTTCCCCGGCACGCAGGCTTGGGAGCACTTGCTTTCTTTCAGTTGGGGAAATGTCAATGGCAAGATGTAGGGAGGAAAATATTCAATACCTCCTGCTTCAGAGACATTTTTTTTCTACAGCCAATTATGACTCCAGCCATAAACTTTTTATTGCTACCTCTCATGCAGTTTATTTATTGTAACTTCCTTTTTTTGAGTGGGCTGTTTATTTTTAAGCAAGTGTTGTTACATTTTTCACTAGATTACTAATAGCCACGTGCTCTGGCTGCTGAAGCTGAATAAGCTGATGTAACTGTAGGTCAGGATCTTAGCTCCTTCCTTAGCCTGTCCCCAAAGTAAATACACAGAGGATGAACCCAGGGTTTTCTCCAAGAGCCCTATGTGCTTTCACTTGGAGGATAAGGCAGAGTCCCACTTCCAGCATGGCCACCAGGCCTCTAAGGTGCAACAGTTGGGACTGAGACTTAAATTAAGTGAAATCTCTACCCACCACCAACAGGGCTTTGCAAAGTGCAGGGTTAAGACAGAATTTTGCATTTTAAGTTACTTTTGCATCAGCTCCCTTGTTTCTGCTGCAGCTAACAACAATTCCAGAATTTCTCATCTCAACAGCTTTGGAGACTTCTTTGCAAAGCCTCAGCAGAAGGTTTACTGCACTCTCTGGCTCAGCTGGCAGCATGGTATTGCAGCATACACCCAAACACCCTCCTGGCACTGGCATTTGGGGTGCTTTGGGGCTTCCTTGGTCCAGCAAGCCCTTGCCTGTATGACCTGGGCCATCTCAAAGCTCCTCCTCCCCAGTAATCTCTACCCTCCAGGTATTTTGTCCTACTGAGAGTTTCCAACAAAGTTTTCAGTTTGGTTTTTTTTTTTGGTGTGTGGAAATGAGGAAATAAAATTGCTCTGGGTTTTCTAAACATGCCTTCCTCTCATCAGAGGAGCTTACTGGAAGCACACATTCCTGGACAGGCCAAACAGCCCTGGGCTGCCCTTGCTGGGTGCAGAGCGAGCCTTGTTGAAAAACAGTTGCGACAAGCTGGCTGCTTTGGGTGTATCCTCACATTCGTCCGCGCTTTGCTCTTGGGCATTGTGCAAGATGGAGCAGGGCCAAGGCCCTCCGAGCATCGCCAGCTTCAGAGACAGCCCATCTCTCCCTGCCCAGGGGACCTCACCAAAAATACTCCGTCTGCTCATCAGGCTGCTGAGGGACCTGGGTATTAAACACCTCCCAGGGAAAATATTTTAAGGAGACAATATACGCCTACTAGCGATTTTTAGGTTATTTGTGTTTGCAGGTCTTGCTGCGGTAAAATGCCCCTGTCCTATCAGAAACAGCATTTCCCCGGTATTTTCAGTTGCTGAGGTTAGTCCAAGATGTGCAACCCAAATTTTCAGGTGCTTGGTGCATCTGTCTGGCACCTCCTCTATATTTACTGAAAACTGAATTTGTTTTCTCTTGTTCAAAGTGAAGATTATTGGGATGAGTATACTCCAAATTCCTCTGAAGCCAAAGTTTTGGGATGGGCTTTGAAGCCAATATGCTTTGGATCAAGGCTTCAGCACATTGCTCAATTTTCCATTCTTTTGCAGGAAAACAGTTTACCAGTTACAGGGTGGAAAAGGGCAGCAGAGAGGTTTCCAGACAGCTCTCAGCTCAGCCCAGCAGTGTCAGTCCTCTCATTAACCACCTCACTGAGTGCCATTACAGCCACCATCCGAAGGCTGGTCTGTCCTATAGCTCTCGGATGCAGAGGTCACATCTGAACTTCCTCCCTTTAACAGATCAAATCAGAGGTTTTGACCAACTTCCATAATTAGGGCAGAGGTATTTCCCTTTACTACTTTCCACTTGAAATGCCACAAAGGCTCTGCGGAAACTTGACATTTCCTATTTTAGCAAGACAGATTAATATTCAAGTTTGTATTTTGCTCGGAGAACCAGCTTAACTGTTCGCTAAGGAGCATAGGAGCTGTTCCACTGAGCAACTTGTCTTAATATTTGTGTGATTTATAGCTCCGTGGTCACTGTCTAAGTCTTAGTGTCCATATTTAACCCCAAATCCTAGAGGGAGCTGAGATGGAGCCTTTAAATCCAATTTTTTTTTGCTGCGTTCAGTTGCAAGAAAATAACTCACATCCAAGTATTGACAAAGCTTCCTTTCTAAATGAGGGGTGCAAACCGTTTCTCAGCATTCCTGTCATTAGCTGTGGGCACATGTCCCCAGCCATAACGACCTGGGGAGCCTGCAGGAGCCCAACGCTCCTTGTCTGATATCACGGCAGCCCAAGGCCGCCGCTGCCGCTCCGCGCCGTCTGCCGCCGAAGGGGCAAAGGAGTTATGATGGGGAAAGGGCCCAGAGCACGATGCCTCCCACCCATCTCTGTGTTTGTCACCCGTCACAGGGCCCTCCAGCGCTAGCTGCATCCCTGAAAGTCTCCAGCTAGAGAGCTGGCCGGGCACAGGGAGATTTTTAGGATGCATCAAAGAAAATATGCACAGACCGTTTATTTGCTAACATGTGTAGGATCAGTTTTGGGAGTAAAAAAAAAGGTTTTCTTATATAGATGCAAAAACACTTAGGATCCCATCCTTAAAAAAATAATTACTTTTGACCTGTTGTTTTCAAATTTCCAATCAGAGATGCTGCCATGTGCTCCTTTCTAATTTAAATAGGGCACCGCCTTTTTCCCCAGTCAAAGCAGGGATTTAGGTCATTCAGAAATGCTAGAAGAGAAGTTCATTTTCTCTATGAGACAGCCTGGGCTGACTCCTTGCCCTTTGGACTGCTCCATCACCCTCAGCTCAGGCCATGTCCTGGGGCAACTGCAGCCTCCATACAGGTGACAATTCTTTTTCCCAGCTTGAGTGGAAATAGTCAAAATGACCCTACAAGTTTCACCAAGTCGATATCTGAGAGCATAAATTCCTTACCACATAAAGCAACATTTCAGTTCTAAATAATAAATGAGGTAGAAATGTACAGCTGGTTTAGAAAGACCAAAGAGACGAAGCATTACAACATCTACTTCAAATTACCTGCTGTCACTGAATTCATAAAAAGCCTTACCTTAGGATCAATCGGCAAATCCCACTTGTCTGTAGCATAACTCCAAACCCAGGGCAGCTCTCTCCCGGCCTCAGAGGGACCTGCAGTAACCATTTGATATATGCTCTTTAAATTAGCCAGCCTCGGTACTGCAGCAACCAAGTTCCACCCTAGGCTGGTCCCCTCCACCAAACTATCTGGCTCAAAGTTAATTTGGGCAAGTCTCTGTCTCTGACTGCAACTATATAATATATTAAGATTAATATATTATATTAAGATTAAAGATTATATATAATATATATATTATTTTTCATATATATAATAATCCTATCCCAGTCATTTGGGGTACTAAGGCCCAAGCAGAGAAGCAAGATTTTAGGAATAAGGTTCCTAAGATATTCAGATTTCTGAGGAGCAGACATAGCATTTAACACGCAGTTTGCAGCTCCCAGGGAGCAAACACACGCCGCAGAGCAGTGGCTGAACGTGCCAGTAGCAGGTTACTGTTTACCAAGCAGATGATTTCCGCATCACTTTCTGCATGGCTTTAGAGCTGTCAGGTGCAGTGTCAATGGTATTTAGTCTTATCGTAAGCCTCTTCCCCTAGCATGGACTCTGGAATAGACCAGTCTACATTTACAGAACAATAACAGAAGTCTCCAGAGCATGAAAATCCTCATTTGGGGTGAAGATTTGCTGAATTCCCTTCCAGCCTAGCAAACCCGTCTGCGGCCCGATCCATGCACCGAAGCAGGGCCCCGCTGAAGCGCAGCGAGCCTTTCTGCCTGTGCAAAGCACCTTTCAGCACAAGGGATTCAGTCAGCATTGACTGATGAACAGGTAGTTGCTGGCCCATAACAGGATTTAGGAAAAATTTTCCATGCCCACTATTACTTTGATCTATGTTACTAACTCAAATTCACCTCTTGCCCACACCAATCAGATTACAAACCCTGGCACAATACCAGGGTACACAAAGCAGAAGACATGGCGCTTTGGCTCATGCTTGTGACATTCCTTTCGCAGATAGATGACTCCTCTAGATTTACAGCCATGCCCTCTCCTTCCCTAAGCAAGCAACAGAGAGGATTTGGTACTTCATCAAAATATGCCCAGGCTCTCCTGCATAATTCCTTGTGGCTTAGAGCGTTCAGTGTAAATGATGAGCCCCATCTTTCACCGATCCATGTCATTGCTCATTCCATATTAGCACCAACCTTATCCTGGAAGCAGGCAGGCGATGGCAGAGAAAGGGATGTATGCCTGCAGGGACTGAGCTCAAGCCATTAACCAAGTAGCTGCATTTAGGGTCTGGGGAAACAAAGCCAGCTCCAGCAATGGGTACGTAAGCTCTGCCAGCCTGCCAGGGACAGCCAAGCGCAGCAGGGAAGGTCTTTGATTCCCCAGCAGATATGCTGGCTGGATGTATTTGGACGTACCCATTCTGAAATGCAAGAGCAGCCACACACTGGGAAAATAAATGCGATCTCTATGCAAGTGTTATTTGACAACGGTGACTTTAATATTTAAAGCATCCCCGGCTGCAGGTGCAGCACACTAAGTTATCAACATTTTATATGGTACCCAGTGAGCTGATGTTGACCCTAAGGCTTAATTTAGTAACAAGATTACTCAGAGAAAAATAATGTACTGAAAACCTTTACAGGACAAGGAAATATGCCAAAAGTAAACTTGGCCAGTGTACTTAACAGATAGAAAGCCATTTGTTTCTTTTTGAGAACTTAATTAAATTTCCCATGAATTCATTTGTAATAACAGTAATAAGTACCGTATATGGAAATCTTCAGTGAGCTGCTAGCAAGGTAATTTCCTGAGTTTGGCTTCTATCTTAATAATGTCTAAAGCCAGCTAGATTTTAAAATACAGCTGGTATGCATTATTCCATTCTGAGTATGAGGGTGTGCATGGACTTATTTGCGAGCATGGGTGTGTAAAATGAATGACTTTGGTGCTGCTCGACACCCAGTTTTATGGCCTGTAGAACGATGCTTGATCATACTGTGAAAAGCAGTAAGGAGAGAGTTAACATCATTTCTTCTGTTTAAGAAAGCAGCCTTCGGGAGGGCAGCGCACATACCTTACACACACCGACACGCTCCTTCAGCACTCCTTGGATCACTGTCAGTAACTGGGAAGGGGGAGGCTTTGAACCGAGCCACCTGGAACCAAGCAGGGCAAAACGAGAGGGCAGTTGGAAGGGGAAGAACCACCTCTTCTCATCGGGAGACACACATGCATGATTTACAACCCTACCTGCTTCTCAGGCCTTTTTCTGTGCTTCACATGCACCAACGTGGTAAAAATCAGCAGCTAACTGGCAAAGGAGAAATGGTCATTGCTGACTAAGGTTGGTGACTGTATGGAGGAAGGAGACTTGCTCTCAGAGGATGAGTTCCATCAGGGGATGGAAGGTGCTTTCTCCAGCAGCTGCATGTGGTGCACACTCAGACTCCAAGTGCTATTATGGGAGCTGTAACTAAAACACGGACAAGGCTTCTAACTTTCTTCTGTTTAAGAAAGCAGCCTTCGGGAGGGCAGCGCACATACCTTACACACACCGACACGCTCCTTCAGCACTCCTTGGATCACTGTCAGTAACTGGGAAGGGGGAGGCTTTGAACCGAGCCACCTGGAACCAAGCAGGGCAAAACGAGAGGGCAGTTGGAAGGGGAAGAACCACCTCTTCTCATCGGGAGACACACATGCATGATTTACAACCCTACCTGCTTCTCAGGCCTTTTTCTGTGCTTCACATGCACCAACGTGGTAAAAATCAGCAGCTAACTGGCAAAGGAGAAATGGTCATTGCTGACTAAGGTTGGTGACTGTATGGAGGAAGGAGACTTGCTCTCAGAGGATGAGTTCCATCAGGGGATGGAAGGTGCTTTCTCCAGCAGCTGCATGTGGTGCACACTCAGACTCCAAGTGCTATTATGGGAGCTGTAACTAAAACACGGACAAGGCTTCTAACACCTTAACCTCCCTGCCATCAATTTTGGATGGTATTAAATAAGTATTCCAGTCCTGACAGAGGTAGGGTAAGTCATGGTACAAACAGACACCAGCAATTATCTTGGGGCACAAAGCTGAAATGAAGTGGGTGACAACAGTTGTGGCACACAGAGTATGTGGTCGCTCTTTGCAAGTGCCACAGGAATGCTGGGGGAGAGCCCAGTGAAGGAAAACACAGAGCAGCCATCTGCCATGGAGGGTGCCAATGCCTCCCCTCACACCCCAGGCAGGAGCACCATGTAAATAACACAGAAGCAGAGCTCCTGCCCAGAGAGCACAGCAGCCCAAGGATAAATTAAAGCCCATTTAAATCGCTGAACTGATCCTCATAGACTTCAGTGAGATGCAGACACAAGTGCCTGACTTGTGTCAACTTGTGTTGACAAGCATCAGACTTGATGATCTTAAAGGTCTTTTCCAACCTAGACGATTCTATGATAAGTGGGAAGGATGTCCAGAAATCCCTCAGGGGATTAACCCTGCCCTCAGCAATGCCCACTACCAAAGAATTCACATACCTCAGAAGGAAGCAATGTTATATTTTTCATCATGAATATATGACGCCAGACCTTCTGCTTGCTGCAAAGCTTCCTAAGCTCACACAGTGACTCCATTCAAAAGCTAAAGACCTGGCAGCATAGCCACTTCATCCCTAACCTCCTTTTTACAGTTAAGCCCACCCTCCTCAGGTGGTAAGGCAGCCACCTCAGGGGTTGGCTTGCAGGTCAGGGTCTCCTTAGAAGCAGAGGTGGGGATCCCAGCAGGATCTGCTCTCTGACTCACCTGCTCCTCCTGAGGCAGCATGGGATGCCAAGACACCCGGTGCCACCAGCATTACAGGACATGGCTGCTCTACAGAGCACTTCTCCCTATGCCATACACCCCTAGGCAGCCTGCTCAGAACCCTGCCCTGCTCCTGCCTGC
Source organism: Egretta garzetta (assembly GCF_000687185.1). Classification (NCBI taxonomy): domain Eukaryota; kingdom Metazoa; phylum Chordata; class Aves; order Pelecaniformes; family Ardeidae; genus Egretta; species Egretta garzetta. Next base: position 4,561,270 of record NW_009260758.1, read on the forward strand.
TAAAATACCCTGCCCTCAGCACTAGCAAATGAGAAGGCACAGCTTGTTCTCATTAACTAGATAATCGCTCCATTAGATTTTACAGGTCTCCAGCTTTCCAGGGATGCCATGGCCTTGATTATCCCACCTGCCCAAGCAGTAGTATTCTGCTATGAGAAGCCCAGGGAGAACCCCTCTGATGGGAGTGGATCTGCTACACTTCGACATCCTTCCCACTCCACTGGGGGTTTTGCTCTCAGTATGAGATTTGTTCTTGTTTTAGAAGTTTTATTGCTGCCCCGCTATTCTGTGGACATTTACTCAAGAGTCTTTAAAGCTTCCTTTACCTAAAGGCAGCATGCCCACAGTGATAACCTCTGATTTTGCCGTGACTTCTGTGCTGAGGTGTCACCAGTGACAGCTTCAAAGCAGAGTGAGACCTGGGATGCAGCGAGGATCTCTACCGCATGTTAATGACTTGCAAAATTAATATAAAGAATTCCCTAATGAAACCAGAAGCTTGAGCCTGCACTCGTGCTCAGGAAAAAGCCCCGTCTGTACTTGCTCCACCCTCCTCCTCCGCAGCTCCCCAGGGCCCTGCCTGTCCCTGTCCCACTGCAGTGCAGGGGTGGCTGTGGATCAGATGTCCCCTGCCTCCTCTGGGCGACCTCCTGACTCTCAGCGGTTGGGGGGAGCTGAGCTGGTGGTGCGGGGCCACTGCCAGTCCTCAACTTTCGATTGTTCAGCCGAGCTCCCCATCCATCGGATTCCCCGGATCGCTTTGGCAAGCCCTTCTCGTAACACAAACTTCATCGCAAGGCCTCCTTGCTGAAGCATTACCCTATATTTCTTGTTTCTTAGATCATCGAGGTGAAACTGGGAGAGATTTTCCACCTGGGAAGCTCTGCTCTGAGCCTGTTTCCCTCGCCCTCCCTGCCCGTTCCCGAGGAGCAGCGGCTCCAAAGGGCTGGCCTTGGGAGAGCTGCCCTCATGCCAGGGGCAATATTCCCTTACGCTGAGTACATCCAGGCTCCGAAGAGAAGTAATTAATGGATTATCACTTTGCTTTTATGAGCAAGGGGCAACCAATAAACCCACGATATTTAATGGCCAAGAAAATGATCTAAACAAAATTGCCATAGGATATCACGAAAGCCCGTCCTGCTCCTGTTAATTTGTTTGTAGAAAGCAGCGCATGTAACCGATACAACCACAAAATGAACAGGAGCTTAGCAAAGATTTTGTGCAAAAGGGACCCTTTGCATTTGACATGCTCTGTCACATTGAATTTTAATTACAGCTCCCCTCTGGTGCTGGAGCGGGAGGGGAATGCTAATGAGGTGCGGGAGAGGCAGCACCGGGAAGGGAGCAGCGATGGGAATCTCCAGCCCCGTGCTCGCACAGAGGGCCAGATCCCCAACCTGGTGGCAGAGGGCAGCTAATACAGATGGAGTCAAAGTGCAAATCTGGCTGGTTTCGTTCCCCCTTTAGCTCCTATGATTTCACCCCAAGTGCTGGGCTACTGGTTGGATGAAAACACATTTAAGCGAATTCAATGTATTGAACCATTTGCAGGGTACAGCCCACTGTGACAAGAAACCCACTGAAGGAAACCAGGGTTCATTTGAACAAATATGACCACAGATCACTTCTCTAATAAATAGCAAGCCCTGGCTTTGAATTATTACGATGTCAGGATGCTGCTTGCAGTTTTATGTCTATCAGGATTCTGTCTGTCACGTTGTATAAAAATGCCTTTGGGAAGCATCACTCACAAAATGTTGTGTTGCCAGCATGGGTCCGTAGCTCAAGTAATTCTGGCAGTGGCCACGTGTAGGCTCCTTGCATGGAATAGGTGTTATACACACACTTAATGCTCCAAAACAAGTACAGGCACCGACAGTAACATCCCTGCTGTCCTCTGCCTAGAAGGAGAGCAAATGTCTTAATCAGACGGTGATCATTAACTATGTGCCAGGTATTAGTGCAGCAAAAGCTTCCAAATATGTGGGATGCGGATATATATCTCAGCAAAAGGTAAATGGGACATTGGGGGTCCGTGTAAAGAGTCAAGAAAGGACAGAGTGAAGTTGGAGTGCAAAACCCACTTTCAAAACCTGTATAGATATTTAGAGGCTTCCCGGGGTATTACCTCTCCTCCAGGTCTAGCGAAGTCAGTCAGAGACATTCACGGTATTCAGCCAGGCATCCCCTGCATTTTGAAGGTATTTCAGACCTCATCTTGCTTCCCCCCCCTGAAAAAAAAATAAGAAAAAAAATTTATATTTCACAAAATGATCAAAAGCACCTCTTCATGTTTCTGTTAGTACACTATTCAAATATCAGCTGGCCTTCACAGAAATGCAAAGTCTGCTTATCAGGACGAACGGCTAATCTACGCAGATCGCGCGGCAATTCATAAAATCCTCGGGGATCAGAACAAAGGCTCTCACAGTGCTTTTGTTCTAAGAGTGCAATCTATTCCTGGGGGGAAATTCTGTGTTATATTGCTGTCTGCTTGCACAATAGAAAGATGTTTTTCCTGCATTATTGGGGTTAGTAATGCAATGTTTGCTATTTCATCACTATATACCCCTGCCAAAAGAATTTGTGCTACCTCACACACTATTGAAAAAAATGGAGGTGCTTGGGGAAAAAAAAAATATATATATTTGACCCAGTGAAATAAATCAGACAGGAGTTTTATAAAATGAAAATACCATTTAAAGCTATCAATTACCTAGAAACAGCAACACATGTTGCTGTGCTCCATTCTTGGCTTCTGTAGTTTCTACAGTTTATTGTATATCTTTTTTTATAGTTTATTCTCACCCTCTTTTTCTGTCTTTCCATTCCCCTATTGTGTTAGTTACAATTAGCTCGTTTAAAATTTCCCAGTGGATAAATGTGGCTGGTTTATGCCACTTAACAGAAGCATAAGATAAAGCAAGATCTGTATCTTCCATGTTGCAGCAACATTTCTTTTAACCACAGAAGGAGCTTCCTTCACTTTAGCACTGAAGGTTCATAATCTTTTTTTCAGCACCATTTCTTTCTGCCTTTTTCTGGAGGAGGACACTATCAGTAACGCAGCAACACAAGAGAGGATGAGCAGCCTCATTCATGAAGGATCTAGAAATTCAGGGTGGGCAACTAAATTATTTGCCATAAAATGTTACAATCTTTACATTTCTTTCCTAGGGTAGAAAACGTGCCCAGGCAATTTTACATATTGCAAGATTTGGGGGGTTATATTTTGCACAAAAAAGTCTAACGGAATCTGGAGGGTTGATAAAGTCCTTAAAAAGGGCTGACAAATTTCACAGAGCAAGAAGAAGCTAAACTTAAATAAAAAAAAAAGTCATGAATCATTTATTCCTCCCTCACGTAAATTTTTGAGGGTGGTTTTCAATACTCTGATATGAAAGTAGAAGAGCTCCTGGCACGGTTCAACATGTGGCTGCGTTGATGTAAGGGCACAAAGGCCAGCTGGGAATGTCTCCCGATTACAGAAGTATGTTTCAAAGAGATTTAAAGTAAAATATACTCATCCTTCTACATATTTCTATGTGGGTTTATATCTGACTATGCTGTATTAATGTACATTTACTTTCCCCAAGCTGCCTGCTCGGCAGCGTGGGCAGCCCCAGGCCAGCCCGTACGGCTCCAGGCAGGCTGAGCTGCTCTGGCTCACCGGCACGGCTTTCACGTGAACCCGGCTACTCCCAGGTTACTCAAGGAGTGAGAAAGCTGAGCCCTAAAGAATGGAGCCAATGCCCCTCCATATAGCAAAATACGAAACGTCTAATTCTACAGCTGTGATCGATGCTATTTTCTCCTCCAGTATTTCACAGGTTTCACGTTTATAGCCTATCTGACCAGGCTCTGAGCATCCACCAGCCGTCAGTGCAAGAGGGAAACTGAGCCTTTAAGTTAGCACGAATTCCCGTCAGGCAAACCGCTAATTCTTCCCTGATTAAGCTTGGCAGATGAAGCTGAATGAAAACCATGTTGTGTTCCATCCAGCATTTCAAGGGGTCTTTGTTAAATCAGAAGTAAGTACTTTAATCTGTGTAAGGAGATATTTTAAGCACAAAACTGTGTCTGGAAAGTAAAATCCTTTATGCATCCCTCAGGCACACGAAGAGATCCCCCCTGGCAGAGGAGGAGAGTACTGAAATCTCCTGTAGCAACTGGCCGCTAGCAACGGTAACAAACAGTCTGTTGTCCAATTATTTCAACTTTCTGAATTATTCTGAGAGGCAGAGAGAGCGGGAGGCTGACTCTGCACGGGGTTCAAATTTTGCACCCTGAAGGGCTCAAGCCTTAGCTTGGCTGGAGACAGAGAAGGTCATGGACTTGATATCTTTGTGCCTCGGTTTCCCTTCCCCAAAAGAGGAATAGAGTTTCATTTCTGTTCTCACTCCCATATGGGATGCAGAAATGCAGGGAAGTGGATAAACCAGAGGCCCTATGTGAGTCAAAACTATTGCTTGTACATATTTGTGCTGCATTTGCAAAGAATCCTGTTGGCTTAAGTGGGAATAAAAAGTTGGACAAATACTTCCTGGCATCTCAAATGAATGGGCTTAATATTTCAGTTGTTTTTACATTTTGAAACAAAAAAAGTGAGGTTATTTCCACTAAAATGGTCCTGAAAAGCTAGGCAGCTTCACAAGGTGAGGGTTTTGGGCCACTGCATTAGGGATAGCAGAGCTTACACCTATGCTTTTGGTGTGCAGTCGCTGGAGCACCCACCTGTGCTGGAGACCCATGTGAAAACGAAGCAGACCCGAGCATTTCTGCAGCTTGCAAATGGCCAGTTCTCTTCCATCCACCCCTTTCTGAAGTCTATCAGTGTGGGGAATTATCAATCAAAGTTCACCTTCTGAAGGAAAAACTTCCCACCACCCTCAAACTTGCTCTTGCCCTTCCTCATTTACTGCATTTCTCCTTTTATTTGGATTCTCTGCTTGGGTTTCCCCCCAGTGCTGCCTAGAGCAGAGAGGAGCTATATCCCCATGCCCCTCAGGGAGCTCCCTCCCTCCCTCCGGCCAAGGGAGAGGCTTGAAAATCCCTGCAAAGTGCTCAAGGATCTGCTGTTGTGCAATAAAAAGATTACAGTAGAAGCAGATAACATTTTTACTCGGTACCTGTGATGCACATTACCAACCGCCTCTGGCAACATCGTGAGCTGCTGTTTGTAATGGAGGCTTACTCTACAAAAAAAATAATGGATTTCATCCGCTCTGATGCCCAGAGGGGCATGGACCGTCTGCCGTAATAGAAATTAGATCTATACGGCCCTTGAAACACCTGGCTTGGTTTACCCTCAAATGCCACCAAAATATTCACATTTAATCGGGAAACTGTCAACACAAATGTCAAAATGCCTTACCGTGAGAAACAAGGGCAATTTACTTTAAAATTAACTACTCAATTGGTTTTCATCTAAAAAGCAATGCGCTGACTCCATCGTGACAAGCTTGCTCATTTTTCATTTGTGTTGTCTTATTATGCAGGATTCCATCAAATGATGCCATTTTCTCTCCCCACAGCAAAACCCAGGAAAAAAATATACTCTCCTAAGCTAGCATTTTATGTGTAGGACTTGCCCAAAAGCCAGAAAGCCAGAATAATATAGTAGTGATGAATAATACATAGCCAAAATGGATTGGTCATACATAATCTGTTGGGTTATGAATCTCGGCTTTACGGCTCTTCTTTACAATCCTTTCTATTTTGTTGGTTTCACCTGACAAGGTTAAAAATGATCTTGTAACCCCCAAATGGCATTTTCTTCTCATTGGACCATATGACGTGTTTGACCTTGCATCCAACACACTCTGCCATGTACATGCAGCTCGTGATTTGACCCTAGGATGGACTTTACAAACCAGAGAATAAAATGTCCTGCTAAAAGCATCCTTTGAGGCTGAAGGGTGGGGGATGTAACATTTGGGCATCTGGATTAATGGTATCCCACTGTCAAGAAAGAGCCAAGCATGGGGAAGGAGTCCACAGGCTTTCCTTGGAGAAAGCGGACGTCAGTGGGAAACTGCATTTTGAAATCAAAAGTGAAAACAGTTTTAACTAAAACAAGATGGAGCTGATGTGAAAATCCAGCTGAGGAAGCCTGCTGAGCAAACCCAGTTCAGAGGAGAGTTAAGCCATGAGGTGCTCAGGCTACATCAGGCACGTCGCTGTGTTTTGGAATCGAATACTTTCACTTTTGGCATAAATATTGGGGAGGAAGGTCTGAGTTTTATTTTAAAAGCCCTTAAAAGGAAGAAGTTCTTTTGGTTTCAGTGAAACATCCAGTCTTGACAGAACACTTTTACCAA
>NW_009260758.1:4569005-4576725 GCF_000687185.1 Egretta garzetta
GTTCTGAGAAGGCAAAGCTGGTCCCTGCAAAACACGCAGCTGCCCCAGGCTCCCATCACTGCCCCTGCTGCCTCTGCACCGTCTGCTGTGGCCCAAGAGGATCCTTTGCGGTGAAGGAACCCAAGGCAATAGGCTAACACATGCCTTTTTTCCTACTGTGCTGTCAAAAGCAGAGCACCAAATATACCAACAGCAACCCCCCCCCGCCCCGGCCACCCCAGGAGCCTTGTCATTCTTATAAAATAATTTAAGCACATTATAGCAATGTTAGTGCCTTCTGAGATGGGCAACATCTTGCTTTGTGTAATATGTCAGAGCAGAAAACAATTATAATATAGCACATGCCGTCACAGCTGGAGGTCACCTGGGTATGGCACGCAAGGCTTATTGCTAAGCTTCCTTAAGATGCACAACCTGAGATGTAAGAAAATGTAACATATTGGGGGAAAAAAAAAAGCACCAGTGCTCTCTGTTGGCCTCTTTCTTGAGGATGAAAAGAAAAATGCACAAAGTGCAGCAGAAAATTACTTCAAGCAAGCGACCTAATTGCAGAAGAATTCAGGTGCTTGTGCTCTCCATCACCCTTAAAAACACAAGAGGAAATCTGATAAGAAGAAGAATGGCATTACTGTAATTTGATGGTAACTTGACAGCTGGCCCCAGCCCATCTCTCTTTGAAGTCAATGGAGAGATGACAATTTCATTAAGTCAGTGACAGTTTCATGAAGTTCTGGTGAAAGACATTGCTTGTTCGCCCCTGGTTTAAACCACAGGATGGATCACAGTTCTGTAAGTGATTCACAGCGTGCCGAAGGATGTGTTCCTGAGACAGGTATGGAGGTACTGCATAGCTCATGGTGACATACGACATACGATGAGCTGTTACTTGGACTTCTTTTCACTATTAAATCACTCTATCAGAATATGGCTCTTACGGGCATATATAATCTAAATGAGCCCTTATTGCAGCAAGAGTTGCTTGGGGAAGCGAAGAGACCTTTCTCCTGGCTGCCTAACGGAGCGCGTGTGGGAGCTTGGACCACCCAGCACCGAGCAATGCTTTTAAATTCACCAAGAAAATTGGACCAGGCTTATTTTACCCCACATCCAACTCATACAAGGTTAAACACTCCCGATGACTGCAATTGCATCTGTATCTCATCATGGTTTTATCTAGAGGGAAGATGTGGGGTATCAGGCGTTTGGGTGATACTGCACCAAGGCACCCGCCATCTGAAAAGCACTCAGCGCAGCCCAAAACTGGGTCGTCTTCGTTACTTAGCGAAGTCTGCTCCTGGTGGGTTCTCAACACAGCTGCAAGGAGATCGTACCAGGACAGCAGACTGAAGGGAGAATGAACAGAATGAAGGGAGAATAAATGAAAAAAAAAAAACCCTCTTCATCACAAATAACTATTTCCCATGATTGATAGCATTCAGTTTGACCCTTATATAATAGGGTTCCTAATCTGCAGTGTGATTAAAATAAGCAGGAGATTACAATAAAGAGATGGGCAAGAAAAAAGGTGACAAAGGCAGAGAAACTCATTTTTTGAGTTTTATCTCTGATGTGAAAAAATTAGGATTTGAGAAAACACTCCTGAATAATTGCTGGGAGAGGAGGTAGCATTGTATTGCTTTGATAGGAAAGGAAAAGGGACATTTGCACCTTGGAGTTGGGTTTTAGACATGTTTTTAACATCATCTTTTCAAAAAAGTCATTGATTTAAGATATTGAACAAGGAAGACCTGAATTTCGGGTAAGATTCTACAGTCTCAAAACAGCGAAATCAAAGAAGAGTGACCAGGCTGGACCATGCTAACCCCTGTCTGCTCTGGTTACCAGCTCTGAAAAATAGCTGTAATCCTCACCTGGACCTCAGCGGTCCTCTCAGAATTAAAGTCTGGAAAGGATTTGAAAGATTTATTTAAACTTCAGTGTCATGTACAAACTGAAGCCAGGAAATGTAGATAAATCGTAAGGAAAATAATGAGGTTCTTTCAGGAGTATTTCTATCACTAAGTCTTTGATTTAATTATTTGCCTGATTCCAGAATACAACCCAGAAACCACTTCAGATGCAAGCTATTCAGTAAGCAGAAGGAACTGTGCACGATTTTGATGTATTGATTAAACTGCCACTGAATGATTTGAGATGAAGATCGAATACTCTGAAAGTAATAAGATATGATTGAAGCCGAGACCTTCTATGAATTTGAATGGGCGGCTTTTTCTGCTACACTGCTATCATTTATCAGAACACCAGTAATGTTTATTACTTTAAGACTTACAGCTCACTGGCTAGATTCAGACAAAACCAAAGCTGCACAGGCCAAGCAAACCCTTTTAACTCTTAGGAATTTAAAGCCGGACGTATGAAAAATGCAGGATAGAAAATCACTGCTAGGGAATTTAAAGCCGGACAAGGCAAAGCGTATGAAAAATGCAGGATAGAAAATCACTGCTACTGAGCTCACTCTGAGACTGAAGACACCAGCGCAGAAGCAGCAGGGCCTTTCTGGACCAGCTAATCCCAACCTGGGGTACGTGTCCTTCAACCCCACCTGCTAGTCCATCTGCCATACACCAGGCCTCCCACCCATGGACATGGACCATCTTCACAGCACCCAGCTCAGCACCAGGAGTCCATGACTCTCCTCTAGACATAGCTAGAAAACCATGATCAAATTAGTTCAGAATGGAGGAAGATGGTAACCATTATAATTGAAAATACTGTTCCACCCTGCCTTTTGATGGCCATGCTCCCAGCTGCACCTCAGTGGCTGGGGCAGACCCCGTTCCCCCTCAAATCTTGTATTTTCCGTGCGGGGCCAGAGAGAGATGGAGGTTTGTGTCCTTAAAGCATCTGACAGCTAAAATTCAAAGGAGTTATGAACTGCAGCCATTTGAGACTCGTTTTTTATCTGAAAATATGCTGGGTTTTAATTTTCTGTGCTCTTTTCCTTCCTCCTATGGAGTTTTCCTGACAACTTTCCCTTTCCAATTTTGGCAGAACCCAATAACCGTGATTCTGAGCACTCTCTGAACTAATTACACAGCTCCTCTCTCAATAATGTAATCTCTGCTAATAATTTATTAAATACCTTTGAGTCATCAGACCAAAAAGGTCGTACAAAGATAGTGACTATGGAATGGAAAATGCGTTGGTCAGCTTGCTTAATGAATTGCAGATGCATGCTCACAACTTGGAAAAACTGAAGCACATCACATTTTTGGGGGACAATAAAGCCTTGAGGTGCCTTATGGATTTATGACCACAAGCAAAGTTATAGCATAAAAAAAAAATATTGTCATTACCTAAATATGCAAATATGTGAAGTATTCAGCAGGTGAGAGAAAAGCATTGCTATTTGTCAAGTCTTATAAGCTATTTGCAAACTAATGAAAATTAACTCTCCTGCATTATATGATCATGGAGCATGCAAAGAGCAATTTTTTCTTCAATAGCGCTACTGTGGAGTTATGATTTAGGGGTCTTATTTATCAGCCCCGCTGGCTCTGGCGGGGCTCAGCAGCCCAGGCTGGATGTTTTGCAGTTTGCATGTCTAGTCCCGAGCTGTGGCTGCCCCCAGCTATTAGATCCATGAATATATGAAGGTAAAACACTTCTGGAGGAAGGCTATGCATTTTTAGTCAATCCCAAGGGAATTTTAAAGGTAACGTTCCCTTCCACAGCTGAAATGTCTACACTGAGAAGCCGTCTCTGTTTCTTAGCAAGTGGAAGTTTGCAAGGCGAAGCTGTGGATTTGGAGACTCTCTTTGAGGAGGCTCCATACTCAACACGTGCCTGGAGCTTCCCTTCACCCTCCAGCAGCCGCTCTGCCAGCCCAGGACAGGTACTTGCTATGAGGAGGCTCTTGGCTTGTTCAGCTCTGGGTAAATTGCTCCAACCATACATCCCCGTTAGTTGTGCCAGGGGTGATGGGGTAGCAAATTCAGCTTCATCGCGGTCCTGTTCTGCTTACTGGAGAGTGAGGGGAAAAAAACGCTCCCCACGCTCAGATTTGAGGATGAACAGTTTAATGGAGCGCTGAATCCACGTCTCTGACCTTTCACGTCTGCTGGGTGCCCTCCCAGTGACAGAGTGTGTACCCATTTTGATGAATAAAGCTCTAAGGACATAACTTCGCGTTATCTAACATCAAAACTAAACATTCTCTCTGTTACAGGGCTGTAATTTATTTAAATTTCTCGCTGAAGCATTAGGCAATAAAAGCCATAAGCGCTGAAGGCCCCGGCTGCCGAGGCACTTGGGTGTGCAGAAGGGAGAGGTCACCAATATGCTGAGGTGGCCACTGATAACCCATGCCTGACTTTTGGGGAGCAATCACAGATCCCTCCCCCCCATCCCCAGTTACTCTTTGCCATGAGTAAAACCCACTCACTGTTTGCAGCGGGGAAGGAATTTCTGCCTCCTAAACCCAGACGGTGGCCTAACGGGAAGAAATGAAGAGGGTAGCCCTGGTTTGTGCCATCTATGACAGCCCTGGCATCTACAAACCCATCCTAAAGGAATCACGTCAGCATTTGCCAGCGATGCCCATGATGAGCTCCTTGGTAGGAACAGCTCTGCCCAGGACAGTCCCACCGTCCGAAATGAGCATTTGTCGTGCACCCGCGGACTGCACCGCTCAGCCGGGGATTTGCTTCTTAGAGGTCCCCAGGCAAAGCTGGCTGGCTTCACAGATGTTAATTATTTGTGTCGACTCTTAATTAGCTGTCTGCAGTCGGTCATGCCGGAGCAGTGACAGCCTGGGAGCCTCTCCCCTGGCACAGCCCGCCGGCTTTGTTCCCCGTCCCTCCCCTCTCCCCTCCTCAGCTCCCAGCCAGAACATTTCATTTTAGTCACGGTGCCAGAGGCCAGACCCCGGAGGACCTTTGAAATTAAACACGTATGAAGTACAGTGAAGAAGGAGGTGGGGAGGAAAGGGGGGAGAAAGGGGCAATTTCAGCTCCTCAAGCATTCAGGTCGAGAGCTTTCCTGATGCCTCTCGACATACTTTTTTCAGCCGGCCACAAATCATGTCCTCGGCTGTCCAAGGGAACCTGTCTCTATGATGGAAATTTCCACACTTGCCTCGGTTGGTGTCCTTGCTCTTTGTTGTTACTTTGCTGCCTTCGAGACATTGTAAATGATTGAATTTTTACAGAAAGAAGGGGTTTTTTTGTTGCAGAAAAGGAAATTCATCCCTGGTTGGCTCGGCTCAGAAATGCAGCATCCAGGGTGAATTCTCCTCCCGACGTTTGCAGATGCAGGGAAGCAAAAGTTCTTCATTCACCAAAGACTCCATAGTCGAAGACACCACATCACATAATTTTCAATACAAGAGGTTCATCACACGACACATTTCCTAGCTGCATTAAGTCTGAATCATATTTCTTTTGTTAGGATGTTAAACAAAAATAAGTGGTTTGGAATTTCAGTTAAACAGCTGTGAAATAGCCTGGGCAAAAAAAAATCACAGGGAATAATTTATTCATCCCTTTCCACCTGTAAATTGCCTGAGAACAGGTTGAGTTCTTACCCAAATGTTACAGTGATTGTTAAAACATTACCAAATGATTTTCACAAATGTTTCTTGCTTGGCAATTTCCTGGTGGCTGAGTCACTATTTAACATTTGAAATTTAAATTCCGAGCCCTTCTGAGGGGCTGCACAGATTGCAGGAGCAGACCCCTGCTCTGCTGGCTGCACGCAGCTCCAGCCGCTGGCGCGAGAGGGCTGAAGCCACAGCCCCGGCCACTACCGCTCCTTCGGCATCCCAAAGTCAACACCAGCTCCGTCAGCTCTGAAAGCAGCCACCATCACCCACTCTGCTTCTCCAACCAGCGTCTTTCTGCTGTCTCCCAAGCTTGCACAGTCATCTGCCCAGTCCCCATCAGTCTGGCATGAACGTGGTGATTGCTCTGGCTGCCCCTGCCAGTGCCATCCCTTCTTTTCCATGGGGCTCCTCAGTGGCTTCTCCCCTCTCGCATTAGTGTCTGTAGCGCCTGGCTCATGAGGCTCATGGATGTAACTCCTGGGTGCAATGGTGGCACTAGGAATAAATAATAACAACAAATCTGAAGTCCCCATCAGAAAGTACTCTTTCTCCTGTGTTCCTCAGAAACTCATCGGCTGGTGCATTCACCCAGAAGCGAACACAAAGGACATGCAAACACACACCAAGCATGCTTGAAAATTCACATGAATATTCATGGCAATGGGATTTTTTGCATGGCTCAGCCCCCTCTCCTTCTGTCATTGATACAGAAATGCCAGCGGGAGGTGGGGGTTGTGGCCATTTAAGCATTCGCTGCCTCGACCACCAGCAGATGCTCTGACACTTGCGTGTGATGGCCTTTGCTGGTGGCAGTGGCTGGGGGGGGCCATCGCTCACAGCTGCCACCACAGCTCTGCTGCCTGTTGCATTCTCCAGCTTGGCAGAGTTGGGCCACTGCATTTCAGAGAGGAAAAACTGAAATGAGATCAGCAAAAGAAGATTTTCCAGGACTTAAAATAAGTGGTTTGCATTAAGGCACCCAAGATTTGATGGCTAACTAGCGTCCTTGCTGAATAAAGCCCTGACAAATGCCATTGGGGGTAGCACCGCTTGGGGCTCTTTGGTAGGAAACCCGTGTGATGCTGTAGTTACGTATGCTCCTGCCCTTCTACAAATTGGGCAATTCTGGTCCTAAATGGTTCTTTCTTTTATGCATAAGGCTTCTGTGAGGCCTAACATGTCTCCTTTTACAACAGCTTTTCCTTTGCCCTCTCCCCAGATTTCCCTTCCTTGCTTCCTACAGCAAAGCAGCTATGCCGTGTTTCCAGCACGAGTGCTCCCCGCAGCCCTCGGCACCGTGCTCTGTGCCATCCAATGCATCCGCATCCTCACCCGTGTGGGCTGGAGTGTTTAGTTGTCATTTACAGGCTGAGTGAGGTTTAGAAACCCGGTGATCCAAACACATGATGGGAATTGCAGGGGCAATCCCTGCTCCATGGGAAAGGGCATAGGTAGGACTTTCAGGGCTCCCTGGGATGAGAATGACAGCGCACGCCAGCATCCCGCTTCTCTGTGCGGTGTGGGGGGCAGAAGTGCTTCCTTTCAGCTCCTAGATCACCACTTTTGAGATACCCCAAATGATGCTGAATTACCCCAAAGTGCCGTGTTATACGCTGTGGCTTCTCAGGAGCTGGTTCCTGAGCAGCCTAAGCACGCCTGCAGTGGGGCGACGGGGGAGGCTGCTGGAGGTAACCTGGCAAATGAAGCGGAGATGTTCCCTGGCAATAAATGTGAGGGCGTAAAAACATCTTTACTGTCTGCAGAGCAAACTGAGAAGGGAGAGCAAGGAGCCACCTCACTGCAGCTTTATGCTCAATGAATTGCAGAGAGTGAGAGAGTAACATTGGAATTAAAAGGCTTTAAGACAAGGTGGAAAGTTGAGCCAGGAAAGCAGCTGGAAGTGGACGGGTCTTTAAATGACATTAACAAAGCCTGAGGGACAGTGAGGGCAGGAGGGCTTGAGAAATCACCTTGAGAAACTGCTGTGTGGAGGAGAAGACTCTCTACAGCTGCCTGACAGGAGGGTGTAGTGAGGTGGGTGTCTCTTCTCCCAAGCAATGGGCAATAGGATGAGGGGAAACAGCCTCAAGTTGCGCCAGGACAGGATTAGGTTGGATATTAGGAAAAATTTCTTCACTGAAAGGGCTGTACAGCACT
>NW_009260758.1:4576928-4587777 GCF_000687185.1 Egretta garzetta
CTGCTGGAACACTTTCCAAGGAGATGGGGGAGAAACAGGGAGACACTCCTCTGCTATAAGGTAGCACAACTCCCGTGTCTTTAGTGGAGCGGTGCCGTTAGATCCAGCCCACTGCCACCGGGCCTGAGACAACAGTCTGGATGGCAGAGCTGCCTGGGCAGGTGCCTTGGCAGGTATTGAGGGTGCCTGGCCGGCCTGGCATCCGTATCAAAGATTATTTAAAGAAGTTAATGGATTGGACTGCACTATGCTGATCTCTTCATACTGTCATTGCGGACCATTGGCTGTCAACAAAGGAAAATGCTACTGAACAATATATTTCAGGTGGTTTGATTGAACAAACTGCTCAAAGGCCATAATAATAATTGCAAACTTTCCACTTTGGGCTCAGTACTTACTTATTTCAGGGGGGAGGGAAGAGGAAAGAGGGCAAAACTAACAAGGAAAGGGTACTACGTGTGTTAATCTTGCATGGCGTGGCAAGTGGATGGCAGAGATGCCCAGTCAGGGAGGGAATCAGGAGCAGGCGTCCCCCGGGACCCCGGGGGTTAAGGCCCCCGGGCGCAGGTGCAAAGGATGGGGGCTGACATCTGAACGCAAAGTGAAAAATCACCTCTTGCAGAATCTGGTAAGTGGCTGGGGAAGCTCGGCTGTGCAAGGCAATTTAAGCTCAATAAGTCTGTAAGAAATAGAGAGATAAATCAAGGCAATAAAATACGATGCAGCAAACCTCGGTGGCTGTTGTGGCACTTGACTGTTTTGCATGTTGGGTTCTGCTGGCCCTCGTGGAGCCGGCGAGGATGTACAATTCAAGGAGCTGTGAAGAATGGCTCTCCAGAATGGAAAATGCTGAATGACCAGCTGAATATGTCCCACACGAAGCCTTTTCATACTGCCTTAAATGAGGCGACCTTTTCCCTGCGTGGAATTATTTACAGCACCATCGTGCCATTTGACAGTGTTGTTTTTATGCTGCTGGCCCCTACCAGAATGCCCCAGGCGTATCCAAAATAGAAAAACAAGGAGCACCCTTGCCTTCCAGCAAATACGTGGCTGGGCTGTGGTGGGACAGGAAATTAAAAAATTCACTTGTCGTCTTCCAAATATGACACGACCTCTGCATCATAGGAAGAAATCTACCCCATAAGGTTAAATCACTAATCTGCTTAATGTCAATCAGACATTAAGCAGATTGACTGGGAGATTCGATTTATTTATTTTTAAATGGGAACCCAAACAACTTAATACTCCTCCTTCACTTAATCTGCTGGCAGGCTGGGTATCCAATTTATCGTGTTTGTTTGTTTATTTATTTATTTATGCCTCTTTTTGCCCCCTGGAGCCTATTGATTCCTATGGGAGCGGATGCTCCGTAACTGGGCTGTTGTAGCAATGGATGAAACCCACACGGGGATTATCCTTGCTGCATAGCCATCTGCATTGGCTGCACTGACTTTAGCAGCAATTTTTAAGCATAGGCTCTTGTGGATTATCCGCATGCTTTGGTGAATACAAATCAACCTGCAGTTAAGATTAAGATACAACAATTTCCATATCTGGAAAGCGTGTGATCATTAGCAGGAAAAAGTAGTAAAGTGGCATACAGGTTGCAAGGTATAGCCAGCAATTTGAATAAATGGCTACGTGTGAAGAACACTGGAATTGGGAACCCTTTACACTTTAAGAAAGCAGAAAATGTAGGTCTAAGATGGTGTTCATTAACACAACCCAAACAGTTCTAATCCTTTCCCATGAAATCGCCATCTTCTAAGCTGTAACATGTTAAGCATTCCTAAGAAATAAAGCTGATTTAATACCCTTTTATACAGCTGTACCCCTGAAATGAAGGGCAGTGGCTTGCCACCTCACTTTTACTCTTTTGATCCAGGTTCCCTACCAGTTTGGTACAGATAAAGGAGGTTAGAAGGAAACTCGTAAGGAGGACCCAATCACAATTTAATCACTGTGGTGATTACCATGTGGTAATTAAAGGCTTGCTGCTGTGAGATGCTGTATACTTTCAGTGCCTTCCCAGACGAGTTTTTCTGCTGGTAGCATATAGTCTTTTCTAAATGAGTAGGGTGGGATTTTCAAAAGCGTGTGTAGAAGCCCAGGTAACTTGAGTTTTAATGAGGCAGGTGCTTGTGGATAATTTCTGGAAGGCCCATCATACTGTGGTCTAACAGATTTTGTTTGTTTGTTTATACAGTATAAACAGATGTAAATGCTGTTCCTCTTCTAGACATAAAAATCTATCGAACCCAGCCTTCCATGCTAACCAGCATGGGCCAGAAAAAAAACCAAAACCTGTATTTTGGCTTTAAACTCTATTCTCAGTTGCAAGAAGAGAAGAAAACGAGGCATACTCTAGTTCAAGTAGTCTCATTGCAATGCCTCCCGTCTCTGTGAAGCCGTTGCACTGCCCTGGAATCAGATGTTAAAAATCATAGCTGGCTTTAAAATAATTTCCTGATGCAGCCTACTGTCCCCCCACATTTCTCAGACACCTTCTGCATTGTCTACAGCCTCCCTGCCACACACTTTTCTGACCTCTTCTTTAAACCTTCTGGAAGTGGAGATGCCTACACTAATGAAGATGAATATTTGCAGAAAGTGCAGAGTCTGTTCTGACAGTGGAACAAGCTTTAAAATTGCTGTATGGAATTGTCCAGAATTGCTTTGAAAGGGTCTCTGACAGAGCCCTGAGGGTACTAATTAGCCTTAATGGCCCTGACCAGCTTCACCTGGTGCCTCCACCCATTTCCATGGGCCAAGGAGCCCATTTAAACTCAGCTGGGGTCAGCCCCTCTTTCCCCAGAACCCTGTTGGAGCAGTTCTGGTCCCTAGCTCAGCCATGCCTGCCTGTGGACCCCACTACAGCAGCTGAATTCCCTGCTTAACCATGAATCTGCTTCCTCCATTAATTTGCTTTGTGAGCTGGACTCCTGCCTGAAGCTGGTCACCAGTTCTGCGCCTTCCCTGCTCAGATACCAAAGGGTTGAGCCCTACTCTGCTGTGATGCAATGCTCTGCTCCATGTCCCTTAGAGATCTGCTCTCCCTTTCTTCTCCCTGATGGTCTCTTTGCTGAAGGTAAGATCAACTACACCAATTTTTTCCACAGCAAACACTTTCCTTATCTGTTCTTTAAACTCTAGGGACTGTTTTTGCTACTACTGCACTGTAGAAGTGAGGCTTTGAGTGAGTGTTGCTGATGTCTGGAGGCATCGTGGAGTTCAGCTTATCTTGTGGCTTTGGTGAGCTTCATACTTATTGTTGTTGTGTGGATTGCATGCAGGATTTGAATCGTAGGGTAAACATGCTGCTGAAAGGTGGCTTAGATGGTGAGCTTTGCC
Source organism: Egretta garzetta (assembly GCF_000687185.1). Taxonomy (NCBI): domain Eukaryota; kingdom Metazoa; phylum Chordata; class Aves; order Pelecaniformes; family Ardeidae; genus Egretta; species Egretta garzetta. Next base: position 4,580,283 of record NW_009260758.1, read on the forward strand.
ATGGTCATCCTGACTGTGGGTTTTTTTGAGAACATTTAATGTATGACTCTATTTTCATGGAGCTATATGGCGTTCTCCTCTAAGTCACAGACAAGTTTCATGATGGATATGCTTGTAAGCTCTGTCCCTTGATATATGGAGAGGCCAAGACTTTCCATGAGTGTAATTGCATAGTTGACTCATTCACTAGAAATTATTTCAGAGTACCCATGAGGGGCACTCCAGAGGCTGAGAGCGCTAATGGAAGGTCAACAAGTTCATTTTAGATGGCTCAGGGTCAGTCTGATCTAGGTTACGTTACTGAAGAGGCAGAGCAAATCTTGTGGCCTAAATGTCACTATTCCTCCTTGACACCAGCATAACAAAACTGGAATGTACCCTTCAGAGAAGTTTCAGCTCTTATGATCAAATAAATGGGATCCAACAAGCAGGACTCTGTTTGTCAGAATTATGTCCATTGACCCTCTTGTAGTATTTTTAGCTGGTTAAATGCCTCTAGTGTTATGCTATTTTCCATCTTAGTGTGTCTTCCTAGACTGGCTGGTGGAAAAGCAAAACAAAAAGCCCTCACATCAAACCCCTGTGTAGCCATCAAGATATGCCTGACAGCTAGCAGAGTATCTGCGCTTCTGGTTTGTGGCTGTCAAATGTGCCTGGAGGGAGAAGCAAAGTAGTGTTGAGCTCTGGCCCTGGTATAGGAGAACTAAAATAAGTGTAAAGCCATTCTTTTCTTGATGCATCAGGAAAAAAGTTTGACAGCCCTTCCTTAGTGAGCAACCAAAATCACAGGACAATAAAATGGTGGAGAACAGGCTTGGGTATGTTGTAAAATATTCTATAGAAAGAGAAAGCAGTAGGTGAAGTTCTAAGAGCATTTCTCTTGTGGTAGGATGGAAGCTGAAACTCAGAGTCTTGCAAGCAGCCTTTCCCCTGCACCCCAGAAGTGCTGCGGTTACAGCCACAACCTCAGGGTGCGTGTACAGTGGCTGCCCTTGCAGCTTGCCCTGCCCATCCACCCGTGGGGAGCCTCCAGCAATCCAGTGCTTCAGGACTAATGAAAGATGCCCCTCTGGAGCCTTCTGTACTGGAGTAGTCCATAGTGAGTGTGATTGATGTTTGGGCCTCAGCTAGAGTTCAAAATATGCAGTTTAGCAAAGACTGAAAAGGAAAGTAAGGTGCTGGAGGCATTTTGAGCAAAAGGCACACAGAAGGCATCTGTGCATGAGGATGCATTTGTGAGGAGGACTGTGACTCAGGAGTGTAGCTTTCTTGCTGGTAACCTGTTCCCCTTTCTGATCCTCAGCCACCTCCATTCATAAAAAAATAAGGGAAGCTGCTAACACTTATGTTTGTAATGTGCCTTTGGATCTCCTGGTGAGACAAAGTGTTTTTATTAATACATGGCAAGGTCTAGAGATCCCCTTGGCATGAGAAGGCCAGACTTGGAATGGTTTGGTTAACATTTTGAAATACAAGGGACACAACTTGAATCCTTAGGGGCTAATATGATTCCGGGAACAAACTGGGAAATTGTTTTATAAGTGTATCTTTAAAAACTAATGAATATTTAAATTGTTCTGAATGCACAAATCTATTGGGAATATGAATGTAAAAACTTTGTACAATTTCTGATTAGATATAGATATATAAAGATGCAGAGAAATGCTCAGAAGCAGAAGCCCTTCTAGCATGTATGGCTCTGCACAGAGATAGGAGTGCATGTCCCCTGGAAAGACATGTTCTTGCTCAACAGTGGCTAGGAGACCTGCAGTAATTGAGTGAAATCCCATGGCCTGTGGAGTGCAAGGTGGTTGGGCTGAATGCCTGTAACGAGCCACTCTGCACTTGCTAATCTGCCTTTAATTCTATGGAAACAAAAATAGGATCAGCAAATAATGAAGTGGAAGAAATGCAAGGAAAGCCCAGTAGATTGTGCTATCAGCCATCAGAATAGCCATCACTTCTCTGAGAAGAGTTTTAGTGTTCTAGTGTTTTAGTAACACCCATGCCTTCAGCTGGTTTTCTCTTGTTATTATAGAGCATAGATAAGGGGAAGGTCTGTGAGAGCATGCATAGGACCTGGGTGTGTGTTTCTTGTCCTGCTCTTAGCCTGCAGAACTGCCTCTTTCTTTAGGCATTTGAAAAATTAAGGACCTAGAAACCAAAAATTTGAAAAATCATTTAGCTCCTTCTGTAGACTTTATCTGCAATCTGAACTCAGCTATTGTGTTAAGTCTGTGTGTAGGAGACTCTCATCTGCAATATAAATGGATGATATAGAGATCGATGGGATAGATCATTGCAAGCTGAAAGAATGGATGTGTGGGGAGATGCCATGAGTAAAGCCCAGGTTCACTCACCTAATTTTAGTCCCATAAACTGATGGCATCAAAGTCAGTCTGCATGAAGGACAGAAAAGTGGGGGGTTATCACCAAATTTCCCTAACGTGGGGCGACTAAAACTGGCAGTGAGACACCAGGTATAAGCATCACCCATACATGTAGGAAAGAGCAAATTATCAAGGTGGTGGGCACAGTCAATACCATTTCTAATTGCCTTTGTAGTGTTTGAGAAGAACATCTGCTAACAGAACTGCATTTAAATGAGAACTGAAGATTGTGCAGCAATATTTATAAGATTATTACTGTTGGACATAATTAGCAACCCTAGGTTTTTTGGCTATGTTTAAGTAACCTTGTATTGATAGAGCTTAGTGCCTTAGTATGCATCAGAGTACCTGAATAAGGCAAGGGGTAACTGAAATAATTTTAAAACCTGCAAGCTTGATCAATGAGCTCTCTGAAGCACAGGTATGGATGAGACTACTTTTGAAAGTCGTGTATGGGCACACTTTTTAAAAAGCAAGAATGTAACTTATTTCTCTTCTGTTTGAGGCTGGGCACAGCCCCAAAAGCTCACTCTCTGGCACTTAGAAGACTTCTATTTTAGCCACTTCCCTGCTAGTGTGATAAGACTGCACAGAGCTATTTCTCATCTCCCAGTTTTCCCATCTGCAAACCAGGAAAAGTAACAAAAATCTCCTTTGTAAAGCAGCTCAGGTCCCTCTGAACCCTGCGTATAAGCCACGGTGCTGTTACAGAAATGCTGTAGCTTTAACCTTTTAAACAGTGTTGAGAGCCCTTTTGGCTGGCGTTGATAACAAGGGGTTTTATTAAAACAGGACAGGGCACTGAGAATTATGGTGTTGTCTGAAAGACCAACAAAATCCTTATTTCTGGTGATAATCCAATATATGTTAGAGAATCTTCCTGTCACAGATCTTGTATCAGCCACAAATAGGGCAGGAAAGACCATTTGCCAGGCAAAGGTAAGAAAACCACTGCTGATAGAGGGAGGTTTCCTTTTTTTTTCCATATTTCCAATGCAGAATGCATTTGATAACTGGTGCTAAGGGAACCAGCTTGGCAGAAGACACTCAGGAAAACATGGTCAATTATTTTGGATGATATGCAGGGATCTACACCTGAAAACAGGACTCACCTAATGGTGCAGAGGTGGAGGAAGATGCTTCAGCCCTGTCAAGCTTTGAAAAATTGGCTGGTGCAAAAGGGCTGCTCACATCAGGAGTGTACTGGTGTCCCAGTGATACCCCAGGAGCCCCACTGGAAGCTTGAGATTAAACATGTATGAATGTATTTGCTGAATTTGGACTTGAATCCTAGCATCTAGAAGTTGGCTTTGTAAAGAGTTTCTCAGGGCTCAGCTCTGCTGGTGTATTTTTATAACAACAGTGTGTGTGTTTTGGCAGTTAAGGTAAATTACATCATTTTACTCTATCTTTATGTATTTTATTTACCTCATTTCCTTTTCTAAAAATATACAGAAGTTGACTATTCAATGATAGGCATCTGAAAACAGAGAGAGAAAAGCCAGCAACCCCCTGCCTTCCACTTCTTCATTTAAACCACATCAGCCACATCAAACCACACAAATAGATGCTGCTTGAAAAAGGTCTTGATGAGGAACAGACCCCAGGGTATTTTGGAGAAGTGAAGGGAAGTAGGAAGGATGGGGAGGGCTTTGGCTTCCTTCTCTTATGGAGGAGGGTTGTGCTCAGGAGAGCGACCGGGCTGTTGGTGTCTCCCAGCTCCATACAGTTGCCTGGCGAGCAGGTCTTGCCTGCCCCGGAGACTCTTCATGATAGAAACATGGGAAATCAGTTTGCAGAAGCACAAAGGGAATGTGTATGGTAAAGACTTTTCTTTCCAGCTCAGCAGACCTGTTCTGAAAAGGGGGGGAGGAATAAATGTATAACTGGGAAATCATTTTAGATGGAAGCATCCAAATGGTTTTTCAGGATTGAACAGCTTTTAGAATCTGCACATTCTGGTTTAGTTTAGAAACACAACAGGTGGCTGTGGCATTTCTGGAGCTTATGTGAGGTGGTTGTGGGGATTTGGAGTTGACTGTAGTCTACCTTGGATTGTTGCTAACATATTGCGTGCCCATACTGTAAAGGTTTCTGCACAAATTTGAAACTCTACCATTTGCAAAATGAATATGGATCAATTCCAAGCTGTTTGCTATCATTCTCTTCTGGAGGCTAGTGCTCCACCGCAGGTGCACAGCTCCAGCATGTGAGTGCTTGTTTCTGCTTTAGGACAAAACCAGCCAATTTAGCTGAAATCAGCAACAAAAGCATTTTGAGCTGGAAAGTGGTTTATTGCTGGAGTGATGATCTTTTTCCAGCTCCAGAAGAATCTGAAAGAGGATTTTATGCATCAGCCTAAACAGCAACTCTTCCCTCAAAGCCCCCCAAAGCCTGGCTATCTCCTGCTAGTGTACCTGGGTGAAGGTGGGCTGTGCAGAGGACATGAAATACTGCAAGCCTGTGCCTTGCTATCACTCAGGTGCTGCTCATTTTAGGATCTGTGTATGTCAGTGCCAAATGACATAAACCAGCTTGTCTTTACTGGGGTCTCTCAGAAGAATGCTGCAGTGGGTTAGACTAGAAGTCCATTTAGCCTGGCATTGCGCTCTTCACCCTAAATAATAAATGATACCCACTCTGGCAGTTTGTATGGGTTAACATCAGTGGTAGATCTCAGCAGAGAGGCAAAGTAGCTTTTTAAATATTAATATTCCTCCTTTGCTAAAAAGGGATTTTGCAAAGAGCTGCGGTCAGTGCTGGGGTCTACCTTTCCCATAAGGAAAGTAGCATAAATTCAGCCACTGTTCCCAAGAGATCTTTAAACCCCATCTGACTCTCATGTCCATAGGCTTTAGATATTTACTTAAGTTGATATCCAAAAAATAACGTTTCAGGGCTGGGAATGCAGGGGTTTTGTTTCAGACTGCCAAACCTTCAGGAAATAGATAGGTTGACTAATTGTGCTGCAATGCATTTAATCTCTGGAGTTCTGGATTATGTAAATAGCTGTTGGCAGAGGAAGGCGAAAGGACTTTTCTGTTAAGTCCCACTTTAGGTCCTGTTGCCCAGCACAGACTAGAAGTGGGATTTCTCACCAAACCTGAGGCTTCTGAATGAGAGATGTGTAGTCTGAGCTAGCTTGGTTGAAAGTGGGAGAAATTCTTTATGGCTTGCTGCGAGCCCCCAGAAAAGCCACATCTTCAGGTTCCTTGCTCTGTGCTTCATCTGTCTGGTCTCTCTGCTCCCGAGGGCAAGAGACCTTGTGGTTTCGTCAGACACCTACCACAGTGGGGTCCTGCTGCTGGTTGGTATCTCAGGGTCAAGTGTAAAGCCAGCAGAGGCTACTCAGCTGAAGAATTTTGCCCTGCCTCCCTTCATCAATCATATCAGAAGGTCTTTGCTGTCATGCACTGCTGTCACTCATTTTCTGTAGGTACTTGGTTCAGGTGCATCTGCACTATTTTCTGCAAGCCTTTGATTTTATTATAATACAGCTATAAAACAGATAAAGAACACTTATTTCAGCTACTATAAATATTGGCTGACCTTTCCTGTTCAAAGGAGCTTGCCCCTCTGTCTCTAGCCTTTGATTTAGGATTATTTGTGGAAGGCAAATGGATGCATACATCACATCAAAATATCTGTCTGTGTAATTTCCCCTAATGAAGTACTGCATGAAATAATAGGTAGTGGTGGTATTAGAATTTCTTGTGATACAGAACAGTCTTTTTAGGGAGATTGCATAGTGTTTTTTTCATCTTCTGCAGCACAGAGTGGACTTGGGGGATGGCAATGTGTAGCTGGAAATTGGGCAGGGAAGAGCCTGCTGGTATAGAGGTGGTTTTGGCTACTTCTACACGTACCTGCTTGGTATTTTTAGAGAGCAGATAAACTCGCTGTTGGGTGACTGTGTGGGAAACTTGTGAGGTCCTGTGAGTAAAGCAGACAGAACGGATCTGTAAGATGCAGGGTATATGGAAGAAAGTTTTGGAGTGTGATGTGCAAAAGCTGATGACCTGAAGTTGTTATATCCCTCTTTACTTGTGGCAATGTAGAGTGGGAGAGGCAAATGTTGCCACCTTCCTGGGAATGGGAAATATCTGAGAGCACTTCCCAGTCCCCAAACCACATGAGAGCATGACTTAGGTCACTGCTAAAATGGTGTGGGTGCAGTATAGCCAAGGAATCCTGCACAAGTGTAGATGGAGATGTATGCAAAATATGTGAGGGAGTCAAGCTGTGTTTATTCCTCTGCTTTAAGAAAAGCACTGGGTAGCTGGGTGCTGTAGTCTGTAGATGCGATAAATAGGAAGACCTGGCATTGCTGGGGCTAATAACTTCTACTTGATATAATTCTACAGGGGGAAAAAAATCCTATTTACCTAGGAGGATCTTGTGATCCTCTTCATTTTGGTTAAAGGAACTAACAAGGATTTGTGAAATTTCTGAAAAAAAAAACCCAATATATTTCTTCATGGTGAAGTGTTAGAGCGAATTCCTTGCAGCACAATTGCTGTGGAGCTGCAGTGGTTTGTTTTGTGGAATACACAGGACTTGCTCTGCTGCTTATTTCAAAGGGCAAGCCTGGCTTCCAACATTGCTCGCCAGCACCTCCAGTTTATCTGACAACCCCCAAACAGCAGCCAGACTGCTATAACCCCAATATATTTCTTCATGGTGAAGTGTTAGAGTGAATTCCTTGCAGCACAATTGCTGTGGAGCTGCAGTGGTTTGTTTTGTGGAATACACAGGACTTGCTCTGCTGCTTATTTCAAAGGGCAAGCCTGGCTTCCAGCATTGCTCGCCAGCACCTCCAGTTTATCTGACAACCCCCAAACAGCAGCCAGACTGCTATTCGTTACTGTACTTTAGACAGCCCATTTCCATATGGTAATTAGAAGCCTGCGTTTGTAACATACCAGCACGGATAGTCTTGAACTCGTCGTATTGTTCTGTTCCACAGGGTAAGGATGACAAAGGGCCCCTAGGAACGGAGTCAGGCTGGATTTAGGCAAATTCAGCCCTTTCCCATTGCCCTGTGGAAATCTCCACGTATCCCCTAAGGGGAGATGCCACGGGGCCTCCTGCCTGCCTGGTGGACC
>NW_009260758.1:4588610-4597826 GCF_000687185.1 Egretta garzetta
GCCCGAACTTCGTCTGCCGAGCGGGAGGGGGGCTGCCACCCGTGTCACCCTGCCCCTCGCCTTATGGAAAGGAGCCGCGCTGCCTGCAGCCACGGCGCGGGGGCCGTCAGGGCTGGGAACAGCCACGGCTGGACAGAAAGACATCCCTGCCGGACCGAGCCCCAGCGGAGGAAGCCCAGGGCGCTTCCTCTGCCTTTGTTACCCTTGTTTGCCTTCCCGGCCTGGCCTGGCATCCTCCCTTTCCCCGGGAATAGTCCCTTTCCCCGTATTGTTCTCGGTGGGTTTCCTCTCGCCTCTCTCTTCCTCCACCCCTCCTCAGCTGCAGGTCCTCTGCGGACATGATACCCTGACACGCGTTTTCCCTCTCTCTTTTGGCGTTTCTAAGTCCACACCTACCTATTTTGAGAAAATCCTCCTTTTTCCCCAAGGGTAACAGCTATGCTTCAATTTGACTCAAATTTCCCTTGCATGGGTTTGAACTAAATTGAAATAAACTTCGCTTAGAACCTGCTAAGTAAGGATGAGATTTCTGGCTGCCTACACACTGTTTTATATCAGTTCAAATGCTACCGTGTGCACTGTGCTTGTAAACGGGGCTTTCTAACCCAGCCATGGATGTGATGTACAATAACGTAATGCTTTACCTTTGACATCACTGATCCCTTGGGGTTTTTTTAATACATGGGACTAGGTGGTCCTTGGCTTAATGTACATAGCTTTGTTGAATGAAACTGAAGACGGTTAATGTTGAAGACACCATTCTTAAAAAGTTTGGGAGGGCCTGTGCTGGCTGGAGGATGAGATCTAGGGAGAGGCCTGCTTAGGAGCTTGTTAGACCAGTGTCTCCGCAAGGTTCCAGTCTCCATCCTCTGTAGAGTATTGGTTTTCAGTCTTAAACCCATTTGAAAGCATTCGTGCCTCTCTGCTGGAACAGAGCAGTGCGTAGCTGCTGTCTGGGGGGCTTGCTGGTGGTTTTTCCTTTAGGGGATTGTGTTCTTTAAGCTCTGCCTTTATTTAGTTTTGCCTAATGGGAGGCAAAGAGCAGCTGAGCTCATTCTTGTAACTTTTGTGCAGGATTCCCAATAGCTGCAGTGAAATAGTTGAGTCTTTAATCAATTTTTACTTGGCTATAACTTGGGAAATCTTTGAGCCGCTGCAGGGGCACTGGCTGGAGAGCTGTCTCTGCGGGCTGGGGAAGACTGCAGTGCTTTGGTTACGCCTGGTTCGTACAGAGGCAGGAACAGATGTTTAGAAAAATGTACTGGTTTTCACTTGTGTTCTCTGCTTTTTAAAAAATATTTTCTTGAAGCTGTCCTTTTCTTCTTTCTTTTTTTTAAGAGCTTATTCTGCAGATGTTAGCAACGCTTGCCCTGGGAAGATTTATATTCTCTGCAACTGCGTGAATTTCAAGGTTTGATCTATTTTATATAGTGATTCATCTTGCCAGTTTCCTTGGACTTTCATGGGTGCAGCTATGTCAGACTCGATCTTTAGTTTGATTCTGATGTATTAAACATGGCAAAACCCACGCTAAGAACGTGCACTTCAGTCCATTAGAAATACTCATGCCATCATCGTCAAAGGTGGGGATAGTACAGAAACTTTTCAGTGTGTTAACAAACCCTGGAATCCCATAATTTTGAAAATGTGACCGGTGTGAATGAACTGCTGGGGTCTAGCATGCAGGTGAGCATTTTCCTGTGGGCTACTGTGAGGATGCTGTGAGGCTTCAGCCTTCCCTGAAGCTAGGGCGTTTTCTGGCTGGTGAGATGAAATTGCTGCAGAGCTCCCCAGAGTCAAGGTTGTGAATGCGTTTCAGCTATAGAACTGGGGCTCATTCCTAGGCTTTGTGCTAGAACATTAAAAACAAACCTCCATGCTCCACCTATAACTTATTTTCAGTGCGTGTTATCTGGTTCAGTCCTGGGAATGCATGGAAGCGGAGTGTGGCATGAAGAGACTCCTGTGTGCGTGGCTTTGCCACCAGCGTGGGGCTTGGCTGATGTGGCCATGGGTGGCATTCTTGGTGTAGGCAAGTCTGCTCTTAGTTTCTGGTAATTAAAAGGAGTAGAAGGTAAAAAGGAGGCCCACTGGAGGGCTTACATAATTTTAAAAGAGCTCTTGCGTATTTTCTGTATCCTATTTCCTTCTTCCAATGCTTCTTAGCATCTGTTGAATGGCACAGAGGGGGGAGGGAAGGGCCTGGATAAATGGAGTATACTGGGATCCAAGGACTCTGTTCGTGCCTGTTGCACCTTCCCAGGGAAACAGTGGGCCAGTGTGTCAAATCCATTTGCAAGTGGTAGTGTAAATTAAAGCTGGGGGATAAACAGGTTAGAAGGTTAATGAGATGTCTGGACTTAATTGATTTGCCATACAAATTGGCTATAATGTCTTTTGTTTGCTTTTTTCCCCTCCCTGGGATGCTGTGTTACAGCAGTTACATGAATATAAGGACTAGCAAAAGGGGTGGGGGGAGTCACAGCTGTTTGGAAAAGGTGGCTGGGAGCCCTTGGCCATGCTCCCTGCGGTGGGCTGACATGGGATTTTGGGCAGACTAAGGTAACTCTGAATGAAGACCTGGTGCCCCTGTGCCTTCTGGGTCTCAGTGCCACGGACTGTTGGCCATCATGGAGCCACAGACAGCAGCGTGCCCTGGCTGTCATGCAGACCTGTACAATCCCAGGGTTAATAAAAACCTCTTATTTAGATGTGGTAGTGTATGGGCAAGCTAGGAAGACCAGTAGAGGAGGAGCTGTAATATGGTGTAAAATGATTTCTAGGTCCTGATGTTGTCAGGCAGCATCCTGACATGGGTGGCACTACTCTTTCTATAAGCCTGTGTGACTAGCTTTAAAATCCAGACTTGTGAAGCTGAAGGGAGAGGATGGCTAACTAAAGATGTTGACTTTACTCATGTAATTGGAAGTGCCTGACTTAACACTTGGATAAATGAGAAGATGCTCAGGGCACCAATTTTTGGTCTTCGTATTTTCTGTGTGGATTTCCATTTCTATTGGGAGTATATATGAGTTAGTGCTTGGAGACATTCCAGTGTCATGGGAGGGTGAGGGGAGCAGAGATCCTTCCAGCTCATGTGGTTCCTCAACAGTGCTGGTGTCATTCAGTGCTTATTCCTGTCCGTGCTGGTTTTGGCTGACAGCTTCAGCTTAGGAGCAGTCGTGGGTTGGTCAGCAGCACCAGGCTCTGCCTTTCTGTGGGTCTGAGCCAGGTGGCACAGCCAGCCCAGAGAAGCGGCACGCTGGGAGAGGAGCTGACCTTGGAGATGGCCTTGGTCACCGCCTCTAAGCATGGCATGAGAAAGGAAAGACATTGTACATCCAGGCTACAGTGCAATAAGTTACAGCTCTTCCTGAGCTCACTTGCTATGAGACCCTTGTGTTCAGACTTTTCCTCTCAGATTATGTAGCAAAACCTAAAAAATAAAATGTGTAATCTCCTTAGAGCATTTTCTTAGGTTTTGACTCCTGTTCTGTTTTTTTCCAAACTGGAGTAGCACAGGGAAGCAGTGTTTGTGCTTAACACGGGAATTGATTGCGGAGTGAATGTGAAGAGCTGCCTGCAGACAACAGTTTTCATAAAGCAGGCATATTTTGATTTAAGGGTTTCTGAGCAGCCGAGGACAGCTGTGGAGCACGCACAACCACATGAGAGACAAGATCAAGGTTTTTAGATTACCACGTCATTGCAGGAAGGACCGACTGACGGGAGGCTTGGGCTTGGCACCTCTGCATTTGTAATCGGGCTCCAGATAAACCAGCACACGCCATATGCTGCAAGGTTGGTCAATACTTAAAAACTGTTTGAGAATATGATGAAGCCAAGAGCAGAGTGCCCTAAGTAGGTCGCTGGGCATTGCTGATAAACGAGCTACGTCCCCATCTTGTGTACGTCACCCGCAGTATTGTATGACAGCGCTTAGTTGTAGGAACAATTCCTTGGCTGGCTTGGAGCATGTATATCTATTTTTTAATAGGCTAAGCAGTTTGCATCTGATGTAATTGTGAAAAGCCACAGGCAAAGCTGCTGTTTGGTTGCAGCCATTTCAAAGCATTAAGCCTCCCTCTTGCCCCCAGTTGTAATGCATCAGTGCTTTCAGCAATGGTTAACAGTTCTGTGGTTAAATGGTGTAGGTTATAGAAAGAAGGGATTTTTTTTGTTTTCTTTTGCTATTTAAAGCAACACAACAAACCATCAAACCGTAGTTCCTTCAGAATTGTAGTAATTTTTGGAAAACATAGGCTGCACATTGAATACATGCAAACTGTAATTTCAGGCCTTTGTTTTCTGTGTAGCCTGTTTGCAGGATGAAGTTGGGAAAGGATATGTTCTATGCGATGGCCTCTTTGTTTAGAGACTAAACTCCTAGTAGGTCAGTGGTACGTAGAGCTGATGAGCTTCAGAATTTCAGCAGTTGTCAAAACTTCAGCGCAAAGGAAGGGGGATGCTGAGGGGGGAGAAGAAATGCAGTTCTGCTGGGGTTATCTTGTTAGGTGTCTGTCAGTTTAACAAACTATTGTAAAAACTTGCCCAAGAGTGTTTGCCAAGGTGCCCCAGAACCCAAATGTATGAAGCCCCAATCCAGCCAGGCTCCTTTCATTCCTCTGCCAGGACAGGATTGATCACTATTACACCTTTCTAGTTCAAAGCTGAACTCTTTCAAACCCTTTAGGTATGATTTGAGATCATCTGGTCTAGTTACTGAGCCAAAAGAAGCATTTCGGCCACTGCTTGTTGGTCTTGGAGCATGCAGGCGATGGGTTATGGCAGTTATTGATCAGCAGTGATCGGTTCAAATTTTCACAGCCTGGCCACGCTCTGCTGTGTGGCCGTGTCTTTGCAGTGGGAGATGGGTATGTAAACCCCTTTCTAATATGTGTGTAAAAAAAAAAAGTAGTCCTACAGGTTTTTCTCATGCTAATATCTGAGCTATCTTTAGTTCCTTTGAAAGAGAGTTCCATAGGCTGGTTAATCTCCCCATATACAAATCTCTTTCATACAATTAATCAGATTCCAGTGTAGGAGAGAGATGGTTTTAGACACAAATCCATTTACCTTGTGCTGCAGTGAAAACAAACCCCTCTTACTGGAAAGCAGAAACAAAGCAAAAATACAGACATGTGTTTCTGCACGTTCTTGGTTACTATTGCTGTATGGGTTGAAAAGATTTCAGAGAATTATTTTCTCCCCAAAAACTTCCCAAGAAAGATTACTTTCAAGGCTTTTGAACCTGAAAATTCTTATAGAAGATCAAGCAACAAAAGATGCAAAATCGATGATGAAATTTTGACTCTCTTGAAGTTAATGGGAATCTTAAGACCAGAGTTTTGCCTGGAAGTTTAAGTATCTCCTTGGACTACTGTATTTATGCGCTTATAGAGATGTGGAATTGCAGAGTTTTGCTGAAATACCAGTTCCCGGGTGTTCCAGCTTTATTCATACATGATGCAGCTGATTTTTTTTCTGCCCCCTTGAAGTGAAGCATAAGAATAGGAAATGGACTCCTGGAATATTTCAATTATTTTTAAATAGTAGGTTAAACAGCACCAGCAGCAGCTGTGCATCCTTTTCCTTCCTTCCCAACAAGTCCTAGAAGGACTTGGAGAGACATTAGGAGTATCTGGGGCAGCGACCACTTTCTCTAGTTTAGAAACAAGTCAGAAAGTAATAATCAGCTGATATTTTGGAGTGTGTTTTCACTGGAGTCAGCCTGCCCTGAGGCTGTTTCTTCGCAGTCAGACCTTGTGGAGTGGTTTGATGTGGCAGTGCTTGGTGTGCTCGCTTCTTTGGTTTAAGGCTCATGTAAGGGAGAGGTGGAGAATGACAGATGAAGTAGGAAGATTGGTGTAGAGCAGGAAGCAAACCCAGGTTGGTAAAGGGGAGAGGAGTCTAGAAAACCAGGAGGAAGAGGAGGGGAGCAGCTAGGCAGGGTCATCGTTCTGGGCTGGGCACGGCACAAAAGGCGGCTGCCATCCGTAATCTAGCCTCAGGCTGAGATCATAGCATATCGATGTATTTTCTGTGACATAATACCTCTAGAGGCATTGCAGTGCTAAATGCATAGGTTACATGAGCACGGTTACTGCATCAGTCTTAACAGCCCTGCTTAGATGTTATGGAAAGCAGATGTACACATGTTCGGTAGCTGCTGTGCAAGAGAGCTGGGACTGAATCAAACAGTAAAGAAAGCAGTTCTTATAAAAGGTAAAGTGTCTTAAATCTCAAAAGATTTTTTTTTTAAAAAAAGGTGTGTGTATGTAAGATTAACCCTTGACATGGTCTGTCATGCTGTTTGTCCCTGAAGGCAATAATGATGGAAAAATGTGTGTCTGGAGCTTGGGAAGCATCTCCAAACAGTCCCCAGTGCATACAGATAGCTACAGTTCTCGAATGATTTGTGGATTTTTCTCCTTACTTTCCTCTGACATTTTCTCCTTGCTCTTAGTTTAGATTTCTGTTCCTAGTTTAGAAAACAAACTACAGCCCCCTCTGGATTGCAGATCCAGCAATTTAAGCATATTTAACTCTCGTGCTGAGTTTCCTCTGGTGCATAATATGAAGGAAACGTCTTTGTTTGCAGGAACGCTGCCCGAGAGCGGAGCCTGGCTATAAAAGCAAATTTAAAATGACCAAAATTTTAGTAATACTCTTTCAGTAAAATGACTGCACCACATATGGAGCAGAAAGGTGAAGCGTGGGAAATGTCAAAGGATGTGCTGCAGTAGGAGTCTTCCCAAATCTGTACCATATGAGTCAGTTTTACAATAAAGTAGAATAAGTGTTTTCAAACCACTTTGTTCCTCCTTCAGTATCAAAAAAGCTTAGCAGGGAGTTGATAGAATCTAATGTTTCAGCAACTAAAATACAGTCGGCATTTATTGTAAGCATCCCTGTCGGTGGGATGGAGAGGTGTACATACCATGTAGCCGATGTATTAGATTCTGAATGCCTGGACTTGGTTTGCCATTCTGTCTCCCAAAATGAATATAATTTCTTACGTAGGTAACTGAAATTTTTTCTAACTTGGCTGTTGTCACAATCATCTTGAAAATCAGTTGCATCTCTGATTTAATAGCTTGTGCTCTTGTGCAGAGGAGAAAGTTTGGAGAAGTAAGCTTTCCTAATCACTTCTCCAGCCCCACCTGATTTTGTTTTCATGGGAGGCAGAAGCAGGAGGCTCCAGGAGGTGTCTGTTTGGCAGCCCTGAGGCTGATGCATCATCTGGCATGGAGCAAGCGGCTATGTGCTTATCTGTCAGTATTTCCTAATGCTGGCCATGCGAGTCTGCCTCTCTTGGCAACAGCTAACTCCCTTCCCATGTTTTAGCCTTCATTGCGCTTACAAGTAAATCACTGTGAGGGTTGGATGTGAGTATCTGCTGGAAACAAGAGAGAGGAGTCATCTAATGACAGGTTTCCATGAAACAAAGTAAACTGAAATTGAAGTCCTTTCAGTACCTAAAGGGGGCCCATAGGAAAGATGAGGACAAACTTTTTAGCAGGGCCAGCTGTGACAGGACAAGGGGTGATGGTTTTAAACTAAACCAGGGTAGGTTTAGACTGGGTATAAGGAAGAAATTCTTTACAATGAGGGTGGTGAAACCCTGGCAGGGGTTGCCCAGAGAGGGGGGGGAGGCCCCAACCCCGGGGAACATTCCAGGCCAGGTTGGATGAGGCTGTGAGCAACCTGATGTGGTTAAAGGTGTCCCTGCTCCCTGCAGGGGGGTTGGGCTGGGTGACCTCTAGGGGTCCCTTCCCACCCAAAATGTTCTATGATTCTATACGTAAATGTGCCTTAGCTAGCTTGGGACATGCAGGGGATATGAGCAAACCTGGCCTGTACAGCTGTCTTTCTGGGCAATCGTGTGAACCGGATACGCGTGAGTGTTGAGGATTCCTAAGTTTGTCACTTGGATGAATTTCGTTATTGTTGGGGGAAGAGCAGAACCATGGACTTACTCAAATCGGCCTGACAGCAGGTGTGGGAAGGGAAGAGGGGGTGCCTGTGTGGCATGGGGGGTTACTGGTATGACAAAATATCCTAATTTTCCCTTTAAAACCTTGCTTGTCTTTAAAAATATTAATGACCACTGCTTTGGTACTACAGACTTGCAGGAAGATTTATCGTGAGGCACTACACTGCTTGTTTTCATGATCTTTAGGGATGGGGATTTCTTGATTGCCTGCTCCTAGTCAAGGGGGGATGTGGGTCGAAGCCCTGTGTGTATGTGGTGGGTTTAGAAGGGAGGGGAAGGCTCTGGCGTGTGTGGATGATCTAGATCTGCGTGTGAAAACTCAAACTGGAACAAGAAACTTGGAAGGAAAGCTCCTGCTGCGGTGTCTGGCGTATCAGACCTCAATTTATCTTGAAATGAGCAAGTTTCATAACAAAGGTATTTGCAAAAACCTTTAGGAAAAACTATTCAGCCAGGCTAAAGTAAGCTCCATCTTTAAACCTGGTTTGGAGTACATTGAAAGTATCTTGCGATCTTTGAGTTAACTCGGCTGCCAGCTTTGTTCCTTCCACTTTGAGCATTGGGGCGCTGGTGTTAGCAGAGTAACTTTAACCCCCTCATTCTCAGCCTGAATATTTTTTTTGCTTTGTTGCTTAATGGCAGAAATCCCTTCCCCAGCCCCAAACTCCCCCATAGTACTTGAATGGAGCCTGGGCTGTGCTGCAGCTGAGGTACGGCATGTTTACCCAAATTTGAGTGTGTCATCTTTGCTGTCGACTCGAACGTAGCTGCGTGGGATTTTAGTGGCACTGGGAATAAGACTCCCAGCTTGCTTTAACAGTTGTTGTCTCCAGCTCTGCTGTTTAACTACGGGGTGGCAGGCTGTGCTGTGTGGCAGACTGCGTGTCTGGCACTTCCTCTGCAAAGTTGTACTTGTTTGGTTTTTGTTTTTACGTACTAGTGGTGTTCTGCAGCCCTGTCCTCCTAAAATAAAATGTGAAGGAGAAAAAAAAGTCAAGCAAGAACAGCTAGCCATGGGTGGGACTGAGCTGGAAAGAGCAGCCAGAGGGAAACAAAGGCGAGCGGTGTTAAGTGAACGTGGTGAGGAGCAGGGAGCGTGGAAACGCGGCAGGGGATGAGCAGCCTGGCAGTTTATCCTTAGAAAGTTTCACCCAGTGAGTCCAGGTAAGTGGAAGCTTAATCTGACATTCGTACTCCCAGACATTGCTGTACTGTGCGTG
>NW_009260758.1:4597840-4621436 GCF_000687185.1 Egretta garzetta
GCTATGGGTATTGGTTGAAAAAGGTTTGACCCTTGTAGCAAGGTGATGCCATTCCTTTCCCTTACATGTGCAAAAGCATGAAATAGGCTTGGGTCTGTCTCAGCTGAGACCTGAACTGTGGAAACTGCAAGGAGAGATGCTGGCTGCCTGGGGCAGGTAGCAGGGTGAGAGGCCATGGTGTGGGACTCTGAATTTAATGGCGCAACTCCTACATGACGAGTGTTTTAGATCTGTACGTTATGAAGAAGCAGTACTTGTAGGCTCAAACCTCTGCTTTGAGGTGCCAGGCATTGCATTTAATATTTTTTCCTCTTTTTGTTAATGTGCCCAGTAACTTTTGTGGTTGCAATCCGGCATTTTAAACCTTGCTACAAACTACCCAAGAGTCCCCAACTAATGCCTAGGTGTGTGGTAACCTTAAACAGCAGCGGGCACGCTGTACTCAGTGGTGGAGCTGTTCAGTGCCTTCAGTGCACAGCGGGGAGGTAGGAGGTTACTGGGGGGAGGAGGAAGGTCTGTGTCTATGGTCTGGCCTAGTTGTGCAGCCTGCCCCATCTCTCCAGCTGCAATGCAGGGGGACCTGGCCCTCACATGTCTGGATTTTAAGTACGAGCTTTCCTCTATCCATGTGGTTTTGTAGCCTCGGGCTGCAAAGTGGTGCTGTACAGAACTGTCAGGCGTGACAAGGAAATGGCAAATGAAGCTATTCGCAAAAATTAATATCCTGGTTCATTTCTCACAGGAGGAGTCTTATTTGCTTCCTTGAATCAGACGGAGGAGAACAGAGCTGGAGGTATAAACTCATCCTTTCCATTTAGAAGAACATACTGGTGGCCCTGTCCGCTGTGCTGCTGGGATGTTCTGCAGTGGCCCCTTCACCCTACTAAAACAAGTAGTCAAGTAGATTGCTTTACACAAAGAACTGGAGAGAACGGGGGGAAATGGGATTTTTGTTTCCTGTGAGCTTCATACAAGACAAGATGGCATGCAGTTATAAAATACACCATGGGTGTGTACCGTGTTTTGTACTAAAGGGCTGTCAGTGATGCTTCACCAGGATGCCAAGATCATACTGTGGTTAAAATGGATTCTACTGGCAATTTGTTGTTTGTGCCTGTGGTCTTCCTCTGCAAAACTTGTCTGAGCAAAAGTACCATCCTGGTACAGCGTGATGGTAGTGCTGGAGGAGTTGGGGGTGTGCTGTGGGAGTGTGTGTGCATGAGTGCTGGATGGAGAGGAGGGGGATCTCTGCTGGATGCCTTTTCCAGCTGTTACTCCAGCACTTCATAGAATCATAGAATGATTTGGTTGGAAAAGACCTTTAAGATCATAGAGTCCAACCATACCTGTCCACTACTAAACCATGTCTCTAAGGACTTTGTCTACCTGTCTTATAAATCCCTTCAGGAATGGGGACTGACCACTCCCCTGGGAAGCCTGTTTTAATGTTTGACAACCCTTTTAGTGAAGAAATTTTTCCTAATGTCCAATCTAAACCTCCCCTGGTGCAACTTGAGGCCATTCCCTCTTGTGCTACTGCCTGTTAACTGGGAGCAGAGACTGACCCCCTCCCCAGCTCCCCCCTCCTGTCAGGCAGCTGTAGGGAGCGATAAGGGCTCCCCTCAGCCTCCTCTTCTCCAGGCTGAACACCCCCAGTTCCCTCAGCTGCTCCCCAACAGCTGTGGGCTCCAGACCCCTCACCAGCTTTATTGGCCTTCTCTGGACATCCTCCAGAGTTCCCAGTCCTGTACCATGGAGCCATCAAACCCCAGGGACTCTCCCAGTCTCGGGAGGGGGTTCAGGGCAGCTCTGCCTTCTGGGGGCAGGTGGGGGTGGAAACTCCCATTGTACAGAAAAAGATGTTGGATAAAGCTCTAGGTACTGCTCTGCCCAAGGCAGCTGATACCTCATGCTTCTGGAAAGGAATGAAAGGTTTGGGAGGAGGAGATGGTGGTGTTGGACTAGGAAGTCTGTAGCAGATGCATCCTAACACCCCTGTGCAACCTGCTGTCTTCCTCTGGGGCTAAGAGGGGTGGAAGAGCAGCTTTCACCAGCAATGCCTGTCACCTCAGGCTGGAGGCACTTCTGTTTTAAGGCTGTGCACCGCATTCAGTCCCAGCTCTTGTGCAGGCCTTGCCTGGACCCATGCAACTCACACCATACCCCTCTGAGCTCTGGAGGTCCCAGGGTCAGTCCTGATGCTTGTTGTCATGTTGGCTTAGTGTTGCCTATCCCCCCCAAAAAGGAGGAGAGGCTCATGTGGAGTTAGCTTGTCTTAATTTGTTTCTTTATCCTGAGAAGTTCTGCAGGTTTGTGACTGGTATCTTCATTTGTGGAATGTGAGAGGCTGTCCCCAGGCTTGTGACTTTAAATTCGGAGGTTAATTCTATGTGGAAGGATAAAGGAAGTGAATGATTCTTGTGCGTGGGGAGAAAAACCGTGGAAAGCTAAAAGCAAAGCAAAATCTGTGTGTATATTTTTTCCTTTTGAGGAGCTGGAAGGATCTGCTTGAAATATTTCCTTGTTTTAGTGGTCTCTTACATGAGCTGGTTCATGTAACTGGTGTGGTAGCTCCTAGAGTAAATGATTTTGAGGGCTGCAATTCTGCATCAAGGGTGGCTCTTCACAGCACAGGCCAGGTCTGCAAAGAAACATCAGAGCAAGAGGGGGTTTGCACGGGGCAGTGCAAAGAAACACAACGAATGTTCGATAGGTGCAAACCTGAAGGCAGGACAACTACTCAATACAGCACAAGAAGGGGTGATAGCACAGCAAGCTGAGAAGGCAGGGACGAGCCTGCTTTGGGCTTGTTCTGCGTTAGAGAATTGTTCAGATAAGAATCCTGCCAGGCCCCAGAATGTTGGTTTGAAAACTTAATGGTGTTCGAGGCAGACCTGTGGCTTTAAAGTAGGTTAACACACTGATCCAAAGGGGTGGACTTTCTCTGACTTTATGCAATTCCTCAACATTGGCATCTTGCTCTTAGTGACTGGCTGTAAGAAATACATTTGTATGTGTAACTGTGTCCATGTGTAACTGTTTCGGTTGTCTTCTGATTTATTGTGACTGGGTTTTTTGGTTGAAACAGCTTTTTCTGTGCTACATCCCAATGATCTGGTGTTGGGCAAGGTGTGGCGCCTTACTGCGGTGGGAGGAAGGAATCGGAGGTGTTTATCGATGGTGCTTTGTGGCCTTCTCAAGCACAAAAGGTTTTGAAGGTTTTGCGTTCATCATTTCAGCAGGCAATTATGTCGAACAAGCAATTTCTCTGCAGTTGACACCCATGTCCAAGGAGAAGATGGGGCAAGACAGGAAGAAAAATTAAAAAATTCAAATTTATCACTGTCCAGTAAATTCTCAGTATTAGTAACAGCAATATAACATTAGCAATAGCTTCATTACTGTAAAACATAGTTCTTTACATACAGGATGCTTTTTTACCTGCTAGATCCTCCTGGCATGGTTACAGCTACCCTTTTTGTCTAAATAATGCAGTTTAGAGTAATCATTTACTGGGATAAATGTGTCCACCGTGAGAGTTTAACAATATTGATTAGCAGAGGACAAAATCAGTTCGGTCACATGCTTGGTTTCAGTGAATACCATGCAGCAAGGCAACAGTCACCCATTCTTTCAGATGCTGCTCCTGCTGTTAGAATCCAAATTGTTTGTGCGAGCTGGACAGGAATGTGCTGGTATTTACCCAAATTTTGAAGAAGATACTTAGCAGAGGAATGTGCTCTGCATGTTCACCATTCCACTAGGAAACTGTGCATATAAAGTAAACCTCAAGCAAATATTTGGAGGGCCAGGGGGCTTCAGAAGAATGTCCTCTGGATTTTAGGAAGAGCAAGTCATCCCCACATACTCAGCTGTGTCTTGTCTTCTCGGCAAGCTCTGTCCCAACCAATGCTGCTGCCTGGGTGGTTACAATAACCCTCTTTATTTCATTTTAATGTGTGTCTGTGAGTACCTGATATTCAGAATGGGATTAGGGAAGATGAATTGCTACTGAAATTGGTAATAACAGAAAGCAAACCTGTCTGACAGCATCTGCCCTGTGATCTTCTGAGAGCAGGTAAAAGAATCCTTAATTAACTCCTTGCAAGGGTGGGGTAGTATTTTTGTGAGGAATTCATTTTGGAAAGTTACAGCGTGAATTGGTGTTGCCTGAATTAGAGTAGCCTAATGAATTGCCATAAATTAGCCTGGAGTGAATATGGGATTTAAGGAAAAAAAGCTGTAACATTTGCTCCTGGCTGAAGGGAGGGAGCTGACTTGGAGAAACTTGTAAAAGCTGCAGTAACACAAGAGTGTGGCAGCTCGTAACTGTTGTTGTCAAAACATATCCAAAAGCTCCTTGCGCTGCTCCTGTTTTGCTTTTCTGCCTCCTGTCTGCATGAGATGCCTCGGAGCTGGTTGGAGGCTCTGGTGCAGGTGTGATGTATAGGCTTCCACAGGTCCCAGGCCAGTTATTCCATGAATATTTTATCTGACCAGTTAAACTTCTGGAACTGGCCTAAGTCAGAACCAGTTTGAGACCTTCAGTTTAGCTTCCAGCTTAGGAAACATTGCAGATCACCTAGTTGGCTGGTGGTTACTTGTGTGCCCAGCTGTATCAAACCTCGAGCAGTGGAAGGAGCAGTGTGTTAAGCTTGTCTTGCTCAGTGCAGAGACCCTCGGTGCTAATTGCTGTCACAGCAGAAACACATTTTCTTCCTCCAGCAGTGCTCAGTCAAACTGTCATCAGAGTAGACTTGTGTCTTGGGTTGCTGCGGATTCCTTACTAAAGAGTAGAGTCAGGTGATAGAAAATGTGAGGTTGTTGTAAAGCAGTGGATAATTAAATACTTGGGACTAAATTGATGTTGTTCCTGAAGAAAAAGCCTTTACGGCCCATTCTGTCAGCTGCTGGAGTAAATAAAAATGGGGGCTTCCCCTCAGTAAGGGCTGCACTATGGTTCAACAAGGGTTGCTCTACTCGTCTCTTCAATTTGGGAAGATAGGTAAGAGTGTCCCCTCGGCACTGTGGAGTTAGCTGCTGGTCGGGAGGGGTGAGCAGATTGCCACCATGGGATGAAATAGTGTATTTTCATGCATATAACCTGATAGCTTGCATAAAACAAGCAGTGTGGGGTGGTTCGAGGGCAAGTTTGGAGGAGCAGAGGCAGGGAGGTTTGGGGCCCCAAAGTGAGTGTCCCTCTGTATTGTCCATGCCCCGAGAATGCATCTGGGTGTCCTGCTTCACTTGTGGGACAGAACTAGTGGGAGAGACTTTGCTTCCCAAGAAATCAAAGCAAGGGGGATACTTTTCCCAGATAATAAAAACACAGGGGGCTAGCTGAGTGAGAGCTGTCATCAGAGTAGACTTGTGTCTTGGGTTGCTGCGGATTCCTTACTAAAGAGTAGAGTCAGGTGATAGAAAATGTGAGGTTGTTGTAAAGCAGTGGATAATTAAATACTTGGGACTAAATTGATGTTGTTCCTGAAGAAAAAGCCTTTACGGCCCATTCTGTCAGCTGCTGGAGTAAATAAAAATGGGGGCTTCCCCTCAGTAAGGGCTGCACTATGGTTCAACAAGGGTTGCTCTACTCGTGTCTCTTCAATTTGGGAAGATAGGTAAGAGTGTCCCCTCGGCACTGTGGAGTTAGCTGCTGGTCGGGAGGGGTGAGCAGATTGCCACCATGGGATGAAATAGTGTATTTTCATGCATATAACCTGATAGCTTGCATAAAACAAGCAGTGTGGGGTGGTTCGAGGGCAAGTTTGGAGGAGCAGAGGCAGGGAGGTTTGGGGCCCCAAAGTGAGTGTCCCTCTGTATTGTCCATGCCCCGAGAATGCATCTGGGTGTCCTGCTTCACTTGTGGGACAGAACTAGTGGGAGAGACTTTGCTTCCCAAGAAATCAAAGCAAGGGGGATACTTTTCCCAGATAATAAAAACACAGGGGGCTAGCTGAGTGAGAGATGACAGGTACCTTTTAACTCAGTACAACTGCTTGGGAGGCTTAGCCAGTTTGTAATGCTTGTGTTCTGGTGAGCGCTGGGTTGCTGTATTGGTGCACCATGAAATTCGTGTGCTTCTCGTGTTAAATGCCCTTTCAGCTTGGCCACTGTGAAGGTGTTGAAAACTTTGTACAAAATTTTAAAAGTCTGAAGTGAAGCCTGCAGAAATGATCTGGATGACTTGGGTAGTTTCATGTCCCATCTCCAACAGCAGCCAGTACTGGCTCCTCCAGGAGCTGATATTTCAGAAGTCCTGTGTGTGTTGGGATAGTTTTTCCAAGAAATTTTCTTTTTTGACTCCCAGTTAGAAATTGGCTCATGTCTAGAAGTATCCAAGTGGCTTTGTGTCCTGGTAAAACTCCAATTTTCTTAGACCTTGCTCTGGAAAAGGCTAAATATTGTCACGTCTTTACGCTTTGGAGGTGCGAGGATGTTTTCATATGTGTTTGGTTTGCTGGAGGAATGCAGTCTGAATTGCTGAATTTGGGGAGGGGAAAAAAAGCTGTAGCATGAATTAAACATAGCGAGTATTTCTAAAGGCATGATGTCTTGATTGAATGGGTTTAATCAGCACCATTTCAATACTGTCATTGCTTAGCAAACAAAATGCTAGTTGGCTCACAGAAATATTGAAAAAACAAACTAGGCAATACCCCTGCCAGGGTATTCTTATCTTCCCAATTTGGATCCTCTCTGTGTACACAAGATGAAAATGATGTGTGCAGAGGAGCAGGTAAGGGGAGCCCTTCTGCATGGGTACAGAGGTGCTGCTTTGAGATGTCAGTCCAGAAAACAGCTGCTGGTCCACAAAATGTTTTGAGGCCCCATTCTAGAAATAGCCCTGGGCACCTCCTGCTGTGTGTTATTTGGGATTAAGCATGTTTTCAGCAGGGCAGGTCTGGTTTAGAACAACAGCTGGGCAGAGAGGGGGAACCCCCCCAAGATATATCCTATAAAGATTCATATAAAGAAGAAAAATTGCTAACATAAAGCTGGTCATGCATTCTTAAAATGCATGCATGGCTTTGCAGTGTAAACTGCTACTTCTGCCCCTTGTTTTGGCAGTGTCTGCACGTAAACCTGGATTCCTCACATAGCCATTATGTTAGGCAGAGTACTGTATTTGAGCTTGCCCTTTCTGCACTGCTTTCCTGCTTGCTTAGAATTAAATGGGGAGATGACAAGTCCTGGAGGATAGGTGTTACTGGGAGGTATGGCAGCGGCTTTGCAGTGTAAACTGCTACTTCTGCCCCTTGTTTTGGCAGTGTCTGCACGTAAACCTGGATTCCTCACATAGCCATTATGTTAGGCAGAGTACTGTATTTGAGCTTGCCCTTTCTGCACTGCTTTCCTGCTTGCTTAGAATTAAATGGGGAGATGACAAGTCCTGGAGGATAGGTGTTACTGGGAGGTATGGCACATGGCCCCTTGTTCAGTGGCCCCGAAGGCGGCTGCTGTGATCACTGGCAGGCAAGCCATGGCTTGCTTAGGGATCCTGGCACTCCTAGAAGGGTAGGCAGATGCTACCTGGCTGTGGGGAGAGGACAGCCATGTGAGATGGGTGCAGCTTCCCAGATCTGAGTGCAGTAAGCTCCGGGAGGTTTGTACGAATTGGTGCTGCATGAAATGAATGCAAATAGCAGCGGAGTCAGAGGAGGAGGAATTACTATGTCGATGGTGAATCGACAGGCATGTACTTGTCCGATGCTGCTCTGTAGCTGTGGTTGATCCCATGTCTGATTAACAGACCGAGCGGTCTTGGTTATGTTGTGTGTACCCCCTTCAAAAGGGGATGTATAAATGTAAGCTCTGAGCCAGGGTTAAGCCCCAGATTTTCTGGCAATGTCTTTCACTATCTCAGCTTAAAGGCAATTTCTCTTAACAGGCAAACACCTACTGTGGGGGTGTTGGAGGTGAGGATGCACAGCACGGCTGCTCCATGGGGATGGCATATAGGTGTGTGCAGGAATAACTGCCTGGCTGCTTCCCGGAGTTCCCATAAATCTAGCTCCTTGTGCAGGGGGTTGTGGTGGTTGCACTGCCCTGTGTGGAAAGAGCCTGCTTCCTTCTGTTCTCCCTTTATTTCCAAAAGCTGATTGTTAAATGCCTGGCAGCGTTAAATGGAGGATGAATTCTCGAGGCTTTCCAGGCATGTCGATGCTGTTATGTGGGGATGCGTGCCAAGGTGCTCTCATCTGAGCTGCTTAGCTCCAAACAGTTCCAGGTTTCCCTATCTGCCTCTCAGAGTTGCTCTGAACCAACAAACCTGGGCTGCTACTTCCATAAAAATGTTGCTGAATCCCAAATTCATACAAATCTGATGGATTCCACTGGAATCTAGGATCAAATTTTCAAGAATAGGGACTTTCAGATTTGAAATGCTATGCAGTGGTAGCTACACATATATATATTTTGTCTTTGCATCTGTTTTTTCATGGTTCGTTGGTGACTTTTTAATCTGTTTTATGTACCCATAGCACTGTGTGCAGTGAGGTGCCAAGGGGTGCGTTCTTGTGGAGTCTCCCTCGGTTAAAGAAAACCTAAGCCAGCTCCAAAACAACAAAACAACCCCAGGAAAAGTGATGTTGCTGCTTTGGGGGAGGAGAAATATGACAGACCAGTCTCTGTCTTTGCTGAATTATACAAAGAGCTGTTGCAGTGAGCAGGAAAACTGCAGTTTGCTGATGTTTCTGTGAGTTACGACCGCATTATCTTGGCGTGTGCGTGCCGCTCCTGTGGGTGCTCCCGGGCATGGTGAGTACAGCCATGGGAATACAGCTGCTTTAGCATCTCTGCTCTCCTGCAGTGATCTGCTCACTTGAAATCTTCCCATTTGTTTTTCTTGTTGCTTGCAATCTTCACTCTCGTGTCATCTTGTCCCTCTTTATTTTAGGCTCTCTGTTTTGGAAACTGTCGCAAGGTATTTTCAGATTAATCTTTCCCTCTGCACCCCTCCCCATCACCATGTGGTCCCTGGGTCTTCTCGTAGCTGTTTTGCTGCTTATGTTACTGAGACAAAGGGAAACCCACCCTCTGTAGGGCTGGTTTCAGGCCAAGCCTGCCTTATTTAAAATCAGTGTGGGCACTTTCAAAAAAAGGAACATCAAATCAGTGTTTGAATTACCACTGACTGTAAAGGGAAGAGCAAAACCATATGCATTCACAATATTAGTTGACATTTTCATGTCTAGCTGTGCATTCACATAATGTGCTATTTTATAGCCCTGCAGTGGGAGCCCAGTGCAGGCAGGTACAATATCATAGAATTGTCTAGGTTGGAAAAGACCTTTAAGATTATCAAGTCCAACCGTTAACCTAGCACTGCCATCCTACCACTAAACCATGTCCCTAAGCACCTCATCTATCCTTTTTTTAAATACCTCCAGGGATGAGGACTCGACCACCTCCCTGGGCAGCCCACTCCAGAGCCTGACAACCCTTTCTGTGAAGAAATTTTTCATAATGTCCAACCTAAACCTGCCCTAGTGCAACTTCAGACCATTTCCCTTTGTCCTATCATCTGTTACCAGGGAGAAGAGGCCGACCCCCACCTCGCTACAGCCTCCTGTCAGGCAGTTGTAGTTGTAGTCAGGGAGGTCTCTGCCAAGGGCAGGAGCAAGAACATTTCTTGGGCTGATGGTAGGGAAGAGCAATAAGGTCACTGATTTTTCCCAAAACGGTTTAATTTTATGAGGATGCTTGTGGCACATCCCCATGTCAATGGAAGTGAAGAGCAGGTTTGCCCTCCGCGGAGGCCTCCTTGGCCCAGGAGCACAGCGATGTGGGGAAGGGTTTGGAGAGAGGAGGGAGAGGGGCTCTGGGGTTGTCCAGAAAAGCATTTTCTAGCCCCTTTGCTTCATTTAGGATAGAGCAAAGAATATAAGCAGCAGAGAAATCTTGGCGCTGGGCTTTTTATTAAAGGGCTAGATCAGTTTGTTGTGCAAAGCTCGTTGCTGCTCTGATTTGTTGATTTGGGGTCCTTTGCCCTGGCAGATGAGTAGGTCACTGTGGTAGGAAACAAGAAGCATGCTGCAGGTGTAGAAAATGTATTTCACTTGTGCACCGTCTTCTGGATGGCTATTGCTGTCTGCAGTGGGGATACAACATTTCAGGACAGGCCCTTTTGTCTGGTTTGGGGGATGAGCTCCTGGCCCGGATGGATGGGCACTTGACTTGCAGTAGGTGTTGGCCACTCCTGCTCCCACGCAAGCTCCTGGGGGCAGCTAGCATCTACCCTGCTGTGGGTGGCCTGGGATGTTCACATGCTGCTGTACCTCATCCCCAGTTCCTTGTGGCAGTTGTACTTTCTTCCCCTGATTTGCAAAGAGGTAGGCTTTTATTTTCCCCTTTGGAGAGTGGCTTTGTATCCCCAAGAGCCCTTTGGAGAGGAGCCCTGGCTGGTTTGCCTGGGCTGTCCCTTAAACATCCCTTGTTTAAAAGACATTGCAATACATAGTGCATCTTCAGCAATGATAACAGGTCTGTACGTTGCCCCTGTAGCAAGAGCAATGGTAAATTATTCACAAGTCCCACTGAAGCGGGGATGTGTAGTGTACCGTCACGGGGAGCGAGGGTCCTGGTGCCATTTTTTGCAGGGGTTGGCATAGCCCTCGCTCCTGGGTGTGTGCGTGCCTCGGCAGGGGCACGGCAAGCGTGTGCTGCCGCAGGCTCTTTGTTCCTGGTTTATTGGACCTGTCTAACAGCAGAGCTGGGATTTGCTCTGCCACGGTTTCTTCCATCTACTTAATAGGTGCTTGTGGGCATCTAATAATTAACCCCCAAATGAAATACGCAAGAAGGTAAGGTTGCAAACAGGAGATATATGAGCTTTCAGCTGTGTATGTGTGGGATTTGCATCTCCGGGGATGTGCGTTCATAAATGCCGCATTTGTTGATGGCACAACAGAGACCTAATTACGGGCCTGCGCTCTCACAGCTGTGCTGTCCTCTTGTACAGATGAGGCATAAATTTGGGGTTCCCAGGGGAAAATATTGCATGTAATTATGTGTGTGTATTTCAATGTTACCTATGTAAGCTAAAATGAAGAATTTCCCATCTTTTTGCTTTGTCACATCATCATGCTTGTCCTTTCCCCCTGCTCCTTTGCCAGTAGCAGTGGATTTTTAACATTGTACTTTAAATTTTTCTTTCCCCACTCCAATTTGATGTTCTGTATTCCTAAACTTTAGAGGGTGCCTTTTTCTGGGTCAAACCTGGAGAATCGGCAGGATTTGTGCTTTGCTCATTGTATCTGCATGTCTCAGAAGTCAGCAAGTCATCTGACACTTCTTTTCCCCAAAAGTATTTCTAAAAAATGTCATGTAACAATTTCCTGCAGTAAAGGTGGTTTTAAATAGAAGCCACCCTTGGAGCTACTGATCCTCAAAGCTTAATGCCACCCAAGATTGTAAAATAAAGAGGGGGGGGGAGCAGGGAATCTCCATGTTAAACCACAGTAAAGCCAAAGCAGAGTCCCTTGAGGATCTCTAATGCTGCGTGATGGATGAGAACTTCACAAAATAGACATTTGGATTTTTTTTTAAAAAAGGACTTTCTTTCACCACACAGTTGCTGACAGTAATGCAGAAAAGTGATACAGGGAGTGAGCTCTTTTCTCGCTTCCCTTCGTCTGGTAGGAGAACAGAATAAAACCTATTTTGGATTCATCTGCTGTATTTCTTACTGGGACAAATGTTTAAAACATTACTGTCGGCAGGCATAGAGCCTGATGGCAGCTATCTTGTGCCTGTGCAGAGTACCTGGTTTGATTTCTGCGGAGCCACTTGGGACAAAAAATGAAGACATGACCTCAGGGCTTCACCTTCCCAAAGGCTCTGGTGGTAGGGAGCATAATATTGCAGTGCAGGTTTGTTGTGTTAGCCTAATCGTGGTATACACTTGAAAACAATAAATTAAAGGTATGTTTTAATTTCTGTGTTCATGTCCTCTTTTTCCCCCTTATATCCTTACTTAAGATCTTTGCAAAGACTTTATTTGAGGTGTGTTGTTAGAAGTGTTAGACATGGAACTGTTGGAGCAGGGCCAGAGGAGGGCCACAAAAATGATCCGAGGGCTGGAGCACCTCTCCTATGAGGACAGGCTGAGAGAGTTGGGGTTGTTCAGCCTGGAGAAAAGGAGGCTGCGGGGAGACCTGATTGCAGCCTTTCAGTACCTAAAGGGGGCCTATAGGAAAGATGGGGAAAATCTTTTTAGTAGGGCTAGCTGTGACAGGACAAGGGGTGATGGTTTTAAACTAAACCAGGGTAGGTTTAGACTGGATCTAAGGAAGAAATTCTTTACAATGAGGGTGGTGAAACACTAGCAGGGGTTGCCCAGAGAGGTGGTGGAGGCCCCATCCTGGGGAACATTCCAGGCCAGGTTGGACGGGGCTGTGAGCAACCTGATGTGGTTAAAGGGGTCCCTGCTACTGCAGGGGGATTGGGCTGGGTGACCTCTAGGGGTCCCTTCCAACCCAAAACAGTCTATGATTCTAAGTGTAGCAATATCAGGTCGGGCATCCATGGGGAACAGTTGGTTGCTCCTGGTCACCCAAGAGTCTGAGCTGGCAATATCTAACCAGACTCACAGCTTCCCAGCCTCGTAAGCAGGAGCCAAGAAATTGGCAGAGAGGGGGACTGGATTTGAACCAGTGGTACAAATTCTCACAAACTCCTCAACTGTTAAGTACCTGGCTGGTACACGTAGCCAGGGCTCTGCAGGGTGGAGGTAATGGATACAGAGCGAGGATCTCGGATTATGGCTCACCTTGGAATTGGCACGGTGCACCCTGAAAAGCTCTGCTGCTAGTAGGCTTGTATTCAAGGTGATGAAAACTTTACATTTCATGACTTGACCTTTTCTTGGACTCATGTGAACATGTCTGGATTTATTAACATAGTTTGATCTATTTCTTTTCAAGGATAATCCTGCAACAGTACAACCTGAAATATTTTTAAGGTTCTTTTTCCTAGAAAATAGTATTTTAGTTGTGGGGAGGAGGAATAATCCTCCAGACTTGTCCTGTCCATTACAAAATGACCACATGCGGATTTATTTCTGAATCTTATTTTTCTAAGTAACTCGAACCATCCAATGCCTTCAAATAACCAGCATGTTTGGCCTTGGATTCCCAAGGAGGAGGGAATGGCATATAAACTAACCTCTGTGGGAACAAGCTGTCTCTGCGAGAGTTGGTGCGCTTAAGCAAAGCTGTATCTCTTGAGCGATGAAGAAGCTGGTGGAAAGATCTGAATTCTCCAGGATGTGTTACAAATTTGACTCCCAATGACAAGAGGCGATACAGCTAGCCTAGGCAAAGTGCTGTGACTTGGTGCCTCCTAAGTTAGTGGAAAATAACCAGCTTGAACTTTTGTGTCAAGTCCTAGAGAGGTTAATAGGTGCCCAGTTTTCTAAGCTATTCAACAAAGTGCTACATCAAAGCAGTCACTTGTCCCAGCGTGTGCCCTGGATTCTTGACTGTAAATGGTATGGGACTGTGAACCTGAGGATGTTTGCCAGCCAGTGGCTCAGTTTGTGTGAAGAATTAATGGTTGAAAATCAAATCATGTTCATTGACCGGAAAGTGGCCAGATACAGGACTGTGGCCTGCAGAGCTTTGAGAACTTCAGGTGGAGAGAAGCAAACTTGGCTGTTGCCCACCAAGCTTATAGAGGATTTAGAGTTCAGACCCTGATGCTGTTGAAATTAATGGAAAAACGTGTATTCCTGATTAAAAACAGGGAAAACTTACTGTGGCACCAGAAGCCTGTGTCCATGTAGATGTCATTTTACATAAAGCACTGTACCAAGTCATCTACTAAATTGAAAGTGGCTTCCTCAGCTGCAGTGAGCCACCTTATTTTCTGCTATAAATAATAAATCCATTTTTTGCAGCAAAAGCGGTCCCTTTGGGAAGACTGATCAAGGCCATTCCCAGGGTCTTGGAGCTTTTAATGTGTTTTGCACTGCTTTGTGTTGGTTGTGCTGGTCCTCAAGCCCTGACTGGCAATTGCACATGACTAAAGGTGTGCTGCAATACTGTTGGTGTTAGGCGGATCTAGCACAATGCAGTCACCCTGGAAAGCTGTAAGGGAATGGGGTTGTGTGTCTCAGGCTAAGGACTGGAGAAATCTGCAGGCAACTTCCCACCCATCACTTATTAATGTTGCTTCTAGTGGGATAGGAATGTACAGTAATCTTAAATGCCCTCAGTTTGCCTGTGTCAGGTATATTTTGCCCTTTAAGACTCTTGAAAGGATCATTATTTGGTTGGAGCTTGGTCTGTGAGGATTCATTGTTGTTAGTAAAGCAATCTGTGATCTCTTACTAAGATGAAATCATGTTTTCTTACTGCTGTGAAAATGTAACTGGTATTGACTTGGAATGCAATAAGGCTTCTGCCAGGGAAGGCTTTCTTGACTCTGTTCAGAGGCTAAATTACTTTTTAGGAGTGCTCTATGTGGGGTCATGTGGGTGGGAAGACAGACTGCTCTTGCTGGTGCTACAGAAGCCTGAGAAATTAGAGGTGCTTGAAGGAGCAGCAGATTTAAACAGAGTTCTTGCAGGGAAAGTGCAGTGTTAGCTGGTGGGTCTTGCTGAGAGGCAGCTTTGAGGTCTTTTAGATTTCATTTAAGTGTAAGTTTTCATGTGAAACGGTAGCGGAGGAGTGGTGAAGGTTGGGGCTGCAGTAGGTGCAGTGATGTGCTTCAGCCTGCAAGCAACTGAAGGCTGCTCTCAAGCTTGGAGCACTCTTGCTCTCATTGATACTGCTGAAGATTGAAAAGCATAGCTTGAATGCTTAGGTGTTCCATTAACAAAATCCAGATGAGAAGGAACAGTTTCTCTCGTATGTTGTGAACAGTCTCAGCCAATAAATAACACTTTTGTGGTCTTTGATTAAAACTTGCAGAAAGTGAGTTAACTGCTTGAGAGCACAGGAATGTCAAAGTTACCAGGCAAAACTGGAACAGCCTCCCCTCCTGTTTGTGTGGTTCCTGCTTTGTTGTATTGGGGATAGACAGGGAAGAAATCCAGGGGTTTGAGACAAAAAAACACTTCCCTAGAAAAACTGAGGAAAACCTGCATTAGGTGCAGCTGGCTTGAGCTAAAATTTATCACTTTTCATTTAGTAGTCAAGATTGAAATTATTTACTGCTGCTTACCTAATTTATAAAATGCTGAGGAGATAATCATCCTTGGATTAAAGCAGGTGCTTTTGTAATTGAAGTAGATGCCACATCTGCAGCAGCCTGGGCTGAGCCTGGTCCTTAAACCCTGCAGCAGAAAATTGTGTGGGCTCTTTGACTACGTGGATCTGGAGAAGCCTGTGTATTTGGTGGTATGGGTCAGAGCATCAGATGGTGTAAGTGAGAAGCTCCAGTAACTTAATGCTATCCTAATGATTTATATCAGCTAAGGATCTAGCTGTTGTTTAAGCAATGTGGAGAACTGGGAACCAGGAGGAGGTCTGTGGTTCCAGGTTAGATGGCAGCTGGTATCGGTAACTCTGCTTAGAAACCATACCTGCTGACCCTGTCTGTGGGATAACATTTCTTCATGACCCCATCTTGCAATGCCACTTTATGCCTTGAGGTGTGAATTTAAATTACCAGCATGAGCAGAGCCTGGTAGCTATTGCTTGAGCCAGGAGGGGACAAATGTGCCCCCAGCTGTGGTTCAGCTGCTCTGAAATCTCTGGAAGTGAGGAAGATGCTCAGAGTATTGACATGCAAGTGGTAAAACTGCTCTGCTCAAAGTAGAGGCATGATTATATATATATATAGTCCCCTTACTCTTCCACCTATCAGAGGTATTAAATGGTGTAATATATGTTGTGTGGGTACTGGGCTGGGGGGTGTGTTCCATCCCTCTGTGGAGCTCTGTTATCGTGAATAGGAGCAGCACTGTGTTGGCCACGGCATGCTGGCTCTTCCCAGTAAAGAGCTGCAGCTGTATTATTAGCCTTTGCAAAAGCTGGTCCTGACGCTGCACTAATCCTGTACTGTAGGGTGCAGTGCTCTGCCAAAGACCTCCCTTGGCATTCCCCGTACCCCGGTGCATGTGGGTTGCAGAGGGGAGGCAGGTGTTGGTCTTGCTCATGTTGGTGGGTGCCATCGCTTTTGCTGCTGCTCTCATTTTAATTTACTTTCCTACTCCAGCTCTGGAATTTAAATACTTGCAAGTGGAATGGGCTGGATTTTCACCTCAAATAAACATGATACAGCTATTATGAATGTGATTGTAGAATTTGTGCTCCCACCAATGCTAGGTGGGTTTAAACCAAAGAGGGGGTGGATAAAAGTGGAACTAGTTTGTATTTAAAAAAAAAATCTGAGCCTTCTTCAGGGCTGTAAACCTGTTTGTCACATTCATAAGTGCTTTGGTTTCAAGGCAAAGTCCGTAAGATACTGAAAACTGGGCTTTCTGTTGCTGCCTTGAAATCAAAGTGAAGCCAAAAATCACAGAACCGAATTAATCATCTTTGAATTAAATCTTGCAAGTAATACTGTATAAACACTTTAGATCCAAAGGGGATTATAGGCAAATACTGAGCTGATGGAGGAGTTTAAGGATGTTCTGAATTGCAAAGCAGGCATTTAGAAAGTGTTTCTGGAGCCATGTGGGCTGGGAACACATGGAGGGAGGGATGAGGTGGTGCTTAGGGCAAGCAGCTAAGAGGAAATTAGACTTGGATGAGCCTGAAGAGACTGAATGAGAGCAGAAGGCCACAGGGAGAGGGGAGATTACACTTCCAAGAATGGCCAGAGGTCCGTGGGTCACCAGCACCTTACCCCCTGCTCCATCCCATCTGCTTTCACGTGCAGCCTGTGCCAGTGGTGGTTCCTGTGCTTGGGTTGCTCGATGGGCTTTGGGGTGTTTTCTGTCGGGTACTGTGGCTGAGTAGGGTGGGTGCAAGCCCTGGCTGCTCCTACTCCCAGTGTTGACTTGCTTACGTGGTCTTGGGCAGAAGTCTTAATCTCTATGGATCTGTTTACTCAGGTGCAAAATGAGCATCAGCCATAGTAGGGAACACATCTCAACTGATCACCATTAAGCACTTGGGATGGCGTTTTGCTTGGGATCAGTCTGAAACAGCGGGGTATGAAATTTCATGTAATCATGATGTTTTATGGATCACCTCATTTATTGTGATTGGAGGGGAGAAGAGCCAATTTATATGGGTGTTTTTGATGAAGAAAGATAATGAGTGTATAGTGTAGTCTTTAATGCTGTGTCAGAAGGGGTATCTCCAGAAAACCAAGAGCCAGGCTGTTCCTTGTAGAAGACACATACTTGAGTTCTTCATCCTCTTTGTATCTCTATTAGAGTACACATGATTAATTGATGGCTTCATCTCCCAAAGAACAGTAGATGAATTAAGTCTTCATTATCCTCCTTGTTCAGGCACCTACCCAGATTCTATATTTGTTAGAGGAATGATGTGAAACATACTATTGTTTTCCTAGTATTTTGGAGTTTTTCCTCTGTTTGAAATGCTTTGACTTCTCTATTATCATTTTTACCTGCTGAGACTTGTGGTGTGAGCTCCCTGCTCAGTTATTTTCCTTGGATGATTTATTTACCAGTGACACAGCAGAGCCCTCAACATCGTAATTGCAATGACGTGATCATCAAAACATCAAAGGCAGGAGCCCCTGGTTTCTCATCTCCCTCGTACTGCTGCAGCCCTCCCACCTCTCCCTTTGTGCTCCCTC
The DNA here is from genome assembly GCF_000687185.1 of Egretta garzetta. Classification (NCBI taxonomy): domain Eukaryota; kingdom Metazoa; phylum Chordata; class Aves; order Pelecaniformes; family Ardeidae; genus Egretta; species Egretta garzetta. The sequence continues at coordinate 4,615,559 of NW_009260758.1, forward strand.
TTTGTTGCTTTAATCCTCTTGGGGAAGGGAGGAAATATATCTGATAACTAGATAAAAACTGGGTGAGTGCTGGAGCAGCTTTCTGTACGTAACTGCTTACATGGCTTCCTTTAGTCAGAGAGTAGCAAAAAGCTGTGCTACATCGCTTGGAGTTTTGCTGTCACCATGTCCCCTCCTTGACCCGGTGCTTTAACTGGCCGTGTCCCAGCAAAGATGGATTGTGTTGCAGCTGGGCAGGGAACAGGGGTGCGCTGCCCACATGGCTGTTCCTGGAGATGGAGCCAAGTTGGGGGGGATATGTGGGGAGAGTCTTGGTTTGCTTCCTCCCCATCTGGTGAGAAGTAGCTGGGCTTGTACCTCCAGGAAGCAGCCAGGTCTTGTGGAAGAGGGGAAGGAGCTCACCCCTTGATGGGCTGAGCAGGACCTGGCTGAGCTCTGGTCCTCCCCTCTGCTGCCCAGCACCCAGGTGGGGCTCAGCCTCTGCAGAAGGAACACCTCTGCCAAGTCTGTGGTGGCTCCTCCTCAGGGCTGGATTGTGCAGAGGCTCCTTGTTGCTTGTGCACAGCTCCCCAACCTCTCTGGTTGTCCTTGTCACCTCTGCTGCGTGGAGCCTGCCCCAGGCAGAAGCGATGCTCACCCTGGCAGCGGCTGGCTTTCAGGTCTTCAGCACAGTCATCAGTCCACTCCAGTGTGCTTGATAGGTGCTTGGGTACTGCAAAACAGAATCTGAGTGTGCTCTGAGAAATGTTTTCCACTTTCCCAGCCCTCACCTCTTTGCCCTCTTCCCTCATATAAGATGAGAAAAATACATCTTGCAAGAGAAGATGATGGCTGGGTGAAGCTGAATCAAAATAGGTTTTAGTGGGGAGGGATTTTGGTTTTAAACCTCTGTCAGTAGAAACTTTGGTACCTCAAAGACGAGGCCCTTCTTTGGTCTAAATGGGATTGGAGAGCTCATCTCTGCCATGCTCTCCTGTTTACCTCTGGTCTGAGCAGGCGTTCGTCCTCATGCTGGCTCCTGCTCGGCTCTGCAGCCTGCTTGCAGGTGCTCTGGCTCTTAAGGTCAGTGGGAAATCTGGGGTGCTTCTATTTTGAGAGCAAAATCCCCAAAGAGCTTGAGTTTTGGAAGTAGCTTCTCAGCAGGGAGCTAAATGTTGGTATGGGGATTAAGGACTGTTTGGAAGGAGAAGGTCTGACAGCGCAGCGTGTTGAACTGCTAAATTATTGCTTAAGGCATGCTGATTTCACAGATTTAAGCCGAGACCATTAATTAACTTGTTTTATGTGTGTGCACATCTCATTTAAGCATCTTCCTGTTATTTGGGAGAGCTGCAGAAGGGGAAAAACAGAAGGAGAGAAAGTGTTGGGAAACGTGTTGATAATTTTTTTCTTTTGAAAAGCAACTGGAAGCTCCAGTTCCTGCTGGGAGCAGAGTTGGGGGGGATTCCTGCTCTCAGGAGGATGTGCTCTGGGATTCGGAGGGACCGAAGGCCCAAGGCAGTGCACTGACCACTTGGCGCAAACAGTCTCTTCACAGACAGCAGGAGCCCAGGCTGCTGCTGCTCCATTGTATGCTAATAGTCTGGGAAATGAAATACAATTATTAGTTGAATTGTTAAATGGACCTAGAGCCTGCATCAGAAATCTCTTTTCAACAGCAACTAGAGTGTACAGTAACAAAAAAAGCTGCAAAAGCAGGATTACTGCAGGATTTTTTTACATGCTACTTCAGTACGGTGCAGTGGACTGTTTGGAGGAGGTGGTGGTGGAGCTCTGGATGGGGCACTGGGCTGAGACATAGCTGTGCTCCCAGCTCCCAGACTTGCTTTTTGTGACCAGTCAGGCCAATGGTCTGTGCTTCAGTTGCTCCGAGAAGGGAGTGGGGTCCATGAGAAGGTCTTTGTAGTGATGGAGGAGCATTTAGGATCTAGCTTTGAAACAAGAAGTGGTTTCTATTTTGGAAAATACACTCAGTTTCATATGCTAAAGCTTAATACTTCTGCCTTTGTAGGAAAGGTTATATCTGCCTTGGCTTGCTTTGGGTCAAATACTGCAGAATCTGCTGCAGGAGGAATGGCAGATGGATGATCTACAAACCAGTTCCTGAGCACTGGGATACAAATTGCAGCTGCATGTGGTACAGGTGGTTATGTCCCTCTGTTACCCCACTCAATTTATGTGGGGCAGCCCATGATCTATCTGGTAAGTGGAGCAGGAAAAGTTTTATTTTTTTGAATACTTTATTAAAAGGAGTAGCTGTTGAATATGGTTCTTCCTATTTTTTTGGTGATAACACAGTTGCAAATGTATTGCCTCTAATCCAGTCTTTTGAGAAGCATCCTCACAGTGCATTGAAGCTGGATATCACACTGATTGAGCCCCATATGTGTCAAATCCAGCATTCCAGGATTGCCATCCTGGAGCACAACAGGTCCTGTTCTTACTCCGAATCTGGCTGCTGAGTGTTCCAAAATACACAAGAGCCCTTGGTGTGTGTTGGGAGGTCTTGGTGGCTCCCGAGGGGAAGACAACAGATAGGATGGGATGGAAGCAGCTCCTAGATGGAAAATGTCTGGGACTCTCCTAGGTCCTGGCTAGCTTTGCAAGTTTTGGTGTGGGGCATGTCCTTTGTCTCTTAGTGAAGCTGGTTGGGCCCAGGTAAGAGCCATCCTCTACAATAGGAAGAAAGACTGTTGGGAGGGAACTGCCCCAACCCTATTCCATGCTGCAAAAAACCGAGGCAGGACGGGTGAAGCTTGCCTGTAGAGCTATAGAGCAGCATGGAAACTGCTCTTCCCGGCAGGGAATGCACGCTGGGGCGTGGAGAGAGAGGGGATGTTTGGTTGTAAGGGTTTTGTTTATGCCAGGAGCTTGGCTATCAGTCTGGGTGAAGGCAGATGGAAGTAATTTTAAGGGACATAAGCCAGCTGACAGTTGCATCTTGATACAGAAAAACTATGGGCTTAGCCAGTCCTCAGAGGAAGTTTTTATCCTCACCCCTGTCATTTAGTGGTTGGTCTGTGCCCTAAGAATGGGTTTTTATATGCCCTTACTGTCTCTGCGCGGGGTTTTTAGATGCTGCTGCAGCTCCAGCCCTCCCTGGTAATGATGGGGAAGGATGATCTCTGCGAGGTTTGCAGCTCTTAAAGGCTTGTGGCCCTTTGGTTTTGTTTTCTCTTCTTACATCTTAAATTCCAAACTCCTGGAGTCTTGATACTGAAATAGCTGCTCTCCCTTTGATAGGTTTGTAGCTCTTGGGGTAGCTAAGGAGATCTTGGAGATATGAATCTCAGAGGGCAAATGGAAAGAAGCCCAGATGATGATAACTTTATAATTTCTTTCTCACTACTTTATGTGTTCTTATCCCAGACAAAGCTTTATCTTTCATCCCATAATTATGCAATTCCCTGTGGGCAACTTCAAGCAGGCTTTTGAAAGTGTTAATTTTATCTATTAGATGCTTTTTGTGATCTCCAAGTGTAGACACTGGTACTAGAAGGAAAGTTTTGAGGGCAAATTCCTGTAGTTTCAGTGAACTGCACTGGGAGATGCTCTGGGCCTGTTTAACAGGATCGGCTGCATTTGTAAGTGATCTGGTTAAGATGCTGCTGGAGGGGGCTGCTGCTTCCTCCCACCTTCCCCTTCAGCTTGAGCTGTGTTGAGTGTATTTTGTTAAGGTCTGTTCTTTTGCCATTTTTTGCAAAAAGCGCTAAACCTTTCATACACATCCCAGGAAATGAGTAGAACCTGTAGCTAAAATTTTGTTTCATCTTGGAACTAATAGGTTGCACTTTATATCCATTTTGCATTTTATAATGTGTCAGGTTTTATATTTGCTTGTCATCTTCTAGATCGTGCTATGTGTAATGGTTCATACTAAAAGCAAAAACCCATCAATAGGTGTGTGTGGGGGATAGATGCTTTCCCAGGTTGAACTAAATTGCAGCCATGTAGGACACAGAAACCATGTCCCCTTGCACCTCCTTGCTGCTGCTTAAACCCCCAGCCCAAGCTGGTACTTTCCCAAAGGAAAGGGGAAAGGAGCAAGCTTGTGAGCTGTAGGCTAAAGCGAACAGATAAGCAGCTTTGAAAACAGAAGGGACTGGTTTGAATCAAATCCTGGAAGGGGCAGTGGAAGGAAATGGGGGCTTGTGTGCATGGGGGATGACTCAGTGCTGTTGTCATCAAGGTCTCCTCTTACAGGATTACTGATTATTGCCCAAAACCCTGATAATTTATCAGGATCCAAACTGAAGACAGAAGACTCCAGCTTGGAGACTCCTTAGCTAAGGTGCAGGGTGCTGCGCGGTGTCATCTCATTTCTCCAGCAAGGTCCTTCTGCCACTTGTGCCAGGGCTCTGGCGGAGCAAGCCCTCAGCATGGTGCGCAGGGTCCTGCAGGCTGCCGGGGGCTGAAGGCTTGTCAGCCCTGCTCATCAGAAAATGATAAGCACCAGGAACCCCACAGGATTGCATCAGGGATTCATTTGGCTGGTGCAGAGATGGAGAAGTGAAACTGTTGCAGTCTTTTTTTGGAGAGGAGAGCATCTATGTTCCTAAATTGCCTGATGCTATGGGGAAACTAAATTTGGCGGATGCTGCCAGCTGAAGCTCTGCTCTCCTGTGTCAAAATCTTTTCCCTTTTGTCCCAGTAACAGTGAGTTCAGGTGCCTGGTACCCTGCTACTGCAAACTGGCCTGCCCATGGGGGTGCAGAGGGACATGTGTCAGGGAGGGACCCTACTGCCCCCCTCATGCAACCCCGAGGGCTTCAGGCCTCCACTTTCTCTGAAGCACAGCATAGCTTTTAGGCACAGCTCATTGTTGCTAAGTCCAAATCTTGGTTTCGTGGTGAAACCACGTGGGGTTTTTTAATTGTAACAGAGCAGAGCGATGCTTTGTTTAGAAGGGGGCTTCTTGGTAAGAAAAATATGTGAAAGTGGGGGCAATGGGGAGGCAGTGACAAATGAGAAAATCACTTGAAATCACCTGAAATCACTTGAGTCCAGTTTTCCTTCCTTGTCAGGGACTGGTTGCCACTGACCCAGGTTGCTGGGGTTGTTGCTGCAGCCTTGTGCTCTGCTTCTGCTGAGCCTGGGTCAGTCCTGGCACTTGCCCAGATAACTTCCCAGCTTGTATGGGAAGTAGCAGCTCATAAATACAAGGCTGCATCTTGGGATGGGAGGTTTCCCAGGGCAGCCATTCTGTGTCTCTTGACATTAAATCTTACTGTGCTGGGAGGAGATAAGCATTTGAAAATGCATGGCTGCAGGACCCTGAGCTCCTCCTGCCCATCTGCTGTTCGCAGTGTGCAAGGCTGGGGTGTGCCCTTCCCTTGCCTTAATTTCTTAGGACAGGGGTTGCTTTACACAATTTGTTCACTGCTGATGTGGCTGGTGTTAGTGGAAGCTCTTGTGGCCCAATCTTGGCTGGTGGGGGACAACTGATGGAGACTGGGACTCCAGGCCCCTTGTTTCCTTCCTGCATGATGAGACACAGGGAGAGGAGCTCTGAACAGCCTGAGCCCAGTGACTGCCCTTGTGTGTGTCCCCCTCAATGTGGGACTTGTCACAGGAATGCTGCCCCATGGAGGGGTCTCTTCTAATGCTGTGCTTTCTGCTGGGTGCACGGGGCATGTTTATCTTTCCCTGTGTGATGCGGTACCTTCCCAGAAATGGCACTGTCACCTGTCCTGGGGATGATAGAATCGTTTGGGTTGGAAAAGACCTTTAAGATCATCAAGTCCAACTGTTAACCTAACCCTGCCATCCCACCACTAAACCTTGTCCCTAAGCACCTTGTCTGCCTGGCTTTTAAAAATTCCTCCAGGGATGGGGACTCAACCACTTCCCTGGGCAGCCCATTCAAATGCTTGACACA